>NC_091954.1:102147328-102472328 GCF_031021105.1 Erythrolamprus reginae
GCACAGCTGATCGTTGCACAGCTGATCAGATATACCATTTCACCAGAACTGGTAGCATTTTTTTAATAGTAGTTTGGGTGAACTGGCATTTCACCTCTTGTTCCTTCAGTTTTGACAAAATTGAACGGGTCCAAAGACAGGCCACAAGAATGGTGGAAGGTCTTAAGCATAAAACGTATCAGGAAAGACTTAATGAACTCAATCTGTATAGTCTGGAGGACAGAAGGAAAAGGGGGGACATGATCAAAACATTTAAATATGTCAAACGGTTAAATAAGGTCCAGGAGGGAAGTGTTTTTACAAGTGAACACAAGAACAAGGGGACACAATCTGAAGTTAGTTGGGGGAAAGATCAAAAGCAACATGAGAAAATATTATTTTACTGAAAGAGTAGTAGATCCTTGGAACAAACTTCCAGCAGACGTGGTAGATAAATCCACAGTAACTGAATTTAAACATGCCTGGGATAAACATATATCCATCCTAAGATAAAATACAGAAAATAGTATAAGGGCAGACTAGATGGACCATGAGGTCTTTTTCTGCCGTCAGACTTCTATGTTTCTATGTTTCTATCCATTTTCAATTCTCTAGTCAGCTATGAACCGTTCTCTGTCTTTCTGTCTCGGTCCACCCCCAAAAATGATGTAAAGCTGCAGAGATGAGCAGAAAACGATCTCATTTATAACTGTCAATCTTGTTAAATAGGAACTTCCTACAGGTATAGTAATGCTGTACATGGGGATTTGTATGTACATTCAACTGTCTTGAGTTATTACTTATAATGTAAGAAAGGTGGGTTTACAAAGGAATCTAATAGATATATAAATAGAATTTATGTGTGTATTCAGGAGCTTAGGGAACTGTACTCAAGAATATTATTTGTAAAAAAATATTTCTAAGCAGCTGCATTATCATGGAAACGATATCAACCTGCTCTGCTTAGATACAGCGTGACTTGCTGAAATTTCACTTGTTGAAAACAAAAATGCTTTGCACAAATCTGACATTGTTTGAGCAGTAATGATCACCTGGCTAGAAGGCTGTACTGTATTTTCTGTAAGATAATACTATTTGTTGCATTTGCTCTCTACAAAGGGAGGGCTCTTTGGATGCTTCTGCTCAGCCCAGACAGGACCATCTGGAAAAGGAGACAAAGGGCTTCTGTATTTGGTTTTGTATAGTTCTCCAAACAGTGAAAGCTGAACTGTGGGTCTGGGGCTGTCCTGTGTAGTCTTAGGTTGCACTTCAGGTATTCAAAAGGTTGGAGGTAGATTCCTTAGCCAAATGGTTCAGAGTCATAATATAATTATGTTGTTACTAGTAGCTGGATACCCATGCTGCGTTATGGAACTATGTGATCGGGCTTGATAAATGGATAGTTAAAGCTTGAAAATTAATGAGTGGCTAAGATCAGGCTTGATATATTGACAAAGCTTGGAATTTTTTTATTTTTTTATTTTTTTATTTATTTATTGATTTGATTTGATTTGATTTGATTTGATTTGATTTGATTTGTATGCCGCCCCTCTTCGCAGACTCGGGGCGGCTAACAACAGTGGTAAAACAACATGAACAATCCAATTAATAAAAACAACTAAAAAACCCTTATTATAAAAAACCAAACATACTCACAAACATACCATGCATAACTTGTAAAAGCCTAGGGGGAAAGGATAACTTAACTCCCCCATGAAAATGTATGTAGAATGTATAGCTCAATGTTTCCCAACCTTGGCAACTTGAAGATATCTGGACTTCAACTCCCAAAATTCCTCAGCCAATACAGTAGTACCTCTAGATACGAGCTGCTCCACATGCGAGTATTCCAAATTACGAGCCGCGACGCGAGCAAAATTTCTGTTCGACACCCGAGCTCAAATTCGGGATACAAGCCGAGCTTCCACTAGGTGGCGCAAGAATCTCCTTGCTTCCAGTTATCTCAGCGCGAAAAACAAAGTCTAAAGGCATTCGTTCGAGATGCTAGTTGATCGACTTACGAGCTTGGGTCTGGAATGAATTAAACTCATATGTCGAGGTACCACGGTAGTGGAATAAAAAAGTGTCAAGCTGAAGCCATCCGTTGATTTAGAGACTTTGGCCTGCTACATATTAGAATGTAGAATGTATTAGTATAGTGGGAACTTGGGAGGGGCTGTTGCATGAGGGTTGTAGAATGTAGCCATAACAAATTCCTTCTAGATTCTCAAAGTCATCCTTTGTTCAGCACCTTTCCAGAAGTTGATGGGAGGATTGTTGGCAGAACCAGACTGGGCCCTGTGATGAACGTCTGGGTGTGGGAACAAGGGAATGAACTTTAAATTGGGTGGAGAAACCCACGGGACTTCAGATTCAGGTTTATCCCAGTTGTGCTAACATGGCTCAGCTAATAAATTGGAACTTGGAGGAAGGACATGCCTTAGACTCTTATTTAATTTCCGACGTTATTTGGAATGCTGACAAAAGTATGCAAAAGGAAGGAGAATGAAATGTAAATGGCAAAAATTAAAATAGGTTTTATTCATTTTAAATAATTAAATAGAATTGTTAAATTGTCCTGCAATGACTTCTCTTCCCATGAGTTGGCTGTGGTGAGTTGTCCAATTCCCTCCCCCTCCCTGCCCGGGTGGTCTATGACAATTTGCTGCAACCAGCTTGCCATGGACCCTTAAAACCTCCTTTGAGCATGAATTCTGCCAATAGTTGCCACAAGTTTCTCTGCATTACATTTTATGGGATCGCTTGGCAGTAAACTCCCTAAACTATTTGCTTAAGCAAATAAATTAAATAAATAAATTGAACCTTTTCAAGATGGGCCCTGGTAACTTTTGGTGGTTTAAATTTCGATGGTCCTACTTTCAAATTTTAAACTCTATGTTTATGACTTGTGGAAAGTTGCTGATAGATTTTGGTAGTTAGCGATTAGAAAAAACGGTTTACAGAAATAAATAATTTAGGAGAGGATTTTTTCAGGGTGCAGCCAACAGCAGAGAAGGCTTTCTTCCTGGATCCCATCAGTCAGAATTATTTAACCAATGGGGTCTATAACATCGCATCTCTACCTGATCAGGTGTCATGGGTTGATTTGATGGGATGAAAATATTACCCAAGATAACCTGATCCCATGCCAGGTTGCTGTTGCTGTTGTGAGCCGCTCTGAGTCTTCCGAGAGGGGCGGCATACAAATCTAATAAATAATAATAAATAATGTTGGGCTTTACACTAGATGAATCAGTAAACAGTCAACTACATACATATACAAGTCAAGCAATCATATACAAATCAGATATCAGAATACAGTGGTACCTCTACTTACGAACTTAATTCGTTCCATGACCAGGTTCTTAAGTAGAAAAATTTGTAAGAAGAAGCAATTTTCCCGATAGGAATCAATGTAAAAGCAAATAATGTGTGCGATTGGGGAAACCACAGGGAGGGTGGAGGCCCTGTTTCCTCCCAGGAGATTTCTAGAGATGCCCCACAGAGGCTTCTCCCTGCCTTTTCCGGTTACAGTTTCGGAGGCTCAGGTTAGTAGTGGAAAATGGTTCTTGGGAAAAGGCAAAAAAATCTTGAACACCCGGTTCTTATCTGGAAAAGTTCGTAATTAGAAGCGTTCTTAGGTAGAGGTACCACGGTGTACAGTTCTATACATACTGCAGCTAAGCAATAATATTCTCACACAATTCCATACAATACCATAAGTACACCAATATTTAGGGCACAACAAGTACATAGACCAATATTTAGCACACAGCAAGTATAGTCACACAGACAAAACTAGCAGAGAATGAGATCAGAGAATTAGTGTTAGGAAGAACAATAGAGAAATAGCAAGCATTAGCAAGACTATTATTATTTATTAGATTTGTATGCCACCCTTCTCCAAAGACTAACCGCAATAGCAACCAACAAAAAACAGAGAGTAACATATCTGACTCCCTATTATGGCTAATTGCAGCCCTAGCCCTTAAAGTAACATTATATTAATTCCTTCAAACATACAGTGCTGGTTAGTTCATATATTGACAAAGCCAACTGGTGAAGTACGTAGCATTGACAAAGATCATAACCATCATCTTGAATTGGGCCTGGAAGTGAGCTGGCACCCAATGCCTCTCGGGCTACACGTGGCTAATCTTTACCGTTGCATTTCCCTTGATAATGCATATTGCAGCTGAATAGAAACAACATGGCGTAGTTTCCTCTGGATTTGGTTTACTCCTGCAAAATGTTGCAACATCAATTAAGACAGCTGTATCCATTACTAATAGAGGCATTTGGACAGGACACCAGCATGGATTTTTTTTCCCCCACAAGGACCAGATGTGTACAGTACATTGCTATTTTCTTTTCCCTTTCCAATTCTTCTTCCCCCCCCTTTTCCCCCTCTGCATCCAGCTGCAAGCCATGTCATTTTCTTTAGAATATTGTAGGTGTGGTGTTTGCAATATTGCTGTCAAGAAGGAAGAATTTATAATAAGGATAGGATGGAATAGTTATGTTGTGACTCAGTAGGCTCTGTCAGCTGAAGAAGAAAAAAAGGCTTGTTTTAAGAGAATGTTAATGTTTGGCCATTATCTTTCCATAGGTGTGTTTATTTTCTCTCCTGTTTTATTTTGCCTTACTCATTCAGGCACACTTTTGTTCCTTGTAAGTGAATATTCTCTTTGTGGCTCTTGTAAACAAAATGTCAGCAAACAAAAATAAATTTGAAAAGTTGCCCTACGTGCCTTCTGGCTACCTTGTGTTAAAGGAAATTGAACCTTAGATTTTGGGGTATTGCAAAATACTAGCTGTTTTATTATAGCAAGGTATTCTTTTTTTCCCTCCTAAGTGGTGGTTTCTTTCACCTGATAGCTACTTGAAATCACAGTTGTCTACAATAAGACCTTGGATTTTAAAAAGGGAGACACATTTCTGGGATACTCTGGAAGATAAATTATATCCTTGTGACAGTATTTCCAGCTTGTCCTTTAACACATAATAGAAGTTATCATATGTTATGCATTGATCGTTTCCAAGGGCTTTTCATAAATGCCAAAGCCAAGGGAAAACATTATTATGAGGGTCGCCCAGAAAGCAATGCACCACTTTTTTTTTCTCAATCTACAGTAATGGTACGAATGCAAAACTTTAGTTATACAGTGTTCCCTCGATTTTCGCAGGTTCAAACTTCGCGAAATGGCTATACCACGGTTTTTCAAAAATATTAATTAAAAAATACTTTGTGGTTTTTTTCCCCTATACTACGATTTTTCCTGCCCGATGACGTCATATGTCATCGCCAAACTTTTGTCCGCCTTTAATAAATATTTTTTAAAATAAACTTTAATAAATAAACATGGTGAGTAATAATCTAAACGGTTGCTAAGGGAATGGGAAATTGTAATTCAGGGGTTTAAAGTGTTAAAGGAAGGCTTGTGACACTGTTCATAGCCAAAAATAGTGTACATTTACTTCCACATCTCTACTTCACGGAAATTCGATTTTCGCGGGCAGTCTCGGAACGCATCCCCCGCGAAAATCGAGGGAACACTGTACATTATTTGAATTGTCAGGAGCGTGTATGTCAATTTTGCGCTTCTTCAGACAGATAGCATAGCTGCAGCAGTGTTTCGAAGTGGTGTCTGTAAGTGATGTACATTATAAGCAACGTGTCGTCATTGAATTTCTCACTGTGGAGAAAGAAACTGTTGGGAACATTCACAAACGTTTGTGTACTGTTTATGGAGAATGTACAGTCGAGAAAATTCAAGGAATCTAGCAATAACCTGAAGAGTGGTTTACTATCTTTACAGGGGCCTTCAATTTTTTGTAAGCATCTTGGTGGAATGTTTTAAAATGAATTCTTGGCATTATAGTAACATTTTGTGATCCAGGTTTAATTGACCTGACTTGATAATCATTTCCCCCCTCCCCTGATAATGAGAAATGCAAACAGTATTTAAATCAAGTCATTAATACCGTGTTTTTCCAAAAAATAAGTGCTTAAACTTATTGCCATACACTTATGGCAACTTATTGCCATGCACTCAAAAGTCCAATTAGGCTTATTATCAGGGGTGTCTTATTTTGGGGAAACCAGGGTACAAGATCCTCCCCATTCTAATTGGAGGCTTGTGGAAACATCACTCGATCCTTTTGTACGAATATAGGAATTGGAATTGAAAATCCATTTATTTTAGAATTTTCTTGAATTAAAGAGGTTTTAACCTAAATGTTCAGAATGTGGTAGAAATAAATCACTGAGGTTGTGTCAAAACAAATATTAGTCATTGGACTCTTATGATATTAGCATTTTGCTTTTTGAGACATGTTGCTATAATTTCTAAATTTATCTGTTCAAGGCAGTATACTTGGGATAGGATGACCAATAGGAACAGGAAATGCAGTTTCAGAACAGATGACTACAGAGGATATAGCTGTACAAATTTAGAAAAAATAATAATAAATAGAATTGAAATAAAATCCAGTGTATGCCATCCCAGCTGGGAAAAGCAGATGTGTGTGCTTGTTTATTCCGCTGTCCGGTATTAACTGGAGCAGACTTTTAAAATTCCTGCTGTCTTTTATTCCATTTTGTTAACAAAGAAATCTGCAAACTTCTCAGGCTGGATGTTCCTGCAAGAAGACGATATTTTCATAGAGGCTTATTTTCCAAATAGGAGGGCCATGGCCATTGCAGTCATTAGGAGTACAGGGAGTTTTCAACTTACAACCATAATTGAGCCCCATATTTCAGTTGTTAAGTGAAACATTTGTTAAGTGAGTTTTGTCCCATTTTATGACTTTTCTTGCCATAGTTGTTAAGTGAATCACTGCAGCGGTTAACTTAGTGAAACGGTTGTTAAGTGAATCTGGCTTCCCCATCGACATGACCCAACTATCATAAATACGAGTCAGCTGCCAAGGGGATGCTGCAATAAGTCACTTTTTTCAGTGACATTGTAACTTTGTACGGTCACTAAGTGAACTGTTGTGAATTGAAAGCTACCTGTATATGTTCTTGCTTAGTGATTGTACAAACCAATTTTATTATTATTCAGTGAAGCACTCGTGATTGGGAAAAAAAACATGAGATTTGTCTTCTCCCAGATTGGGCACTTCCTTCCTTCCTTCCTTCCTTCCTTCCTTCCTTCCTTCCTTACTTCCTTCCTTCCTTCCTTCCTTTCCTTCCTTCCTTCCTTCCTTCCTTCCTTCCTTCCTTCCTTCCTTCCTTCAATTTTTATGCCGCCCTTCTCCTTAGACTCAGGGCCGATTACAACATCTTAGCAGTAGCACTTTTTAACAGAGCCAGCCTATTGCCCCCACAATCCGGGCCCTCATTTTACCCACCTCGGAAGGATGGAAGGCTGAGTCAACCTTGAGCCGGTGATGAGATTTGAACCGCTGACCTACAGATCTACAGTCAGCTTCAGTGGCCTGCAGTACAGCACTCTACCTGCTGCGCCACCCCGGCTCTTCTATGTTTCTATCCTGTCCTGTACCCTACCCTACTCTACTCTATTCTATTCTATTTTTTCTATTCTATTCTATTCTATTCCTTTGCTGAATTCCAGTAATCTAAAAAGTACAGTGTTCCAGTATTGGGACATTTAATGACCAAAATCTATCTGGCAAGAGAGCTATATCTTTCTTCCTGCACTTGAATGTTTTTGTTATTCGGTGCAATCACGTGGAGGCATTTTTATCAGTCTAGTTTTTCGCCCAATAGATCCACTTGCAATCTAAGTGCTGCTCCCAAAACACTCAGATAGAATTGGTGCTATACAGAAAAATAGAGCTACATTTGTAGGGGCTCGTAGATGAGTTAGGCACTTGAATAACAATTCTTGGGGAATAAGAAATGGCTGGCATATTGCTTTTCTCATCTGACATTTTATTCCTGAAGGTATTTGTCTGAATCAATGAGAAACCAAGGGATGAATAAGGCAGATAAATTATTAAATTCAGCTACTGCTTTAGTATAAGCCAATAATTCTTTAAATAGTCATCTAATATTTTTGCGCAACCCAACTGGAAATCCATATTTACATTAAAATCAAAGGTTTTTTTAAAATGTATCCAGCTACTTTTCTTTTTGGTAAAACTTACATACTTTCCAGTCTCCTAAAAGTAATGTTTTGAAATATAGAACATTATTAATGTAGGAAAGTACTTTTTTGTTAATACAATTTTTGCAAATAGAGAGTAATGAAACTAGAAGTAATACCTTCTAAAGATCAACCTAATGAGATAGACGGAAGTGGAAAGGGAAGGGAGGGGAAGGAAGGGGAAATGAGAAAGGAAGAGAATATTCTGGTGTTTTTTTATTGTTTTCAGACATTTATTACTTACCTTCACTGACATGGAGACAAAACAGCCAACCCTCAAGGCTCATTACTGAAAAGTGATGCTTTAAATACCACTGAAAACACTATATTAAGTTGCCATTTAGGAAGGAAACATTCCTCTGAAACAGCTCATTTTAGTTAAATGATTGTTTTAGGGGCAGAAAAACAATATGAATAAAAAAGCCACCCAGAACTGTATTGCTATTTTAGTCTCCTTTGAAAGCTGCCAAAGGTTTAGATGGGGGGGTGATGGTAACGAGAAAAACCTTTTGGGTGCCTAACCAAGAATTGTTGATATCAAAATCCCACTGGCCCACTAGTGCCTGAATTTGCCATTATTACCACTCACTAAAACGAATTTTGAATGGAATCCCTGGGGGGGGAAAGCTTCTTTGCAATTGATTAAACAGGCTTTGGGAGCTACTTTTTAGCTTGGGAATTTGGACTCTAGTTGGAAGTTATAGATCAGTGACGGTGAACCTTTTTTTCTTTGGGTGCCGAAGAGGGGCACACACACATGCTATTGCATGCCCATAATTGCCCACACCCATAATTCAATGGTCCCCCTGTGCATGCACACAAGTTTCCTCTGTGCTGCCCCATTCCCTGCTCCTGTTTCCTGACTTCTGGTGGGCCCAGTAGGCCCGTTTTTTAAAAAAATTAGTAATAAATTTTATTTGTACGTAATGTAATTACAAGAATAACTTACAATATATATAATCATAATAATAGTAACAATAACAGGCAAACAAGTCAACAGGAAAGGAAAAAAAACAAAAAGAAGACCAAAAACAAAACAAAGAAAGACAAAAACAACACCATTTGAGAAGAGAGGAAAAAATCTTATTTCTCTCTTGACTATCCCAATCTCAAATGTTTCTTATCAAATTTTTTGCAGTTATTCATATTGTTTAACACATTTACGTTTCATAATTGGTTTTGTATAGTTCTTTTATAATTCCTCTTCAGTTTAATGTTATTAAATACAGTGATCCCCTGAGTTTCGCGATCCCGATCATTGCGAATCGCTATATCGCGATTTTTCCACCCGATGACGTCACTCCCTTCCTTTCTCATCTTTCTTTCTCTCTCTCTTTCTCTATCTTGCTTCTTCCTCTCTCACACTCTCTTCCTCCCTCTCTCATCTCTTTCTTTCCTTCTCTCTCTTTCTCTATCTCTCCCCCTCTTGCTCTCGAGCGGCAAGCGAGCAGCCGGGCGGGCGGGCAAACGGGCAAGCGGCAAGCGAGTACTTCATTTTAAAATTAGCTTATTGCACCCTTGTCTGTTAGGATGTTCTTCTATACTAAGTCATTCTTTTCTCACTTATTATTGTCTACATATACTATCTCTGCAAGTTCTCAAAGTTTAATATCTCTATACTATTATTAAGTTTTCTTTCTTTTATCTAACCATTTATACTATTTGTCCCAAATTTGGTAATAATCTGTGTCTTCTTTTGCTTTTAATCACATAGTTAGTCTACTCATTTCTGCCACTTCAAATGTTTTATTGATCACTTGTAGGTTGGTGGGAATTGTTTCTTTCTTCCATGCATAGCAAATCCTCGCTGCAGTTGAGATATGGATTATCAAGTATCGCATGTCTTTGTGTATTTTTGGGTCTATTATGCCCAATAGAAATATTTCAGGTTTTAGTTCTCCCCCACCCCTCCAGAGGCTGCAAACGCCCCCCCCCCCAAAGCCTCTGTTTTAAGCTGAAAGGTCAACTGGGAATGACCTAAGTAGGTTTAATGTGAGAAATTCTAATCATTGAGGGAAAATATACTTAATGTATATATTGTAACCAGTGAAGGGCTGCAAAAATTTTTACCACCACACTGTGAGTGTGGCTTATTTTGTAGGTGTGGTTTGCTGGCCATGAGTCCAGGTGGGAGTGGCTTGACTATCATGTGACCAGGGGGTGGCTTAAAAGTCATGTGACTGGCTTAAAGGTAACCAACTTGATGTCACTCATGTCAAGGGTTAGGGTTAGGGTTAGGGTGCCTGGCCTCTCCTCGCCTCAAAGAGATACTGTACAATTTCTCTATTTTATTTACTATTACTGAACATCCAAAGTATACTATTTAATTCTATGTATATATTCCTTATATGTACATAAATATTACACACAGGCACAGGAAAATATACATTATCTCCAATATAAACTGTATGTGTCTGTACACACACACACACACACACACACACACACATGCACAGTTCTTCTAAAATTATTTACATTCAACCTCATTTACTGTGATAGGAAAAATCATACCCAGAGCCTAGAAGGGGGAAAAAGAAAATCAGATTGAACAAAAGGAATAAAGAGATTTGATCATTCCCAGGTTTAAGGCAGCAATAGCACTTTATAATCCTTTATAGCTCTCTCAGAATGGTTTACTGTCAGCATACTGCCCCCAACAATCTGGGTCCTCATTTTACTGGCTTTGGAAGGATGGAATGCTAAATCAGCCTTGAGCCTGTCAGGATTGAACTCCTGGCTGTGTTGTCAGAATTGGCCTGTAATACTCCATTCTAACCACTGTGCCACCACAGCTCTTTCCTTGTATTTAAGACATCTGGTCCACTGGTTTTACGCGAGCAGTAATTGCTTTAAGTTTCCTATATGAAGAATGAAAATTCAGTTGGCTTCGTTAGAAAACAAATTTAATGTCACTTTCTGTGTGGTTTTTAGCTCAAAATAGAGCTAGTGGCTTGGAGTCCTCTGTGAAATGCTTGCAGAAGACATACTGATTAACAACAATTCACAAAGATTGAAGTCTTTCCTAGAAGAAAAGGCCTCCAAGCTACGTTGGCTTTGGAATACCAAACATTCAGTTAACGCCTGTGGTTTCCAAAATACCTATATTTCATTGCAGGAAGCTTGTTACGTTCTTTTAAAAAACAGTTGCCTCCCTATAAATACTTTTGGGACAGAGGCTAATCTATTCTGTGGAGCACTAGACTGGTGAAGTTCATTGGAAGAAGGCCCTTATTTGATTGCCAATAATTTTTGTCTTAATTTTATAGTAAAAGCCAGCGAACAAGGCATCAGGCCAGGTTCATAGGAATATCAAAAGAGCTTCCCATATTTTAGTCATATCAGATAATCTCAGAGCCCATCAAGCACAAGGATGCAAATTGTAGATTTATAAGAACTCAATTGTGGTCGTAGTCAAGGACTTACCTGTCTATCGTATCCCCTTTGGAGATATTAAGCTAAAGAAATATGTTCCGGAGGGATTCTTACTGTCACACCTTGTGTGCAGGTTTTTTCAAGGCTTCTACTGAATTATTGGATGGGCATCATATACACTGCAATACTGTTATGAGCAATATTAATAAAATATTGGGAGATTGGTTCATGGGTAATATTTATATTTGATGGATCATTACATGATTGCAGAATAAAATAATTGGAAGGAACCTTGGAGGGCTTCTAGTACAATATTTCTTCACCCAGAGGGTCATTGATTTATGGAATTCACTTCTGGAAGAGGTCATGATAGCTGTCAGCCTGGATAGCTTCAATGCAGGATTATTTGTTTGTTTGTTTGTTTGTTTGTTTGTTTATTTATTTGTATGCTGCCCCTCTCTGAGGACTTGGAGCGGCTTCCAACAACAGTACAGTCTACAAATCCAATATTAAAAAACAGAACACATTAAGAAACCCTTATTAAAAAACAAACAGCTCAACAGACCATACACAAAGCAGGACAGGGGAGGAGTCAATTTCCCCATGCCTGGTGACATACGTGGGTTTTCAGGAGTTTACAGAAGGCAAGGAGGGTGGGGGCAGTCCTAATCTCCGGGGGGGGGCTGATTCCAGAGGGTCGGGGCCACAAAAAGAGAACATTGTTTTGTCGACGGAACCCGGAGAAGGCCGACTCTGTGGGACCCAATCAGTCGCTGGGATTTGTGCGGCAGAAGGCAGTCTCGAAGGTATTCTGGTCCGATGCCATGTAGGGCTTTATAGGTCATAACCAACACTTTGAATTGTGACCGGAATCTGATCAGCAGCTAATGCAATTTGCGGAGTGTTGATGTAACATGGGCAGATTGAAGAAAGCCCATGATTGCTCTCACAGCTGCATTCTGCACGATCTGAAGTTTCCAAACGTTTTTCAAAGGTAGCCCCATGTAGAGAACGTTACAGTAGCCGAGCCTCGAGGTGATGAGAGCATGAGTGACTGTGAGCAGTGACTCCCGGTCCAAATAGGGCCACAACAGGTCCAAATAAGGCCGCAACAATTAGACAGATTCATGGATGCCAAGTGTATCGATGGTTATTGAAACGGATGTCCATGTACTGCCTCTATGTTGTTTGAGGCAGGTAGGATTCCCTTGGGTACCATTTGTTGGGGGTCAAAGGAAAGGGAGGGTCTTGCCTTCTCTTTCTGCTCAAGATCCCCATGGACAATTGGTGAGCCACTGTGTGACACAGAATGCTGGACTCAATGGACTTTGGCCCAATTCAGCATGGCTCTTCTTATGTAACCCATTGCTTGTGCAAGAGACCTGTACCATTTCAGGCAAATGGTTATCCAATCTCTTCTTTAAAACTTCCAGCATTGGACCATTCACAACTTCTGGAGGCAAGTTGTTCCACTGATTAATTGTTCTGTCAGGAAATTTCTCCTTAGTTGCTTCTCTCCTTAATGATTTTCCACTCGTTGCATCTTGTCCTGCTTTGGAGAATAGCTTGAGTCCCTCTTCTTTGTGGCAACCCTTTGTGGTTTTCAAATACAGTGGTACCTCTACCTAAGAATGCCTCTACTTGCGAACCTTTGTAGATAAGAACCAGGTGTTCATGATTTTTTTTGCCTCTTCTCAAAACCCGAGCCTCTGAAACTGTAATCGGAAAAGGCAGGGAGAAGCCTCCTTGGGGCCTCTCTAGGAATCTCCTTGGAGGAAACAGGGTTGGAAAAAGCAGGGAGAAGCTTCCATGGGGCCTCTCTAGGAATCTCCTGGAAGAAAACAGAAAAGGCTTGGAGAAGCCTCTGTGGGGCCTCTCCAGGAATCTCCTGGGAGGAAACAGTGCCTCCACCCTCCCTGTGGTTTCCCCAACCACATACATTATTTGCTTTTACATTGATTCCTACGGGAAAAATTGCTTCTTACAATGTTTTCTACACAGAACGAATTAAGTTCATAAGTAGAGGTACCACTGTACTAGTCAAATTGCAGGAATAAGATCTCCCTATGTCACAGAACTGGAATTTTCCTTGCAGTTGCCTTTAGGTAATATTTCCAATTAAAACACCTTGTTAGTGTGAGGGGGGGGAGATATGTTTCTTTATTAGCAGAAACTGCAGAGGAATTAAAGGATAACCACATAGATGCAACTTTCAAACATCTGCCTGTTTGCATAGGTTGCCATGGCTTGGTCTGCTGCTTTCTTTTTGCATGGCTAGAATTTAATTTAAAGTAGACCACTGAGAGGGGCACATTAATTTTGCAGTCCCCTTTTGTCTCAGAATTCTCTTTGTCATTTTTGAAGCCTTTGCAAGGACTGGGCTAAAGAGTCTTAAATTGTGGTGAAAGGATCTTAGAGAAGGTTTCTTAAACTGAAGTACGCAATAGAGATCTAAGGCTGGAGCACCATATGGGATAGGGGGAAAAGGCAGAAGTTTGTCTGTGTGAAAGCAAGTTATCACCAGCTGCTTTCCACCTGCCATGCTCTGAACTTTTAAATTCCTTTCATACTTGGCATCCATATAAGGGAACATTTGTGTTGCCCAAGAAAGTAATTATCAGATATGTAGCAAATTGCTCTAAACATCATCTGGAGAACATATGTAATATAAACCTGTAGTTGTAAGTCAGTATGATGCTATTAAAATGTCAAATTACTTGCATTACTTTGCAATTTTTTTTTCTTTATGAGGTCCAAGATCAGTCTAGAGATAAAATTATTGAAACTTAGCTTTCATTCAGAGTAAAGAATTGTTAAGATAAGTATTCCATAATCTGCTCTTCTACTTTTTTCAGGGGGAGAGGAGAGGGAATTTTTTGTTAATTACAAAATCCACTTTGCTTATAAGAAAGTTGGCAAACATGGTGATATTAATGATTTCAAAGTCAAGTTTTACACCTTATAATTTTGCTAACATTGTCTTTAAAATAAGCGCATAGAAACTTATTCCTCTCCCCCCGAAAAATGCTATTAATAAGACAGATGGCTGAAAATAGATACCTTCAAAACATTTATTCCAACTACCATTTTCCTACTTCTCAATTTAATTTTGTGGGTCTCTATAAATATATAGCGTATATTTTGTATAGTTATATGTCATATTATATAGTTATATAATGTATATTATAAGTATTCCTCGCTTGTAGGACCTGCAGCTGAGCCTAAAATTTCCATTGCTAAGCAAGATAATTGTGAAGTGTGTTTCGTACCATTTTACGACCTTTCTTACCACATTTGTTACGTGAATCGCTGCACTTATTACATTAGTGATACAATTGTTAAGTGAATCTGGCCTCCATTGACTTTGCTTGTCCAAAGGTCAAAAGAGGTGATCACATGACCCCGGGACACTGCAACTGTCATAAGTACATGCAAGTTGCCAAGTGTCTAAATTTTGATCCTATGCCCATGGGGATGTTGCAACAATTGTGTGAAAATTGATTGATTTGATTTGATTTGATTTGTATGCCGCCCCTCTCCGAGGACTCGGAGTGGCTCACAACAACAGTACACAGTGTACAGATCCAATGTTTAAAAATAATTTAAAAACCCTTATTATAAAATAATCACACAACCCAAACAAACCATACATAAAACCATAGTAGCTAAGGGGTATATCAGTTTCCCCATTAAAAATGGTCTTAAGTCGCTTTTTTCAGTTCTGTTGTAACGTTACTAAATGAATGGCTGTACAATGAGGACTACCCGTGTACATATTATATTGTGTGTGTGTGTGTGTGTGTGTAAAACATATAGTACTGTACATTTTGTGTATAAGATGTCATTTTTTCCCCTCTAAAAGAGGCTGGAAATTTTGTGCATCTTATACACCATATGCAGCCATTTTTGGCTTCCCGAAACCTCGCCTCGCACATCCTGTTTTTCCTAAAAACAAGCCTGTTTTTCACAAAAACGAGGTTACAGAGGCCTGCAGAGTGCTTCTGGGGGCTCAGGGAACACAAAAATTTACTTATTTTATTTATTTATTTATTTTATTTATTTTGTCCAATACACAATAATACACAATGAAGGTAATAGAGGACAGCTTTGAGGAAATAGAATTAGAGAAAGAATAGAAGAGAGAGTATAGGATAAAATAATCAATGAGAGAATAGAAGAAAGATATAGGGATAGAAGAGAAGATATATGGGATATAGGAGAGAGAGAGAGAATGTGACGTTGCGGAGGTTGGGGGGAGAAAAACAGGCCCTTTTCCTGCAAAAAGAGGGACGTTTTTGCCCTCCCCAGCCCCAGGAGCAGGTCTACAGGCCTCCCAAAGCTTTTTCATGCTCCGTTTTTGTGAAAAACGGGCCAATTTTTGTCTCCCGATACCCCACACATCGAGTTTTTGCCCTCCCCAAACCCCAGGGACAGTCTGCAGGCCTTGCAAACCCGCTGCGTGCCCCGTTTTTGCCAAAATGGGACCACGCAGAGGATTTGAGAGGCCTGCAGAGTTGTCCTGGAGGCCGGGAAGGGCAAAAACTTTGTTTTCTTGTTTACCTCTTTGAAATCATGGTGTGTCTTATAGTCCAAAAAATACGGGGTGAGACATATTTTTGCTGATAAGTGAAAAGGAATGGAAATATATATTATCAGCCAAAATATGACACACACACACACACGCACACAAACGTGTGTGTGTGAGAGAGAGAGTGAGTGAGACAGACAGACAGACAGACAGACAGAATATTTGTATGTAATAAAGAGAAAGGATTTATGCCAGGGAAACATTTTTCCTGTTTAAGTTCACATTTGTCGGCGAGCCAGGGAAAATTGTGTCTTGCAAACAAATTAATCTCGGAGCTTTAGCAAAAGAGTGCTATTGTGTTGCTTAGCAACACTTTGCATTATGTTGTGGGGTTGTCATGACGAAGTAATGGCTGCTGTCGGTTCTTTTTAGACTATGGAGATTCTCTTACTGACCTCCAGGAAATGACATGAAGATTTTTTTTTCTTTATATCTGACTTTCTTTCAAGAAGGATGATTCAACATTTAAGGACCAGTAGTTCTTATATTTGGTGTGTGTGTGTGTGTGTGTGTGTGTCAAATAATTATTAGGCTATGGTAATAACCTTCATCTGGGAATAAAGGCCACTCACTTATTCCACTCAGTTTCTTTGCTTTGCAGTCTATTTAGTTATATGCTCGTCGACTAAATTAGATGTCAGGCCAAAGCCATTTTTATTGGGGCCTTTGGCTTGCCACACTTTATACTATTCTACTATGCATTTTCTACTGTGGGAAAATGGGAGTGATTGTATGAGGTGTGTTTGTTTGTTTGTTTGTTTGTCTGTCTGTTTGTTTGTTTGTTATCTGTCTGTCTGTCTACCTACCTACCTACCTAATCTATCTATCTATCTACCTACCTACCTAATCTATCTATCTATCTACCTACCTACCTACCTACCTACCTAATCTATCTATCTCTATCTATCTATCTATCTATCTATCTATCTATCTATCTATCTATCTATCTATCTATCTATCTATCTATCTATCTATTAGATTTCTATGCCGGCCTTCTCCTGTGACTCAGGGCGGCTCACAACAAGTAAATAAAAAACATGTAAGAAATCTAATATTGGACAGTCTTAAAACTTCAATACTTAAGACATATAATTTCAACGAATTCAATCTGTATAGTCTGTAGGGCAGAAGGGAAAATGAGGACATGATCGAAACATTTAAATACATTAAAGGGTTAAATAAAGTTCAGGAGGGAAGTGTTTTTAATAGGAAAGTGAACACAAGAACAGGGGGCACAATCTGAGGTTAGTTGGGGGAAAGATCAGAAGCAACGTGAGAAAATATTTTAATGAAAGAGTAGTAGATGCTTGGAACAAACTTCCAACAGAGGTGGTTGGTAAATCCACAGTAACTGAATTTAAACATGCTTGGGATAAACATACTGTATATCCATCCTAAGATAAAATACAGGAAAGAGTATAAGGGCAGACTAGATGGACCATGAGGTCTTTTTCTGCCGGCAATCTTCTTTGTTTCTATGTTTCTATAATTTAAATTCTAAACCCCCAATATATTTAAAAACCAATCATCATCCTATCATTCAATCATAGGCCGGGGTAGATGTTAAAATTTTACCGGCCCCAGGCCTGTCGGCATAGGTGCATTTTAAGGCTTGATGAAAGACTGGGAGGGATGGCAGTACAAATCTTCTGGGGGAGTTGATTCCAAAGGGACAGGGCCACCACAGAGAAGGCTCTTCCCTTAGGCCCCGCCAGACGGCATTGCCTGGTTGACGGGACCTGGATAAGGCCAACTCTGTGGGATCTGACTGGCCGCTGGGATGCATGAGGCAGAAGACGGTCCCGTAGATAATCTGGTCCAATGGTTGTTAGTATGTAGCCATAATAAATTCATTCTAGAAAGCCAAGGTCATCCTTGCTTGGACCTGTACGGAAGGAGATGGGTGGACTCTGCGAGCATGGCAAATGAAGATTAGACAACGTGATGAAGTTGTGGGTGTGGAGACAGGGGACTTGAACTTTCAACTAGGTGGAGAAACCTGGAGGACTTCAGATTCAAGTTTCACCTTGATGTACAAATTTGACTAATAATAAATTGGGAGGAAGACTTGGATTTGGACTCTGGTTTAATTTTGGAGCTATTTGGAACCCCGACATTGGAATTTTCTGATGTTTTTCATGTGGCCTGTGCATGTTTATCTACAGATGGTGCAGAAGGAAAAGCTACTCTCAGATTCTGAATTCGCTCACAATGATTACAGCAATGCTATCATTTTATGTCAACAGTACCAACATTATTTCCATTGTTTTCTTCTGGGATGTTTTTCAATTTCCTGGATTAAGCAACACCCTTGGAATTTCCTTTGGGGATCTCCCACCCATAAATTAACCAGGCCTAGTGTTGCTTAGCTTCTGAGACAACGTTAGCCATCAACTGTCAAAGGTCATTGCGCAATGGCGCACAAGGTTGTGGGGCTTGAGTATTGTTCCTGGGTATTTTGAAAATACTATTTAGCTTATTTTTAAGCATTGCAATAAGGGCAAGTCTCAATAATAAATTACAGAAGTGAAATGCAGTGGTACCTCTACTTAAGAACATCTCTACTTAAGAACTTTTCTAAATAAGAACCGGGTGTTCGCGATTTTTTTGCCTTATATTTAAGAACCATTTTCTACTTAAGAACCCGAGCCTGGAAAAATTTCCCAGGAAATTTGAGAGCTGCAGGAAGGCCTAGCCAGTTTCCTGCCACTCCCCCTTTAACCCCGACCATCTCAGGCTTTTCTGGGCTACCAGAGGAGCCTTTTGGTGGAGCTCAATGAGGCTTTGGCAGTCCAGAGCGAACAAAGCATCTCCCTTTCTCTGGGCACTTGCAGAGGGAATAAACCTCTGCCAAAGCCAAGAGAAAAGAAACACTCCCTTCACTTTGGGCAGCTGAAGAGTCACCACAGCGAAGGAAAGGCGCCGGCTAAAAAGCGAGCGAGCGAGAGGATAGGGGAGCCCTTCAGCATGGGAAGGAAGAGGCAGCAGGTAGCAGCAGCAGCAGCCAGTGTATGGGAGGCAGTGTATGGGAGGGTGCCTCGCGCTGGGTATATTGGAGGCACGTGCTCTTTCTCGCCACCTCAGAGTCTCTCTTTTTTTAAAAGCTTTAAAGCTTTGGAATTTTTTGATTCCCATTGCCTCACCTTCTTCCTTCGGCAGCGACTCTCCTTCTCCTCTTCTTCCTCCTCCTCCTCCCACCCAAATTCCGAGCTTTTATTTCTGTTTGCACGCATTATTTGCTTTTACATTGATTCCTATGGGAAAAATGACTTCTACTTACGAACATTTCTACTTAAAAACCTGGTCACGGAACAAATATTTACTGACCCCTCACATCCTGGACACAAACTGCTTCAACTCCTACCCTCAAAACGTCGCTACAGAGCACTGCACACCAAGATAACTAGACACAAAAACAGTTTTTTTACAAACGCCATCACCCTACTAAATAAATAATTCCCTCAACTCTGTCAGACTTTCTACTAAATCTGCACTTCTATTCTACTAGTTTTTCTCAACATTCCTATCACCCATTTCCTCCCATATTGACTGTATGACTGTAACTTGTTGCTTATATCCTAAGATTTTTATTAATATTGCTTCTTCATTGCTCATTTGACCCCTATGACAATCATTAAGTGTCGTACCACATGATTCTTGACAAATGTATATTTTATTTTATGTACGCTGAGAGCATATGCACCAAGATAAATTCCTTGTGTGCCCAATCACACTTGGCCAATAAAATTCTATTCTAGTCTATTCTAATTAAGTTCTTAAGTAGAGGTACCACTGTACAGTGGTACCTCGAGATACGAGTTTAATTCATTCCGGACCTGGGCTCTTAAGTCGAGCAGCTCTTATCTCGAACGACTTTTCCCCATAGGAATTAATGTAAATAATTTTAATTGGTTCCAGCCCTCAAAAAACTCACAAAGTTAGTCTAAATTATGCAGAAAGACATGTTTTTAATGAAGAAATGTACATGTACATATAAATGAATAATGAAGTTTCTTTCACTTAACTTGTAAACTTTCTTAAACTTTTAAATTTACATATGTTCAACTTCTCTGCCACCCAATCCTGTAGGACAGAGGTCCCCAACCCTTTTTGCACCAGGGACCGGCTTTAAGCGATCAAGAGAGGAATGGGTGAATGAATGGACGGAGGGTGGGAAGGAAGGAAGGAAAGAGGGAAGGGACAGGAACAGAGGAAGGAAGCAAGGAAACTTATGAAAGGGGAGAGTAAGAGAGGAATGAGTGAAGGGAGGGAGGGAGGGAAGAAGGTGGGAAGGAGAAAGAAAAGAAGAAATAGAGGAAGGGAAGGTAAAAGAGAGAAAGAAAAAGAGCAAGAAAGAAAGAAAGAAAGAAAGAAAGAAAGGGGGAAGGGACAGGAACAGAGGAAGGAAGCAAGGAAACTTATGAAAGGGGAGAGTAAGAGAGGAATGAGTGAAGGGAGGGAGGGAGGGAAGAAGGTGGGAAGGAGAAAGAAAAGAAGAAATAGAGGAAGGGAAGGTAAAAGAGAGAAAGAAAAAGAGCAAGAAAGAAAGCTGCAAGCACCCCCCCGAGCCCCCCAGGCCGGCTGCAACCTTTTAAAACACGCGCGCCGCTTCGCAGCTGTCTCCTGAAGCCGAACGCGGAAGTTAGCGTTTGGCTTCAGGAGACAGCTCCTTGGCGCTTGTATCTCGAATTTGGGCTTGTAAGTAGAACAAAAATATCTCTCCCCTCCCAGCTCTTATCTCGAGTTGCTCTTAAGTAGAGCAGCTCTTATGTCGGGGTTCCACTGTATTTGAAAGTCCACTGGTCTGTGAAACTGTAGGAGTGGCAGAATCTGGGGGTGGAACTAAAAGGGGGATCAGCCTAGAATCCCTACATAGCATGCAAAACTATCGCCAGACCAATCCTTGAATACAGCTCATCGGTCTGGAACCACACTGCATTTCGGACATAAACACTCTAGAAAATGTCCAGACATACTTTACTAAAAGAACCCTCCACTCCTCCACTTGCAATGGTATATCCTACAAAGCTAGACTTACAATCCTAGGTTTAGAAAGCTTAGAACTATGTCACCTTAAACATGAACTAAGTGCTGTGCATAAAATCATCTGCTGCAGCGCCCTTTATGTCAACAACTACTTCAGCTTCAACCACAACAACACACTCAATCCTAGCAACTTTGTGTGCCACACAACAGAAAGAAACTTAAAGTAAACTGATCTAAACTCGACTGCAGGAAATATGACTTTAGTAACCGGGTTTTTAAAATTTATTTTTAATTTATTTATTAATTGGATTTCTATGCCGCCCCTCTCCGAAGACTCAGGGCGGCTGACAACCTATAATAAAAAACAGTAGAATACAATAACAAATCCAATAAACTAGCTAAAAAAATCTAACCTAAAATCCCTAATATTTTAAAAATCAATCGTTCAGAGTTTATCTTATGTATCCTCTGGCCTTAGCACGATGTTCTCTTCTTTTCTGAAATTTCTTTCTAGCTAACTTCTGTTGCAACGTCCCCTGTCCAATTGTCTTTCCTTTCTTTCACCTATCTTATATATTCTCTTCCTTTCATATATCCTCTCCTCTAAGTTCACTTTCACCCTCTTTTATATTATCACATGTCTATCTTTCTTCCTATGTACTGTATTTCTGTATTGGACAAATGAATAAAATAAATAAAATAAAATAAAAATAAACTTAGCAGACTGTGGCTTTTATTTGTCTCCAGCTGGTTTGTGAAGTACAGGTGACTCTTGAGGTGTGTTTTTTCAGAAAAGAAAGAAAATGCCTTTATGTAACTGATATGCCTTGAGTTTTACTTTGGTTTTTTTCGGTTTTTTAAAATCACTTTTTAACTGAAAAGTGCAAAATGATTACTGTTTGTTTAAACATGGTTTTGAATTCTTCCGGAATAAAGCTTGGCAAGAGGGCTCACCTTTATACATGTCAGCAGTTTTAATGACTTTCCAACATCTTTCCTCAGTCAGGTGCCTTCCGAATGTGCTGCAAGTCGACTTTTTACAACCCTTCTCTCGGATTGTGAGAAAGCTGCATTCCAGGCTTAATGTGGAAGTAATTTGTGGTTTACAGTCAAGCACATACATAAAACCCCACAATCCAACTAAACTTTGACGTTGCTCAGTTGTTTATTTAGGAAGTGTATATGGCTGCCCAACTTGACTATAGACAGGGTACAGTCAACAACCAGGAAAGCAAAGAGCAACAGACCTATGCAAATAAAAACTGCAAAAGGAATTGATCATTAGATAGCTGATTAATAGATTGTCAAAATAAATGAATAGGCAATTGGCATGCCAAATCTACTTTAAATCGTCTGGGCTGAAATTCCAATCAGTTTGGCTCCAGTGTTTAAGGAAAGAGCGGTGTTTTCCTGACCTTAATGTTTTCTGAAGACCATCAGGAACTTGTAGAAAAGAAGGGGGAAAGGAAAAGGAAAGGAAAGGAAGGGAGGGAAAGGAAAAGGAAGGAAAGGAAAGGAAGGGAGGGAAAGGAAAAGGAAGGGGGAAAGGAAAGAAAGGAAAGGAAAGGAATATCATGTCTGCTCGTTGATATATGGAATGAAAGATCTCCTAAAACTTAAGAAATATAAGCTAGAGCTCTAAGATTATTTTCCACGTTAGATTTTCAAGTAAAAAACTGATCATTCAGACAAATTACAATCTACCCCTCCCATTTTCTGGGAAATCTATCTTTTTCCTTTTCATTGCCTTTGCTTTCCTATGCATTTTTTTCATCCTCTTTTTCACTTTAATCACTTGAGTGATTGATATTCTCCATGTGAGGTCATATGAACACAGTTTTGCAGAATTTTGTTGGATAATTTAAAAAAAAAATTACACGGAATCTTGGCCTTTTAACTCCCCCTCCAACCAATATGCGAGCATCTTATAATTGGGTTCTTTGCCAGGGGAAGTGCTACAAGCAGTGAAGGGCTACCAAAATTTTTACTACCACGCTGTGAGCGTGGCTTAGGCATTTTCTTTCAACATCTTTCAATGCTGTAAGGTGGGGTTCCATTTTCACTATACCACTGCGTTCCCCCCCCCCATCTGGGCAGTAGCCCATCCCTGGCTACAAATAACCCAAACCTCCCTAAGAGGGGGGGGGGAGAGAAATCAACAGCCATACAGTATATCCAGATAAAAAATTTATTTGTTTTGTTTGTTTATTTATTTATTTAATTATTTATTTATTTGATTATTTATTTATTTAATTATGATTTGATTTGATTTGATTTGATTTGATTTGTATGCCGCCCCTCTCCGCAGACTCGGGGCCATGTTGGATTCTGCAGGAATTTCCATTAATATACTGTATACTATATCAGGGGTGAGTTCTAACTTCTTCCCGTGGGCCCAACTCATGCAAAGTGCCCAAAAAAACAACACCCTGATTTTTTTTTTCCCAAAAGGCAAAAACAAGATGGTGACCGCATGCACAGTGCTGGCAACTTGGCTTCTACACATGCTCAGAAGTATTTTAAAAAATAACCGGGTCCGTGATGTCATTGTGACATCATGTCGCTACCAGTTCGGCTGAACCGGTCCAAACCCATCCCTGTACTGTATGTTCTCAGTCAAAAACAATGAGAATCTGATTTTCAGAAGGCAGGCCATTTTAGAGTAAATCTTTCCATTGAACACTAATTCCTAAGAATGCATGAGAGCTGTTTGTGTTCTAATTGCCATTTATTTCCGTTTTCTGCTTATTTTGCTGCAAACAGCTGTCATTTGAATCAAGGCTTCATTATATGCAGGTCCAAATGAATCCCAAGGCCTATTCCAAAGTAAGCAGTTTGCAGAGTAAAACAAAGACTGGTGGAAACTATTTAAAAGATATTTATAATGTTTCCGATGATATTCACGGGTACCTTGAATTCCAGAGTATTCGTTTCATTTACAGTAGTCCCTCACCTATCGCTGGTGTTACGTTCCAGACATGATAGGTGAAATCCACGATGGGGAATTTATCGACTGATAGTACTTATTTAAGTATTTATATTGTAATTGTTTGGTAAGTCTTCATTGTTTTAAGTGTTTATAAACCCTTCCCACACAGTATTTATTTTAGATACAGTATTTAAATACAGTATTTACAATTTTAGATATATTTTTTTTTTTTAAAAAAAAACCTGCCGATCGAGTTCGGCGGGCTGTTTAAATCTGCCCATCGACTTCCTCAGAAACCCGCAATGAAGTGAAGCCGCAGTAGGTGAAGCGCGGTATAGCGAGGGACTACTGTATTATAAAATTTCATGTATGTATTATAAAAGATGCTTGAAGCCTTGTGCTTTATTTCCTGGGCTTAGAAAGCTTAGAACTACGTCGCCTTCGGCCCGACTTAAGCTTAGCTCATAAAATTATCTGCTACAACGTCCTATTTGTCAATGACTACTTCAGTTTCATCCACAACAATACCCGAGCACACAACAGATACAAACTCAAAGTGAACCATCCCAAACCTGACTGTAGAAAATACGATTTTAGCAACAGAGTGGTTAATGCCTGGAACTCACTACCTGACTCTGTGGTTTCATCACCAAAACACCAAAACTTTACCCTTAGACTGTCCACTCTTGGCCTCACCCGATTCCTAAGAGGTCAGTAAGGGGCGTGCATAAGCACACCAACATGCCTACCATCCCTGTTCAATTGTTTCCTCTTATCAGTATTCATCTTATGTATGTAAACAACATTATATCTATGTATATTACAAATACGTAGAGGAATACAGTGGTACCTCTACTTAAGAACTTAATTCGTTCTGTAATCAGGTTCTTAAGTAGAAAAGTTTGTAAGTAGAAGCAATTTTTCTCATTGGAATCAATGTAAAAGCAAATAATGTCTTCCCATTAGGAAAGATATAAAAGCTCAGAATATGGGTGGGAGGAGGAGGAGGGGGACAGTCACTGCCGAAGGAAGAAGGTGAGGTGAGAGGAATTTAAAAAATCCAAAACTTTAAGGCTTAAAAAATAAAAGAGGGACTCTGAGGCAGCGAGGAGGAGCACGTGCCTCCAATACACCCAGCGCGAGGCTGCTTCCCATACACTGCACCAGAGAGAGAAACCCAGGGGGAATAGCAGGAAACTGGCCGGGCCTTTGTGCCACTCTCAAATTTCCTGGGAAATTTTTCCAGGCTCGGATTTGTAAGTAGAAAGTGGTTCTTAAGAAGAGGCAAAAAAATCTTGAACACCCGTTGTCATCTAGAAAAGTTCTTAAGTAGAGGTGTTCTTAAGTAGAAGTACTTAAGCCGGGTGTACTTGACACATAAAAATAAATAAATATTTTTTTTAAAAAATATTTTTGTTTTTTGTCCCACCATAAAGCCACTCCTAATGAGTTACGAGGGGCCCACAGTAGCTGGTTTTCTTTGCTATGGAGTCAGAGGAATCTTGCTGTTTGCTGAGTAGATGGCTGTTCTTACTGTCCAAACACATGTATATTTACAAACTGTGAGAGGATACTGGGGTTTTCTTAGCGCTCCACTGTGTCTTGAATGGTGGTTCTTGTCTCAAGCAATGAGATTCAAAAAAACCCATTTTTTAGATCTTATTAAGACAGAAACAGTGTTGCTGAACCTTTAAGCAAGTGAAAGCTTTGCTTCTTCCAAGGAATTTAAATGCATCTTGCTTATTAGGATGAGCTACTCCTTCTTATAATTTGGCTTTAACCATGATGAAATTAACAGGTCATCAATACTCTTACACATAAGCTCACTTTTAAGGTGGTTATTTCTAATTAAGGATTCTGTTGTGGTTAGCTCTGGCCCAGCTCCTGCCCCAAGGACTGTGGATTTGGGGGAGCCATCCACATGCCGCAGGGCTGTTTTGCTCCCGGTAGAATCTGCTGATGAAGGCTCTTCTGACCAAGAAGACATCAGTGACAGGGAGGAGGAGAGTGTGGCAGACAGCTCAGAAGGAGATCAATTATCTAGCTCCTCCTTGGATTCGGAACAAGAGTTAATGATACAGCCACGCATGCGGAGAGCGATGCATAGGCAGCAACAACTGAGAGATTATTAACAAAGAAAATGAGGCCACCTGTGGTTGGGTGGGACTGTGGTAATTAGTGAGGCTGCTATAAATAGCAGCCTGTGGGTTTGGTCATTGTTGAGGATTATCTGATCCTTGTGTTTTGTGCCTGCCTTGCTGACTTCGACCTTTGTGTACTGATTTTCCCCCACTTTGAAACTAAACCAGAGCAAAGTGTGTTTCACTTTGTGAAAGAAGTAGGATTGTGAATTGCCTCACAGCTGCAAGCTAAGTATCTCAGAACTGATAAGGGACCTGTACAAATTACCAGATTGTTTGGAGACGAGTGCTCTTTGCTGTACAAAAAGAGAGCTTAGTTTATTTGGATTTTCAGTATAAAGAACATTGTTTTGAATTTTCAAACGTATGTGTGTCTGACATTTGTATCTGTGAATTTTCGCGAGGATTCTACCAGAGACCTCGACAGAACAGGATTCTAGATTGATTGATTGATTGATTGATTGATATAATATACAGCAATAGCACTTATATACTCCTCCACAGTGCTTTACAGCCCTCTCTAAGCGGTATACAGAGTGAGTATATTGGCCCCCAACCATCTGGGTCAACATCACCATTACATGTTTTTAATATTAGATTTGTTTCATTGTAATATTGTTTTATTATTGTTGTGAGCCGCCCCAAGTCTTCGGAGAGGGGTGGCATACAAATCTAATAAATAATAATAATAATAATAATAATAATAATAATTATTATTATTATTATTATTATTATTATTATTATTATTTTGCTGACCTCAAAAAGTTGAGTCAAACTTGAGCTGCTCAGAATCGAACTGCCAAACTGCTAGCAGCTGCTACATTCTAACCACTGTGCCACCACAGCTCATAACCTAAACTTACAAATGTCAGCATATTGCCCCCAACAATCTGGGTGTCCTCATTTTACCGTCCTTGGAAGGATGTAAGACTGAGGCAACCTTGACCCAGTCAGGATCAAACTGCTAGCAGTTGGCAGAATAAACCTGCAATACTGCATTCTAACCACTGCATCACCATGGCTCTTGACCCAATGACACACAATTTAACTACTCTCTCAATTAGGGTAGTCTTAAATCCAGAATTCTAGAATATTAGCTCACTGCAATAAAGTTGCTTATTCTAAATTTTACAAAAATCTTGCTTTCTAGATTCCGAGTGGCTATAAAGGACTTGATAGCAATGCTGCTCCTTTGTTGGTCCCTTGTATACATAAATATAATTTTAATAAATATCTGGAGTTTTAATGCAATCGTGAATGTAAACTCACCCGAAGGCATGCGTGTGAGTGTGCTACCCAGTCTCCTGTAATAAACCCAGTTACATGAATTTGTCAAAAAAAATGTTTTTACTAGAATCTGTTAAAAAGTATTGGACGCCATTGCAAAAATATTCCATGACTGCATTCTTAAAGCATTCGTACCTTTCACTGGCACAAATGGAATTTAGGCTAGACTGGTCATTGATGTTACTAAGTCGAGGGCGATTTTATATTTTCAAGTGCTCTCTATTTTAGGAAAGCAGTTTTACTTAGAATTTAAGCATGAACAATTTGCGGGAGCTTAAATAGATTTAGCCAATGGGGTTACTCAACGACTTTCAAACTCAAGCATTGTTCATCAAAAATAGATTGACGTTTCTGTAAATGAAGAAGAAAATAGAATGTGTGGGATTTTATGCTGGAGCGGTTGCTTACTTTTTGTATGTCTCCTTTGGTTTCATGCAAATCGGTCCTCACAAATATGCACCAGTTTGAGGTTTTTTGTTTCTTTTTCATCTGATGGGAAAACAGACAAGCAGAGAAGTTATGTGGATCCCCTCTAAAGTCATAGAGGAAATTGGCTTTAAAACTGGGATTAGCAGACATCTGAATCGCTATCCTGGCTTCCAGCATCACAGTTCTTCCCAGGGAAGAGGAGAAAAACAAAGAATAACTTGTTGAAAACTATTCACTAATAAGAGGTGGCTGTGCAAACAGTTCCGTTGTTTCTATAGAAACAGCTAGGGTTTTTTTGTTGGGGGGAGATTGTTGTTACACACCATCATGAATCTTTTTAACAAGGGGAAAACTGATCCATTATTGTGTGGGAAGACAAGAAGAGCTTGCTGAATTTTCCTATTTTTCTATTTTTTGTTTCCCCAAGACTTTCCCTGTCCTGTTTGTACTCACAATTTTACAGTCATTTCACACTATATTATATAATTGCAGCTGGATGCTAATTCATTCTCTAAGGTTCCCATAGTAGTAGTGGCTGAGTGTGGGGAAACTATTACGTTACTTGGATATAATGTAAATTAGCAGGGATACAGAAAAGACGTACAATTTATTGAGTCATTTCTATCTTTCTTTTAAAACCATTCAATCAATCCACCGTTCACTTAAACCAATTTTTTGTGTAGACCAAGCTAATGTGGACTTCCTCAAGGTGACTACTGAAAAACACAACTACATAGAAGAAACAACTCTTGCTTCATTAATTCAGGGATATTTTGCCATTCCATATGCTTGAGCATTAAGATGCATAGATGTTTTGGTCCCTTCTCCTCTTCCTCATTCTCCTCCACCTTCCATTTCCTTCTCCTCTTTTTATTTATTTATTTATTCATTCATTCATTCATTCATTCATTCATTCATTCATTCATTCATTCATTTATTCATTTGTCCAATACATAAATACATAGGAAGAAAAATAGACATGTAGTAATATATATAAGGGTAAAAGTGAACTTAGAGGAGAGGATATATGAAAGAAAGAAAATATATATGATAAGTGAGAGAAAGGAAAGACAATTGGACAGGGGACGAAAGGCACACCGGTGGTCTCTTACTGGCCTCTTAGGAACCTGGAGAGGTCAATCATGGAGAAATGTTGGGGGTTAGGGGTTGAGACGATTGAGTCCGGTAATGAGTTCCACGCTTCAATAACTCGATTGTTGAAATCATATTTTTTACAGTCAAGTCTGGAGCGGCTCGTATTAAGTTTGAATCTGTTGCGTGCTCTTGTGTTGTTGTTGTTGAAGCTGAAGTAGTCATTGACCGGTAGGACGTTGCAGCATATGATCTTGTGGGCAATACTCAAATCGTGTTTTAGGCGCCGTAGTTCTAAGCTTTCTAGGCCCAGGATTGTTAGTCTATTTTCGTAGGGTATTCTGTTTCGAGTGGAGGAGTGAAGGGCTCTTCTGGTGAAATATCTTTGGACATTTTCAAGGGTGTTGATGTCTGAGATGTGGTATGGGTTCCAGACAGATGAGCAGTAGTCCAGGATGGGTCTGGCAAAAGTTTTGAAGGCTCTTGTGAGTAGTGTGAGATTGCCTGAGCAGAAGCTTCCTCTCTTCCTTGTGATTTGCATTTGGAAACAAGGCAAGAGGACTTGAAGACTCGCACTGATCATCTAAATAGCTAAATATGAAGTCGGAAAGTTGGGCGGAGGAAAATGACAGGAACAAAAGAAATATGTGAAACGTCTTTGTGCGTTTCTGCAAAGACGGTTGTGAAATTCATATGTCACAGCTGGAGAATTTGGAAAGCCATAACATCTGTGTTTGTAGAACAGCAAATTATTCGTTGCAGTTTTGAATCTCAGCTTTATAATCCTTCTGTGCCTCAGTCCCACCCCTGGTTTTAAATAGCCTTTCTGGAGCAACATACAAGTTGGGTGGTGGTATTTTAAAACTGATCTTAGAGTGCAAAAGATGTGTCGTTTTAAACAAAAATGGTGGAAAAAATTTCTAATTAATGAATTTATAATATTTTATCATATCTATTTTCCTGGATAGGGATTCTTGTTTGACTGCTTTGAGTTTGTCTGTGTATTCTGAGATATTTAATCCAGTACAGTGGTACCTCTACTTACGAACTTTTCTAGATAAGAATCGGGTGTTCAAGATCTTTTTGCTAGAAACATAGAAGATTGACGGCAGAAAAAGACCTCATGGTCCATCTAGTCTGCCCTTTTACTATTTCCGGTATTTTATCTTAGGATGGAGTCTTTGGAGAGGAGCGGCATACAAATCTAATAAACTATAACTAACTATAACTATATGTTCATCCCAGGCATGTTTAAATTCAGTGACTGTGGATTTACCAACCATGTCTGCTGGAAGTTTCTACCAAGCATCTACTACTTTTTCAGTAAAATAATATTTTATCACATTGCTTCTAATCTTTCCCCCAACTAACCTCAGATTGTGTCCCCTTGTTCTTGTGTTCACTTTCCTATTAAAAACACTTCCCTCCTAAACCTTGTTTAACCCTTTAACATATTTAAATGTTTCGATCATGTCCCCCCTTTCCCTTCTGTCCTCCAGACTATACAGATTGAGGTAGATTATTGGGGGGTAGAGAGAAAGAGAAAAGAAGAGCCCCTCACTCCTCCACTCGAAACAGAATATCCTACGAAAATAGACTAACAATCCTGGGCCTAGAAAGCCTAGAACTACGGCGCCTAAAACACGATTTGAGTATTGCCCACAAGATCATATGCTGCAACGTCCTACCGGTCAATGACTACTTCAGCTTCAACTGCAACAACACAAGAGCACGCTACAGATTCAATCTTAATACGAACCGCTCCAAACTTGACTGTAAAAAATATTATTTCAACGATCGAGTTATCGAAGCGTGGAACTCATTACCGGACTCAATTGTGTCAACCCCAAACCCCCAACATTTCTCCCTTAGACTCTCCACGATTGACCTCTCCAGGTTCCTAAGAGGCCAGTAAGGGGCGTACATAAGTGCACTGGTGTGCCTTTCGTCCCCTGTCCAATTGTCTTTCCTTTCACCTATCCTATATACAGTATTCTCTTCCTTTCATATATCTTCTCCTCTAAGTTCACTTTTACCGTTATATATATTACCACATGTCTATTTTTCTTCCTATGTATTTGTGTATTGGACAAATGAATGAATGAATGAATGAATAAATAAATACATACATACATACATACATACATACATACATACATACATACATACATACATACAATTGTCCTATTTTATTCCTGCAGATGTAGAACAAACTTTCTCCCCCTATTTTAGTCTGTAGCAATCTAAGTCTGATAGAGGAAATGAATGGGGAAGCATTGCACATGTGACTTGCATTGACATAAAGCTGTTTCATTCAGCAGGTTAGAGATGAAGTGCATACCACACATATCTGTTGGGAATACAAACATTAAAAGCAGACATTACGTAACCGATGAATATTTGATAGGTGCCTTCATGCGATAGTGGAAATTCACACGAATTCACAGGCCTTTCCTCTCACCCTTTGAAAATGTCATTCAAAATAATATCGGGTTCAGCATCGGCTTTATTCCATAATCAGTGTACTGAGTTACGTCTTAGTCTGAAATGTTTTGGCTGCTGGCTGATGATGAATTAATTTGATGGAGCTGATTTTAACATACTGCGTGGATTTTCCCCTTCAGTAGGTGAAGTGATTTCTTTAACAGTATTCGCTGTTTGAGACAAATGTTTGTCCCCTGTCTTATAGTCTAGACAGATGTGATTTACACATTGTAGCCTAGCTGATAGATTGCTCTGGGACTAAAGCGTATTTTCAGTGCTTGAAAAGCCTGCGAAATAATCTTTGCTGGTAGCTTTTCCATGATTTAATGTGTTCAAGACCACGAGGTAGGAAAAGCAGATAAGCAGCAGAGGTGACTTTTAGTTATTTGGCTGGGATAGTAACTTTAACTCCAAACGCCCTTTAAAAGTCCAGGAAACATGATATTTTATTAGAACATTTTATTAGAAATTGATTTATTACTTAGATAACTAGGTGTCAGTATTTTCAAGTGATGTATTGTCTCACTAAGCCAGCCAACATAGGTTTTTTTTAAAAATGTGATGAGCCCAGCTATCGTATATGTCAGTGTTTTTCAACCAGTGTGCCGGGGCACACTAGTGTGCCGCGAGACATGGTCAGGTGTGCCGTGAAGCTCAGAAAGAAAGAGAGAGAGAGAGAAAGAAAGAGAGAGAGAGAGAGAAAGAAAACAATAGAGAGAAAGAAAGCAAGAGAGAGAGAGAGAAAGAAAGGCAGGGAAGGAGGGAGAGATAGAGCAAAAAAGAGAGCAAGGAAGAGAGAAAGAAAGAGGGATGGAGAGAGAGAGGAAGGAAGAGAGAGAAGGAGGGAGAGAAATAGAGCGAAAGGGAGGAAGAGAGAGAGAGAGAGAATTTTTTTGTCCAAACTTTGTTTAGCCCCCCACTCCCCCCCCCCCCGCTCAATGTGCCCCATGATTTTGTATATGTAAAAAATGTGCCGCAGCTCAAAAAAGGTTGAAAATCACTGGTATATGTGGTCCTCACACATGTCCTACATATTTTTAAGATTTATGCCTGCCAGCTATGTGAAATGACAGTCTGTTGCCCAGTATGACAACAATCTGCTATGCAGTATTCTGCTAATTAAGGTTTCTCTTTATTGGCAATCCCAAAAGTGTTTTTTTTTTTTTTCAAAAGGCAACTGGACTTTCTTGTTTTTCTTTGAAGAAGTTTTGCTTCTCATCCAAGAAGCTTCTTCAACTCTGACGGTGGTAGGGAAAGGAAGTATGTATATTCCTTGCAAACAGATGAGCATTTGTGTCCTTTTAGAGCAGGGATGGAATGGAATGGAAGGGGAGAGGAGAGGAGAGGAGGGAAGAGAAGAGAAGAGAAGAGAAGAGAAGAGAAGAGAAGAGAAGAGAAGAGAAGAGAATTTTATTTGCCAAGTGTGACTTAGGGGGGAGTTGATTCCATTGAGCTGGAGCCACCACACCCATAATTCAATGCACAGGGAGGACAAAATGAATAATAATAATAATAATAATAATAATAATAATAATAATAATAATAACAACAACAACAACAATAATAATAATAATAATAGTCCTTAACTTAATGACTCCAACTGAGTCCCAAATTTCTGTTGTTAATCAAGACAGGGTTGTGCCCAATTTTATGACCTTTCTTCAGACAGTTAAGTGACTAACTGCAATTATTATTATTATTATTATTATTATTATTATTATTATTATCATAATTATTAATTAGGTTTGTATGCTGCCTCTCTCCGCAGACTCGGGGCATCTCACAGCAGTAATAAAACAATATATAGTAACAAATCTAATATTAAAAGTCTAAAATAACAAATCTAATATTAAAAGTCTAAAATAATAAATCTAATATTAAAAATCTAAAATAACAAATCTAATATTAAAAGTCTAAAAACCCATTATTTAAAAAGCATACACACAAACATAGCATGCATAAAACTAAATAGGCAAGGGGAGATATCTCAGTTCCCCCATGCCTGATGGCAGAGGTGGGTTTTAAGGAGTTTACGAAAGGCAAGGATGGTGGGAGCAATCCTAATCTCCGGGGGAGCTGGTTCCAGAGGGTCGGGGCTGCCACAGAGAAGGCTCTTCCCCTGGGTCCCGCCAGCCGACATTGTTTAGTCGACGGGACCCGGAGAAGGCCAACTCTGTGGGACCTAACCAGCCGCTGGGATTCGTGCGGCAGAAGGCGGTCTCGAAGATATTCTGGTCCGATGCCATGAAGGGCTTTATAGGTCATAACCAACACTTTGAATTGTGACCGGAAACTGATCGGCAACCAATGCAGACTGCGGAGTGTTGGTGTGACATGGGCATACCTAGGGAAGCCCAGGATTGCTCTCGCAGCTGCATTCTGCACGATCTGAAGTTTCTGAACACTCTTCAAAGGTGTAGAGAGCATTACAGTAGTCAAGCCTCGAGGTGATGAGGGCATGAGTGACTGTGAGGAGTGACTCCCGGTCCATGTAGGGCCGCAACTGGAGTTAGTAACAGGGTTGTGACATGAACCTGGCTTTCCCACTGATTTTGCTTGCTGATCACACGGCCCTGGGACACTGCAGCTGTCATAAACATGAGCCAGTTTCCCAATATCCAAATTCTGTTCAATGACCACGAGGATGCTGCGATGGCCATAAGTGTGTTATAAATGCTGCTATAACTTTGAATCGTCACTAGACGAATGGTTACCTCCGGAACCACTTGCTACCGCACGAATCCCAGCGCCCGATAAGGTCCCACAGAGTTGGCCCTCTCCGGGTCCCGTCGACTAAACAATGTTGTTTGGCGGGCCCCAGGGGAAGATCCTTCTCTGTGGCGGCCCCGGCCCTCTGGAACCAACACCCCCTGGAGATTAGAACTGCCCCCACCCTCCCTGTCTTTCGTATACTACTCAAGACTCATTTATATCGCCAGGCATGGGGGAGTTGAGATATCTCTTCCCCCTAGGCCATTACAAGTTATGCATGATATGTTTGTGTGTATGTTTGGTTTTATAATAGGAGTTTTTAGTTGTTTTTTATTATTGGATTGTACATGTTGTGTTTATTATAGTTGTTAGCCGCTCCGAGTCTGCGGAGAGGGGCAGCATACAAATCCAATAAATTATTAAATTATTATTATTATAAGTTGAAGATTACCTGTATTTGAGCAAATTTGACTCCCATATGTTTTGTCTGGCCCTCAATGCATGTGATAGAATAATTGAGAGACACTGCTCTGCAGCACTTGTATATTTATTGTTATATATCAGCAAACTTCGTGATTCTGCTTATCTTACTGATTGCTTGCTTGTGCATGGGTCACATAAAAATCCACACTTGGAGTCTGAATTTATTAGCACGTTGAAAGCTGCTTAATATTATAGGCTTCCACAGCCAGTTAAATAATTTGTGGTGGAGAGTAGCTTCTTATTCATCACATTAAAGCCGCCTTATTATCAAAGGACTCAAGAGACTTCAGTTTTCATTTAAAAATCCACATTCAGATCACTTGCACTTAAGTGCCTTTCCAGGTATCCGCATACCCCCTGGAGGATATTTTTTCTGCGGTTTTCAAACAAATCAGTAATGATGTGCATTGTAATACTGCCATCAAAATAGGAAAGGAGAACAAATGACCTCATTAAAGAGAAATTAACTTACTGAGAAGAAGGAAGGAAGGAAGGAAGGAAGGAAGGAAGGAAGGAAGGAAGGAAGGAAGGAAGGAAGGAAGGACCGGGAGTCACTGCTCACAGTCACTCATGCCCTCATCACCTCGAGGCTCGACTACTGTAACACTCTCTACATGGAGCTACCTTTGAAGAGTGTTCGGAAACTCCAGATCGTGCAAAATGCATCTGCGAGAGCAATCATGGGCTTTCCCAGATATGCCCATGTCACATCAACACTACGCAGTCAGTTATTCTGTTAACATGATTTAAAACTAAGAACATTTCTTGAAGCAACTTAATTGAGCAGCATGTAACTTAGATTATTTAAAGCAGGCCACGTAGAAAATCCTGTACTCTATATTATATTTAACGGTTTAAAGGGACTTTTGTATTTTGTAAACCATCCATAGTTTAATGAAGCAGGTGTCCATGTCAAATGCAATGGAATTGAAAATTACATCTTGTTTGACTGTTCTATTTGATTTGTGTAGGCTTTGGGGCTTTAATTTAAGAACTCTCTGAAAGTTAAATTGATCATGAGCTTAGTTTTAAAGCCCACTCTTGACAAATGAAACAGGTAGTCGAAAAATCTTATTATGGTTGTGATGGATAAATTCTCTGCAGTGGGTGTTTGGCTGCGTTCCATATAAAAAATGCTGTTCTTTTTAATGACAAAAAATACTGACAAAAAACACAAAAGAAATCCATAGACTTCCTTAACCAAATTTTATACTGAAAAAAACCTGAATGATATCTTAGGTGTAATAGTACAGCATACATTTCAAAATTTAAACATGACACTACATTCAAACTGTCATGTAAAAAGAAAAGAAAATTCTGTAGTATTTTTCAGGGAAAGAACATGGTATCCATTGACCATGCTGGCTGGGGATAATAAGCCCAAGAAATCTAGAGCCTATTTGGTTAAGGAAGGCTAGACTAGAATAACAACGAGAACCAGAACAACATAAGGCAGCATTAATGATAAACTCTTCCTAGATGTTTCCTGCAAAATAATAAATAATAAATAATAAAGTAATAAAGAATATAAATGGATTAGTTAATGACCATGTTAAAATGATACATGAGCAAGCAAATATTGTGATCTGTGCGAAACAGCAAAAAACAAAACAAAAATGTTGCAGTATTTTTTTTAAAGTTGGGAATTAAAAATGAGAGGGTGATTAATCAGACAGAATTTCCTGAAATAAGACATGACTTCATTCTGGAGACCAAGAAAAAAAAAGGAAGATACTCATATGACCACTTCCATCATAGCGGAATTGTGATTATTTCTGGAAAGTGATGCAAAACGTGAAGGACATGGTTGTGCTGCTGGATTTAAATCCATTCACTCAATAAGGCAAAGTAATTAGTGTGCCAGCTAATAAGTCACAGAAATAATTGGCTTCTTCTTTTATTTCTTTAGTATTTAGAAGCTAATAGCTTTTCATATTTTCATATATTATTAGTACCATTCATTCTTTTCAAGTAGGCCAGATGTGAACTGAATCATATGTACATGATTGTCATAGGGAACACCATTCTTTAGGAAAATTGTTCTCCATAATAGTTGGAGCCATCATCCATGATGGGTTGACCTTGTCTGTCAGCCAATGAGGGCTGAAACTGTTAATTATAAAAAACAATGTTTCCGTCTCTAAGGCCTGTTTTTGACTCAGTCCTCAGACTAACAGGACGTGTGGTCAAGTTCTCCCATCATGGATAACATCTTCACTCTTTGGTTTGACAGTTAAAAGTTATTTGATCAAATTCATCTCACTATAAGTTTTCTCCTCTGCGTGTTCTTCTGTCATTTTTGAGATGCAGGGTCGAGTGAGGGTGCGGCAACAGAGCTTGCTCCACCTGCCAAGGCTGTAGCTTTGACCTGTGAGGTCTGGAATGCTAACGGGGGGATTTTTTAAATCTCATACTGGCCTCTGGAAGGGCTTGTGATCCCAGTTTTATTGTAGTGGCTCGCCTTTTTGCTCCAGGCAATGATAGTGACCATTGAGTCTCATACTTCCAATAAGATCATAGCGAGATGTCTCACGGGAGGTGGCATTTTTCTCCCATTAAAGACTGTTTGCTGTTTCCACCAACAACTTACCACCAACGCATGAGTTTTTGCGCTCGTGCAACACAACAGCCACAAGAGCTTGGAGCTCTGTTCTTTCTACTGCTTACAGCCAAGGAAGCAGCCTTTCTGAACTTGTTGTTGTTGTTGTTGTTGTTATTATTATTATTAATTAAATTTCTATGCCACCCCTCTCCGTAGACTCGGGGCGGTTCACAACAATAGTGGCAAAACAATGTAATACAAATCTAATAATTTAAAACTAAAAACCCATAATTTAAAAACATGCACACAACACACATAAACAATATAGGCCTGGGGAAGTTATTTCAGTTTCGCCATGCCTGATGGCAGAGGTGGGCTTTAAGGAGTTTACGAAAGGCAAGGAGGGTGGGGGCAATTCTAATCTCAGGGGGCAGCTGGTTCCAGAGGGTCGGGGCCACCATAGAGAAGGCTCTTCCCCTGGGACCCGCCAGACGACATTGTTTAGTCGACGGGACCTGGAAAAGGCCAACTCTGTTATACCAAGTTCAGCTTTTATTTATTTATTATTTATTTATTTATTTATTACTTAGATTTGTATGCCGCCCCTCTCCGAAGACTCGGGGCGGCTCACAACACGTAGAAACAAATCATAAATAATCTAACAATTTAAAATATTAAAGATTTAAAAAAGACCCCATATACTAACAGACATACACACAAGCATACCATATATAAATTAAACATGCCCAGGGGAAGATGTTTCAGTTCCCCCATGCCTGACGGCAAAGGTGGGTTTTAAGGAGTTTACGGAAGGCAGGAAGAGTAGGGGCAGTTCTAATCTCCGGGGGGAGTTGGTTCCAGAGGGCCGGTGCCGCCACAGAGAAGGCTCTTCCCCTGGGGCCCGCCAACCGACATTGTTTAGTTGACGGGACCCGGAGAAGGCCCACTCTGTGGGACCTAATCGGTCGCTGGGATTCGTGCGGCAGGAGGCGGTCTCGGCAGGAGGCGGTCTCTTGAGCTTTAGCGCTCAACCAACTCACTGCCTACTTCCTCTGGCATTCGGAGTCTGACTCCCCTGCCAATATCAGCTGTTGAGGCACCAGAACTTTCAAACGCCACCAGACTAAATTGGTCAGAAGACCGCCTGCCAGCTGCCATCGGGTTCCTCTTTCAGCTTTATTGATTGTTGCTTTTAGCTCAAAGGACCTCAGCCGTTAGTCAATGCCTTTCCATTATGGATGTAAAATATCAAAGTTTTAATTTCATTAACGATGTTTCTAGTGAGCGATCTGCTTTTATTTCACTCAGGACAGATTCATTTGTTTAGACTATTTATACACCCAACCAAGATGATTGTAGGCAGTGCAGGGAGGTTTGTTCTTGTATTACAAGGTTCCTCAGCAATTTTCTCTAGTATTGTACCACAATTAGGAGGAATCAATTTTTCATTGTTACCCAGAGAGATATTATCCTTGGAATACATATTGCTTTGATATCATCATATATTTAAGTTGTCAGTATTCTGTCTCTGCAGTTTAGTATTTTTTTTCTAGCTCAGAAGTGTCCAAACTTGGCAACTTTAAGACTTTTGAACTTCAGGTCCTAGCCATTTTTGGTGGGGAATTCTGGAAGTTGAAGTCCACAAGTCTTAAGTTTGGTCTAGATCTACCATAGTCAAATAGTAGACATCCATTTATTTAATGGCTATGATAAAACCATCCCTGTGACTTTTTGTGATTACAGAAAATCAAGTTTGAATCACCTTCCTGTCTGCTTAATTCCCACTGGACTGTCATTGCCTGTTGACATTATCTGTTCTTTCTGCTTCAGCAAAAGTTCCCTTAAGTCTTTTTCTCTAGCTCTTATCAAACAGATACCTTCAGCATATCTCTGAAGGATCATAATTCTGATATATTGAGTCATTCAGATGTTTAAGTTATTACTATAGATGCTTCTTTGAATGTCATCATTACATGTGAATAGCTCCCTGTGAATGTAATTCTCCAGAATTATTTTGTAATATGTAGTAACACCTAAGTTTTTATTACCATTGTAAAGCATCAATCAACATCAGAGGCTGATGCAGTTTCTGGTGCAGCAAACTTTCTGGTGCAGTTTAGATTTTGAGATACAGTGATCCCTCGGGTTTCGCGAGGGTTCCGTTCCAAGACCCCTCGCGAAACTCGATTTTTCGCGATATAGCGGTGCGAAAGTAAAACACCATCTGCGCATACGCGCCCTTTTTTTTCATGGCCGCACATGCGCAGATGGTGGAGTTTGCGTGTGGGCGGCGGGGAAGACCCAGGGAAGGCTCCTTCGGCCGCCCAACAGCTGATCTGCTCCGCAGCGCAGCAGCAGCGAGGAGCCGAAGATGGGGTTTCCCCGTTGCCCAGGCAACGGAGAAACCCCATCTTCGGCTCCTCGCTGCTGCCGCGCTGCGGAGCAGATCAGCTGTTGGGCGGCCGAAGGAACCTTCCCTGGGTCTTCCCGCCGCCCAGGGAAAGGGGAAACCCCAAGATCGCTTGCCGCTTGCCCGTTCACCCGCCCGCCCGGCTGCTCGCTTGCCTGTTCACCCGGCCGGCCGGCCGCTCCGCTTGCCCGTTCGCACCGCCCGCCCGGCCGCTCTGCTTGCCCGTTCACCTGCCCGCCCGGCCGCTCCGCTTGCCCGTTCACCCGCCCGCCCGGCTGCTCGCTTGCCGCTCGAGAGCAAGAGGGGGAGAGATAGAGAAAGAGAGAGAAGGAAAGAAAGAGATGAGAGAGGGAGGAAGAGAGTGTGAGAGAGGAAGAAGCAAGATAGAGAAAGAGAGGGAGAAAGAAAGATGAGAAAGGAAGGGAGTGACGTCATCGGGTGGAAAAATCGCGATATAGCGTTTAGCAAAGATCGAGATTGCGAAACTCGGGGGATCACTGTATACCCTAATAAGCGCTACTACTACTGGATGAAGACTTACCGTATTAATCATGAAAGTCAGTAGGATTCTTTCAGCCTTGTGTTGTTACTCCAAATGTAAACCAGGATGTATCCATGGTTGATACCCAAGCTTTGTGAATCAGATCTGGATATAAGCATAATAAACCAAATAGTTCAAAGTTGACATAGATGTTCAATTATAATTATGAAATGTCAGAAAGCTTACTGCATCCTCAGAAACATTCTTTAGTTGCACCTGGAAAGATATGGCTGCTGTTCAAGTATTAGCTTCTTTCACATTACTTTAGAAATAGTTGTGCATGCACATAACTATCATCTAGGTATGTGAAAAGGAAAGTATTGGTCGCACGAGGTGTAAAATACAAACGGAAGCCAGAGCATATTGGAACTAGTGGTTGCTTCAACAACAACAACAACACTGTTACAAGGAGAGAGGCAGACCAAGTATCTATCATTTGTTTGTCATTTACAGTGGTACGTCTACTTAAGAGCACCTCTACTTACGAACTTTTCTAGATAAGAACCGGGTGTTCAAGATTTTTCTTCTCCAGAACCATTTTCCACTTACAAACCTGATCCTCCGAAACTGTAACCAGAAAAGGCAGGGAGAAGTCATCGTGGGGCCTCTCTAGGAATCTCCTGGGAGGAACAGGGCCTGAAAAGTCGGGGAGAAGTCTCCGTGGGGCCTCTCTAGGAATCTCCTGGGAGGAAATAGGGCCTCCACCCTCCCTGTGGTTTCACCAATCGCACGCATTATTTGCTTTTACATTGGTTCCTATGGGAAAAATTGCTTCTTCTTACAAACTTTTCTACTTAAGAACCTGGTGACGGAACGAATTCAGTTCGTCAGTAGAGGTGCCACTAGATTAGATCTCAAAATGGGTGAGCAGTGTGGTCGGGCGGTAGGAAAAGCAAGTAGGATGCTTGGCTGCATAGCTAGAGGTATAACAAGCAGGAAGAGGGAGATTGTGATCCCCTTATATAGAGCGCTGGCGAGACCACATTTGGAGTACTGTGTTCAGTTCTGGAGACCTCACCTACAAAAAGATATTGACAAAACTGAACGTGTCCAAAGACGGGCTACAAGAATGGTGGAAGGTCTTAAGCATAAAACGTATCAGGAAAGACTTAATGAACTCAATCTCTATAGTCTGGAGGACAGAAGGGAAAGGGGGGAAATGATCGAAACATTTAAATATGTTAAAGGGTTAAATAAGGTTCAGGAGGGAAGTGTTTTTAATAGGAAAGTGAACACAAGAACAAGGGGACACAATCTGAAGTTAGTTGGGGGAAAGATCAAAGGCAACATGAGAAAATATTATTTTACTGAAAGAGTAGTAGATCCTTGGAAGAAACTTCCAGCAGACGTGGTTGGTAAATCCACAGTCACTGAATTTAAACATGCCTGTATATCCATTGTAAGATGAAATACAGGAAATAGTATAAGGGCAGACTAGATGGACCATGAGGTCTTTTTCTGCCATCAGTCTTCTATGTTTCTATGTTTCTATTTATTATCTACCCAAAAACCACTCAAGATAGATTCTCACAACCAGTGAAACATGCATAACACGTGACTTCTATGTAAACCCCAAAATACATCTTTATAACAAAAACAAATTATCCCGGAAATGTTCAGCACAGTGCACTACATTGAGTATTAATTCTGTCTCTGTTATTTAATGTTTTCCTTTGTATTTTTCTCTCCCACAGGACCTGCAGAAGTGCCCATGATGTCCCCCAATGGATCTATTCCTCCCATACATGTGCCTCCAGGTTATATATCGCAGGTATGTTTCCTTCATCAGGAGAACGTAGCATGGCTGGGTTGTGTGATCTCCACCAACGCTGTAATGGCATTTCTGCAATTTCTCTCCTTTTCGTTTGAAGAAAAACAGGCAAATGTCAAGCTTTCAAGGCTGGATTCAAAGGCATGATGTGAGCGTATGTGGACAATGACTAGCTAAATCTAAAAAAACAATAGATTTCATTCCCAGCAGTAACTCTTTGCCCTGTAGGGAAAGAATTCTTACTCATTGTGACATTACAGTTTATTGCCTTATTTTTTTCAGGCCATAAGGGAGATAATTTTGACACTGGTTTATAAGACAGGTGTTTCGAGTACAGTGGTACCTCTACTTAGGAACGCTTCTACTTAAGAACTTTTCTAGATAAGAACCGGGTGTTCAAGATTGTTTTGCCTCTTCTTAAGAACCATTTTCTACTTAAGAACCCAAGGCTGGAAATAATTCCCAGGAAATGTGAGAGCTGCATGAAGACCCGTTGAGTTTCCTGCCATTCCCTCTTTAATCCCAGCCATCTCGGGCTTTTCTGGGCTTGCAAAGGAGCCTTTCGGTGGTGCTTAAGGAGGCTTTGGCAGTCCAGAGCGAACAAAGCATTTTCCTTTCTCTAGGCAGTTGGAGAGGGAATACACTTCTGCCAGCGCCCAGAGAAAAGAAACGCTCCATTTGGTCTGGGCAGCGACTGTCCTCCTCCTCTTCTTCTTCCTCCTCCTCCCACCCAAATTCTGAGCTTTTATTTCTTTCCTAATGGGTTTGCACATATTATTTGCTTTTACATTGATTCATATGGGAAAAATTGCTTCTACTTACAAACTTCTCTACTTAAGAACCTGGTCACATAATGAATTAAGTTCTTAAGTAGTGGTACCATTGTAATTCTATTTTGGCTTCTTTTATTGTGACAGTTCCTATTTTTTTGACTCTTGTCAGTTGAGATGTTTATTATGCCTTCTTTTGGGTTGACTATCAATGGTTTCTTCTTTAATGCATTTCCATTGCAAAAATGGATAAGGGTTTCATTTATTGCTTTTCCTTTCTGTCTTGGTTGAAGAATCAAATACATTTTGTGACTGATTTCCACACTTTTCAGCATATAGATCAGAAGGATCTGAAATATTTTCTTAATAGTGTCGCTAGTCTTCAGCAACTGAGCAGGTATTTGTACAGTATTTGTAAATCTGGGAAGACACCTAAAGCTCTGCCTATCTTAAAAAGACTCTCCCATTTCCATCTGGTAGACTTTCATAGTTTATTTTCTTTTAAGTGCTCCAGGATGAGATAGTTATGGTCCTTTTGCTGATGCTGAACTTGTAAAGAAATATAGAACTGACCTTAGGGACAAGAAAGGAATGGAAGCAAGGGTGAAATCCAGCAGGTTCTGGAGAACTTGTAGCAGAAATTTTGAGTAGTTTGGAGAACTGGGAAATACCACCTCTGGCTGGCCCCAGAGTTGGGTGGGAATGGAGATTTTGCAGTATTCTCCCCCCAGGAGTGGAGAGGGAATTGAGATTTTGCAGTATCCTTCCCCAGGAATGGAGAGGGAATGGAGAACCAACTCCCCCCAGAGATTAGAATTGCCCCCACCCTCCTTGCCTTTCGTAAGCTATTTAAAACCCACCTCTGCAGTCAGGCATGGGGGAACGGAGATACTCTTTCCCCCTAGGCCTTTACAATTTTATGCATGGTATGTCTGTATGTATGTTTGGTTTTTATATTAATGGGTTTTTAATCATTTTTACTATTGGATTATTTTGTATACTGTTTTATTATTATTGTTAGCCGCCCCGAGTCTCTGGAGAGGGGCGGCATACAAATCCAATAAATAATAATAATAATAATTTTGCAGTATCCTACCCCTGGAGTTGGGTGGGAATGGAGATTTTGCACCATTCTTTCCCCAGGAATGGAGAGGGAATGGAGATTTTGCAATATCCTCTCCCTGGAGTGGGGAGGGAATGGAGATTTTGCAGCATTCGTCCCCCAGGATTGGGGAGGGAATGGAGATTTTGCAATATCCTCCCCCTCGAGTTGGGTGGAAATGGAGATTTTGCAGCATTATTTCCCCAGGAGTGGGGAGAGAATGGAGATTTTGCAGCATCCTTCCCCCAAGAGTGAGGAGAGAATGGAGATTTTGCAGCATTTGTCCCCCAGGAGTGGGGAGGGAATGGAGATTATACAGTATTCTTCTCCTGGAGTTGGGTAGGAATGTAGATTTTGCAGTATCCTTCCCCTAGGAGTAGGGAGGGAATGGGGATTTTGCAGTATCCTTTCTTTGGAGAGAGAGAGAGATAATGGTGTCATAAGAAGTGACTTTGTACTATAAGAATATAAATCCATAACTTATGAAAACTGATATTACTAAAAATGTGGCCAAGATCTGAATAAGATCTGAATTGGAGTAAAATTACCATATATACTCGAGTATAAGCCAAGTTTTTCAGCCCCAAAAATGGGCTGAAAAACCCGACCTCGGCTTATACTCGAGTCACCACAAGAGGGTGCCGAATCACCACAAGAGGGCGCCCAGCCAGCAAGCTAAACGGGGAGGACGGGGACGGCATGAACTCTCTCCAGGCTTTAGAAGCCTCCAGCCAGAGAGAGAAGCAGATTTGTTACAGAGATCCACTTGGTACGGCAGCAGGAGGAGGAGGAGGACAGCTCTTTCCTTTCCTCCTCCTCCGCGGCTGTGGGCTATTCTGGCTCTCCTCCGCCTCATTTCCCTATTGCCGTCCCAAGTGGATCTCTTTAGCAAATCTGCTTCCCTGCACAACACATGGGGCAATAAAGGGAGACGGAGGAGAGAGCCAGCAAGTTAAAGGGGGGGGGGACCGGGACGGCATGAACTCTCTCCAGGCTTTAGAAGCCTCCAGCCGGAGAGAGAAGCAGATTTGTTAAAGAGATCCACTTGGTACGGCAGCAGGGGAACGAGGAGAAGGAGGAGGAGGGCAGCTCTTTCCTTTCCTCCTCCTCCCCCGCGGCTGTGGGCTATTCTGGCTCTCCACCTCCTCCTTTCCCTGCTGCCCTCCCAAGTGGATCTCTTTAGCAAATCTGCTTCCCTGCACAACACATGGGGCAATAAAGGGAGAGGAGGAGGAGGGAGGATCAGGGGTGGGAGATCAAGCCAACGAGCCAGCCAGCAAGCTAAAGAGGGGGGAGGGGAAACAGCATGAACTCTCTCCAGGCTTCTAAAAACTCAAGTTTAAAGAGCCCTGGGTTAGGGTTAGAAATGCAAGAGTCTTCAAACCTGGAAAAATTAGAGCTTGTGGACTTCAACTCCTACTCCTGAAGTAGCATGGCTGGTGCAGGAATTCTGGGAGTTGAAGTCCACTAGTCTTAAAACTGTCAAGTTTAAAGACCCCTGGGTTAGGGTTAGAAATAGGTTTTAGCTTGGTTGCTGATTAAGCTACTTTTTTTACTTTTTAATTTATTGTTATTACCAGATTGCTTTCGTTTACCTTCTTTTAAATTTACAGAGCTAATTTTGGTTTTCTTTAAAATAAATATTCTAAAACATTTAATCTACTGATGTCTCAATTAATGTAATTTTATTGGTTTCCATTTTTATAAGTTACCAGTAGCCACTGCATTTTCTAACCTCGGCTTATACTCGGGTCAATAAGTTTTCCCAGGTTTTTGTGGCAAAAACTGGTGCCTCGGCTTATACTCGGGTCGGCTTATACTCGAGTATATACGGTATGTAAGAATGAATTTAAATCAAGTCAAACTTGACTTCTGATATCTTCACGAACGTATCTATAAGATTTTCTTGGCCAATAGATGGACTTGGTTTTCCATTACATTCTTCTAGGAAGCTTTCCCCACCCCAGATGTCTAAATTTAATCACTAATTGTGGGATTTCTGATAGTTTCCCAGCCAGAGCCAACCATGTCCGAGTATGCTTAATTTTTCAATGTCGACTAGGATTGCACTACACTGCAATTGCACTACCCTGTTTTTCCAAAAATAAAACATCCCCAGATAATAAGGGCTTTTGACTGCATGGCAATAAGGCCAAGCGCTTATTTCAGGGTTCAAAAAATATAAGACAAGGTCTTATTTGGGGCAATCCCTAATTTCACCCACATGCTGGTGCAAATTTGAGAATAACAATCACTCAAAGTAGGTTCAACTCTGGGCCATATAGATGAAAACATCTGATCTTGAATAAAGCAACTTTTCTGTAGTTGTGTGGCTTAACGGTTCCCAATTTGCCTGGGAATTGCTTATCATTGTTCTCAAGTTCCATGCAAAGCAAGTTTTGTGAAAACTCTTTTTTTTTAATTTAAATAAAACAGCTGGTTGCATAGTAAAAGGGAAAGGCTATATATTATCTCTCCCACCCCTCCCGAATCAAAATCTATTTCTCACCATGTGGTAAATGAATGTTCTGCTTTGCAAATAACTTCATACCAAACAACAGCTTGAGGCACATAGTAGTCACTTGGTTAAGTTTCCTGTTGTTTGTTTGTTGATGGTGATGTTATAATTGCTGTATTTCCATGGTTTGCTCTTGCCTGGCTTCAGTGATGTAGGTAATTAATGGGATTATTGAGTGATTCTTTAATTTGCCTCATGTTTGTTTTGGCCCCGGGGAAGATATGAATGTAAAGGAAATAAGAACATTCCAATTTGTGAAGAAAAACATATTTTGACTTCAATTTGCTCAGTCCTCAAAAGCCTACATCTCAAAGATGGAGCTGAAAACGGATACCCCCATGGAGAAATAACCTGCTAAACAAAAGCCATTAACTTCTTTTTTTCCCATTTTATTATGCCAGCTTTCGGACTGTGATGGAATATGCTTCAACGTTGTCTCGACTTTCCATTGATTGCAAATCCAGATTAAAATGTTGTATTTATTATATACGCTGTATGATCAGCAGGATCATTGGTTGGCAGTGGAACATGCAGGAGGACGTGATTAGCTATTCATCTTTTTGTTTGCCAGAGTTTAATAATATACTTAACTGGGCCAGAAATCTACCAGTTGCATACATAAAACTTACTACGTTTGGGATGTGTTAATCAGTTACTTTTTTGTGACTTGCATTCTATGAAGCCACTGTTTTTGGACAGTTTATGGTTGGATTTATTATCCAGAAAATATGCAAAAAATAGTTTAATGCGCAACCATGCACGAGCGCATGGTTGAATGCAACCCATGCACCCTTTGTGAGTTGCTGGAATCCAGTGTGTTTATTCTGACTGTTGTAGAATAGTTTGAGAAGGTTCTTCATCCAGGAATTGGCATAGAACCTTGACAATATCAACTGACCAGCCTGAGGTCAAAAGATACAGTAATAAATAATACACTGCTGAAACTGATAAATGATCCATCCCAGCAATTTGGAGTAGGTGTTGAAGAGGGGTGGAGGGAGAGAATTGTGCCCTTTGCCACCCCAAAAAGAGGCGCCCTGGAAGCAACCTCTCCACCGATGGGCTGCTACTAGAACAGTAAGCTGCTATGTTCCGGTAGCAATTTTCAGGATGCATGCACAGCTGTGCGCCCCTGATGCACACACATACATCCCCGCATGGGATTAGGCTCCTGCGCATGTGCAGCAAGCGAAATTTTGTATGAAGACACTCGCACTTGTGAGATTCCAGTGATTTTCACCGATTTATTTGCTTTTACGCAGGAGCGAAAGCAAAAATATAGGCGAAAATCACCGAAATCTAATGGGCGTACGCATACTCACAAGAGATTTTGCTTGCTGTGCATGTGCAGAAACCAAATCTCACGCCGATGGCCACCCGTGCCCACCACAATCTCGGAGGGTACACTGGTAGTACCATTCAATTCAATTCAATTTTATTTGATTAATCAATTGACCATACTGGTAGTGCCGAAGGTGGCAGTTCCTTCGCTGGACCTCTTCCTCCCAACCTGTACCAATGCAAAGCACCCTCATAGGAAGGAAGAGAACCCCTTTCCTTGGCGGACACTCCAAGATGCAACCTCTTCCCTCCAGAGTTGTCCCAGAAGACTGGGAACAAGGAGCAGATGGAGCCATGGTGGCGCAGTGGTTAGAGTGCAGTATCGCAGGCTACGTCTGCTGACTGCCAGCTGTCTGCAGTTCAGCAATTCAGTTATCAGTGGCTCAAAGTTGACTCAGGCTTCCATCCTTCCAAAGTGGATAAAATTAGGAGCCAGATTGTTGGGGGCAATATGCTGACTCTGTAAACTACTTAGAGAGGGCTGTAAAGCACTATGAAGCAGTATATAAGTCTAAGTGATGTTGCTATTGTTGCAAATCTATATTATTAGATACTGCAGGTAGACTTACAACAAACTCAAACTGCAACGTTCCCCCAAATTATTCACACAATAACCTCAAGACATTTGGATTTAGGTCTAATCCATGAGCCATGAAATCCTATTGGGTGACTTTGCACCAGACAATCTCTCTTGACCCAACTGCAGTAATGGGCTGCCAAAATTTTTACTGCCGCACTGTGGGTGTGGCATATTTTGTGGGTGTGGTTTGGTGGTCATGTGACTGGATAGGAGTGGCTTGCTGGCCATGTGACCACGTGGGAGTGGCTTGAATGATCATCACCGTTCAAGTGAACTGTTAAGTCCTTGACTTACAACCTCACCAGTGTTTCTCGCTGGGGTGATAATTTGCTTCGCATTTCCCCTGCTCTCCTTTCTGGGTCACCCCCCACCTCAGGCTGGGTAGCTAGGTGAACAGGTGCCGATCAGCTGTTGAGAAAAGAGGGACAGAGGTAAAGGGCCCACGGCAACTGCTGCCGGTGCTGATCTCTCTGCTGCTTTCCGAGGAGGAGGAGGAGGAGAATGGGAGGGAGGATATTTAAAAGTATTGGAAAGCCAAGGGAGAGTTACAAGATTATTATTGGAACACGATGCCTTTTCATCCCAGCTGCCGGCAGAGTGAGGGCTTTGCAAGGGGAAAAAGACCGCAGCCCAGACCGCTTTGGCATGGCTCGGCTCTCCTTTTCCCCCCTGCTGCTGGTGCTGCGTCTGTGCTTCTTGCTTTTTTCCTCTTTCCTCCTTCCTGGTCTTGGGAGGTGGCTGCATGAGGCTGGAGGGGAGCCGGGCAGGAGAGAGGGAAACTTGTCCGAGGCCAGGAGGGAGAAAAGAGGAAAAAAGCGAGGAGCGCAGATGCAGCAGCAGCAGCAGCAGGGGGAAAAATCAGTTTCCGGTCACAATTCAAAGTGTTGGTCATTACCTATAAAACGCTTCATGGCACTGGACCAGGGTATCTACGAGACCGCCTTCTGCCGCACGAATCCCAGCGACCGGTTAGGTCCCACAGAGTTGGTCTCCTCCGGGTCCCGTCAACTAAACAATGTCATTTGGCGGGACCCAGGGGAAGAGCCTTCTCTGTGGCAGCTCCGACCCTCTGGAATCAACTCCCTCTAGAGATTAGAACTGCCCCCACCATCCTTGCCTTTTGTAAACTCCTTAAAACCCACCTCTGCCGTCAAGCGTGGGGGAACTGAAGCATCTCCCACTGCCTATGTAGTTTTTTGTGTATGATGACTGTATGTATGTTTTTATATATTGGGGTTTCTTGTTTTTTAGACTTTTTAAATGTATTATTGTTATTTTAGATTCCAACTATTAGATTTGTTATTATATATTGTTTTTATCATTGCTGTAAGCCGCCCAGAGTCTACGGAGAGGGGCGGCATACAAATCTAATAAATAATAATAATAATAATAATAATAATAATAATAATAATAATAATAATAATTTTAAAAAAGGACAGCCCAGCCGAGACCGGAAATCCCAGAAGTGACTGCTGCCAGTCAACTGGAGCTGGGCATGCAGCTTCATTTCCGCCGGTGGAACTGTGTTCCACCCCGTCCTGCTCGCTGCCCACTCCTGCCCAACTGGCTCACAAGGTGGTAGAAACTAGGCACAAGAAATATACACATGCTTGTTCGAGTTCTAGGACAAAAGGATGGATGTAAATCTGATAACATCATCCCTGCATATTAACACCCCTGCTATTTTTCTTTCTGCCATCCAGGTAGACCCCATGAGGATCTGTCCTCTCTTGTCTCCGATTCACAAAAACTTAGAGAAAAGTTGCAATCACTCTATTCCCAAGGATAGATTTGCCCTTTTTAATCTGCTTGCCTCCATGTCAAATCCCAGCGATGCTACGTGACTCGTTGGCTCTTTAGTATGTCCTAGCAGCCCAACCACCAATAAAAGAGGAAGGGGAGGCTTTCCTAAAAATATTGCTTACAGTGGAAAATAATAGAAGATGATTCCCTCTCTGGCTTCAGAGATACTTCCTCCCTTTTCGGTGTAGCCAAGGAATGAAAGATCCATCTTTTTCCTGGATGACACTCTCTCTTTGCTATATCACCCTGGGGAATTAGTGACAGAACATGGAGCAAAGCCCTTAAGAAGCGCAAGCATTTGGTAGGCTGGAAAGATTTGTTTACAAATGTTGCCTTAATAAATAGTTGTGTCTTGCCTGCCTCATTGGCAAGCTCACATTGCTGGAGCTCAGCAATGGGTTCCTCACAACTGACTTGGCAAAGCTTGGCCGGATTTAAGGACTCAGACCTTTGGCATGGCACAAGACAACTCTTTAGAGCTGTCAAAGAATGGCACATCAAATTGCAAAACTGTGTCTTGACGTGTGAAATAACAATGCGTTTGAAAAGGAGAACTAACCTAGAATTTAACTCAAACATATGTGGATTCACTTTTCATGCATGAGTTTCTGGTTTGGAGGGTTTAAAACATAAAGTCTTCATATTTAAATTGTCAGTGATCTATAATAGAATAGAATAGAACTCTTTATTGGCCAAGTGTGGTTGGACACACAAGGAATTTGTCACTGGCGCATATGATCTCAGTGTACACAAAAGAAAAGATACATTTGTCAAGAATCATGAAGTACAGCACCTAATGATTGTCACAGGGTACAAATAAGCAATCAGGAAACAATCAATATCAATATAAATCGTTATAAACAACAAATTACAGTCATACAGTCATAAATGGGAGGAGATGGGTTATTGATAGGAACAATGAGAAGACTGATAACAATAGTATCTCTGGGACCACCTTCTGCCATATGAGTCCCAGGTTAGGTCTCACAAAGTCAGCCTTCTCCAGGTCCCATCAACAAGACCAGTGTTTTTCAACCAGTGTGCCGTGGCACACTAGTGTGCCGTAAGACATGGTCAGGTGTGCCGTGGGTCCCCAAATTGGCATTCCTGCCAGGATATCCCTTTTGTGTTCATTGAAACAGGCCCAGGTTTCACACTAAGTGAGTATAAATACATTTAGAAACTATATTATTAACTATATGTATAATGTGTACTGTGTTAGAGTGTCATTTGGTGTCATTTTGGTTGGAGGTGTGCCCCAGGATTTTGTAAATGTAAATAATGTGCCACAGTTCAAAAAAGGTTGAAATCACTGAACTAGACAACGTCACTTGGCGGGACCTAGGAGAAGAGCCTTCTCTGTGGGGGCCCCGGCCCTTTGGAATCAGCTCCCCCCAGAGATTCGCACTGCCCCCACCCTCCCCACCTTCCACAGTTTAAAGACCTATCTGTGCCGCCAAGCTTGGGGCCATTAGACCTTAGCCCCCTAGCCAATGAGTGTAGTATGTCTTGCTGTGTGAATGGGAATGAATGATTTTAATGTCAATTTTAAAGATTTTTAGCTATATTAATTGGATTTTTTAGATATGTATATTATGTATTGTTTTGTTATGTTGTGAGCTGCCCCAAGTTCTCAGAGAAGGGCTGCATATATATCCAATAAATAGATAGATATATGATAGATAGGTAGGTAGATAGATAGATAATGCACCCTTAGTGAATAGTTTGACAGTGGTGAAGGAATTATTGGTTCAGCAGAGTGATGGCGTTTGGGAAAAAACTATTTTTATCACATGTGGATTATTTATTTATTTATTCATTCATTCATTCATTCATTTGTCTGTCTATCTATCTATCTATCTATCTATCTATCTATCTATCTATCTATCTATTTATTAGATTTGTATGCCGCCCCTCTCCACAGACTCGGGGCAGCTAACAACAGTAAAAAGACAGCATAAACAAATCTAATATTAAAAAATCTAAATCCCCCAATTTAAGAGATCAGTCATACATACAGTCATACAATACATAAATTTTATAAGCCTAGGGGAAGGGAATATTTCAATTCCCCCATGCCTGATGACAGAGGTGGGTTTTTAAGAGCTTACGAAAGGCAAGGAGGGTGGGGGCAACTCTGATATCTGGGGGGAGTTGGTTCCATCAGGTTGGGGCAGCCACAGAGAAGGCTCCTCCCCTGGGTCCCGCCAAATGACATTGTTTATTCGACGGGACCCGGAGAAGGCCAACTCTGTGGGACCTAACTGGTCTCTGGGATTCGTGCGGCAGAAGGCGGTCCCGGAGATATGGATGTCAAGTTGCATTCATGCAGGACATCAAATGAAAAGCTGTTTTTATCACTAGGGGAAAAAAATCAATGCCTTTGTTAGGACTAATTGAAATGTCACAAAAGAAGACAGTTTGGGGATACAGATGATTGACTGAGTATTGCTAATGTACTTACAAATTAACCTATGGAGTGGTTATTATGTAATGAAAGTTTGTCAATCATCTCCTTAATTCAGTCTTAAAAGGAACAGCAATTCATCCATTTCTCCCAGGGTATCTCTTCCTTTAGCCAAAATACTGTATGTTGTTCAGATAGCCAACATTTTGTAAATGTCACTTCAAGCTTCTGTCAAAGGTGGATTACCATCGCTTTCCTTATTCACACGCAGCAGCTTTGGACGACAAGATAATATAATTAAAGCACAACATTTAATAAGTCTTAAAAGCACCTACAAAATTCATATTTATATATTTACAGTAAGAAATCCACTCTAAGTGTATAATAATTGAAATAGGGCTTGGGATAATTGGAATAGGATTAGAAATAATGAGATAGAGGAAGATCTAGCAGTTGAATAATAATTAAAAAGACTGACTTTTTTTTTTTGAAGCCTGATGTTTCCGCGCATTCTCCCGTCCCCTCATTTGGCTCAACCCTATAGTTGAAACCTCTTGGGATAAATTATGGAGGGAACTTTTGTAATTTATAGGCTAGAAATATTGGACGGATGAGTCTCTGAAATTAAATAGATTATCTATGACTGAAGTAACTGCAGATTCAATCACTTTATGAAGCCTTGGGTAAAGGTCCAAAAGGACAGATGTATGGAGCATCGAATTCCCATGGATATAATCAAAGTGAGCCTTCTCTAAAGCTAGAATCTTTGAAGCTACATCGTTTTCAGGAGACCAGCTGAGCTTGGAAAGCCAAGGACATCTTGGATCTTGGCACTTTCTGGGGGTTCAGCCTGTTGTAGTGGCAACTGTCCCATCAACTGTTCCAACTATAGAATTCAATTGCTAAATTATTGTATTCTTCCCAACATTTTTTTGGATAGCAGCCACTGCTGTCTTTTTTTTTTCTGCAAGCCCAAATTCCTTTACACTTTCCAGCAGGGAATAATGTAAATAAGCCAACCATCAACCACTGTTCATTTGCCTTCTTGTTTCCATTCAAAACAACAACAACCCCAACTTAGTACTTTCTAGGCAACACAGAACCCGCCCCCCTGGAGATGACCCAAGATGCTCCTTTTGGTCAAGAAAAATAAATAAACGCTTCGTGAGTTTTATTGTCCTCCTCTCGTCCCTTTTTCTCTCGCTTGCTTTTATTTTTATATTATTTTTATACCGCCTTCTGCCGCACGAATCCCAGCAGCCGATTACGTCCCACAGAGTCAGCCTTCTCCAGGTCCCGTCGACTAAACAATGTCGTCTGGCGGGACCTAGGGGAAGAACCTTCTCTGTGGCAGCCCCGGCCCTCTGGAATCAACTCTGTAAAATTCTTCTACAGTACTACTGTACTCTGTTAAAGAAACTGGTAGGATATCACATGTAGTTCCAGCTGAGAAACATTATAGAATGTCTGTTTAATGCAAAGAGTGGGTTTTTAAAGTCCAAATACTTGTTAAATACATTAAAAAAATCTTTCCTCTATTTCACAGAAATTCGTTTTTCACGGGTGGTCTTGGAACACATCACCTGTGAAAAACGAGGGATCACTGTAACTGGATCCCAAGTCATGTAGGATTTCGAACGTGACAATTAGCACCTTGAATTGTACTCGGACGGAGATCTGCAGCCAATGCAGAAGTACCACAAAACCGTGCAGGCCACTGCATTTTGAACCAATTGCACCTATATTTTATTTATTCATTCATTCATTCATTCAATTTTTATGCTGCCCTTCTTAGAATCATGATTGGGGAAAAAACATGAGATTTGTCTTCTCCCAGATTGGGCATTTTCTTTCTTTCTTTCTTTCTTTCTTTCTTTCTTTCTTTCTTTCTTTCTTTCTTCCTTTCTTCCTTCCTTCCTTCCTTCTTTCCTTCCTTCGATTTTTATGCCGCCCTTCTCCTTAGACTCAGGGTGGCTTACAACATCTTAGCAATAGCACTTTTTTAACAGAGCCAGCATATTGCCTCCACAATCCGGGGCCTCATTTTACCCACCTCGGAAGGATGGAAGGCTGATTCAACCTTGAGCCGGTGATGAGATTTGAACCGCTGACCTTCAGATCTACAAGTCAGCTTCAGTGGCCTGCAGTACAGCATTCTACCTGCTGCGCCACCCCGGCTCTTTTTACCCATCTCGGAAGGATGGAAGGCTTGAGTTGGTGATGAGATTTGAACCACTGACCTACAGATCTATAGTCAGCTCTTTTATAGGAAATATACTCCATACAATGATATAAGCCACAAAAGTCACGATGTCGACTTTGGCTGTCAAGTCTTGCTTTCTCACACGTCTGATTTCCTTGGATTTTGAACGCCTTGCCTTTTCTATCTATCATCAACTGCCACAAATAATATCGAACAAAAGGCCCTTGTTGGTATTCACCCAGTCTTTTACGTTGGCATTTGAATCTGTGCAAAAACAAAAGGTGCCCTTTAAAGGGACAAGTACCTTATGCATGCTGGTGCTACTTTGATCTCCGTTCAGATTCTCATTGTTAAAACAATTACAAAATGTCTTGCTATAATTAGGGTGGCTGCCTGAATGTCTGCTGTGAGTGAGCTGTTATCATGGAAATTTATGGCATCAGGACTTTGTTAAATAGAGATGATCTCCTTTACCCTTAAAAAAAAACCTTTTCTGTTTACTGAATGGAAGGAAAAGAATGACACGTTACTGTTGTTATTTCAAGGAGATCTATCTATCTATGTATCTATCTATCTATCTATCTATCTATCTATCTATCTATCTATCTATCTATCTATCTACGGAGAGGGGCGGCATATAAATCCAATAAATAAATAAATAAATTTGAGAGCGGCACAAAGGACCGCCAAGTTTCCTGCCATTCCCCCTTTAAGTTTCCTGCCATTCTCCCTTTAGGTTTCCTGCCATTCCCCCTTTAATCCCAGCCATCTCAAGCTTTTCTGGACTGCCAGAGGAACCTTTCAGTGGCGTTTACGGAGGCTTTGGCAGCCCAGAGTCAAATGTTTTGGATTTTTTTGATTTCCCTCACCTCACCTTCTTCCTTCGGCACCGACTGTCCTCTTCCTCTTCTTCCTCCTCCTCCTCTCACCCAAATTCCGAGCTTTTATTTCTTTCCTAATGGGTTTGTACACATTATTTGCTTTTACATTGATTCCTATGGGAAAAATTGCTTCTACTTAAGAAAGTTTCTATTTAAGAACCTGGTCACGGAATGAATTAAGTTCTTAAGTAGAGGTACCAATGTATGTATGTATGTATGTATGTATGTATGTATGTATGTATGTATGTATGTATATATGTGTGTGTGTGTGTGTGTTTTTTTTTATGTTCGATCACCCAGGTATACTGAAGGAATGTCACAGCTCCTTTTTGCCTCTAGGCCCAATCCAGGGCCATTTCAAGGCAGTTAATTTATTCATAGCCGACAACTATATTCTGTACGTATCACATGTTTTCTGCTGATTTTAATCTTAAAATTTCAGCAAAAAACATGTTATATATGTGTGTGTGTGTGAGAGAGAGAGAGAGAGACATGGTTTTTTTTGCTGAATTTGAAAATTAAGGGAGACTAGGCTAGATCTATTTCGGCCTTATTTTGGCCTCATCAGCTAGCCATACCCTCAACTGGGACTTGAACCTGCAACCTTTGCCTTGTAAGGCAGAGAATTAACCTCTAGGCTACAGTATCCAATATCCCTTCAGCTCTGCACCAGGGAAGGGTTACATATTTTTGTGTCGAATCACCTTGGTGTATTGAAGGAATGTCACAGCTCCTTTTTTATATCTTTATAAATAGGGGAGGGGATACATAATGCAAAAGGACCACACGAATATTGGTACAAATGTATGTGAATTTAGAGTATACAGTTATAAATCATAACACACGTTTACATATATAGAAGAAAATAAGGCTAAAGAGAGAGAAAGAAAAAAAGAGAAAAGGGGGAAGGAAATAGAAGAGGAAAAATTAAAAAGAAAAAAGAAGAAGAAAGAAGAGATAAATTAGTATCTATATCATATCATATCTTACCTGGATTGATTGAGTTATGGGGCTTTTTAAATTGGGGTTTACAGTTTTAGACTTTTCTTATTTGACTACTTTTTTATTGTATATTTGTATTTTTATATTGTAATCCGCCCTGTGTCCTTTGGGATTGGGCGGCATAGAAGTCGAATAAATAAGTAAATAATTAATTTTATTTATCCGGCTGCCTTTCCTTTGCAGGTATTAGAAGACAGCACGGGCGTTCGAAGGGTGGTGGTCACTCCTCAGTCTCCAGAGTGTTATCCCGCTAGCTATCCTTCCGCCATTTCTCCAACGCACCACTTACCACCGTACCTCACTCACCATCCTCATTTCATTCATAACTCACATACAGCTTTCTACCCACCTGTTACCGGGCCTGGAGATATACCACCTCAGTTTTTTCCTCAGCATCATCTTCCGCCTACCATTTATGGAGAGCAAGGTAAACTCAACCGTACACCTTTCAAATCTAGGTTATGTGTTTTGCCGCGCCGCCTCGATTGTTGAAACGGGATGGGCACATGCCGCCCTCGACTTAACAACCACACCTGGGATCAGGGTTGGTTCTAACTTCTTCCCGTGCCTCGTGGGCGCACGAGCGCTTCGGGTGCACGTGTGCAATACTGAAAATTATTATTATTATTATTATTATTATTATTATTATTATTATTATTATTATTATTATTTATAGAAACATAGAAGATTGACGGCAGAAAAAGACCTCATGGTCCATCTAGTCTGCCCTTATACTATTTCCTGTATTTTATCTTACAATGGATATATGTTTATCCCAGGCATGTTTAAATTCAGTTACTGTAGATTTACCAACCACGTCTGCTGGAAGTTTGTTCCAAGGATCTACTACTCTTTCAGTGAAATAATATTTTTTCACGTTGCTTTTGATCTTTCCTCCAACTAACTTCAGATTGTGTCCCCTTGTTCTTGTGTTCACTTTCCTATTAAAAACACTTCCCTCCTGAACCTTATTTAACCCTTTAACATATTTAAATGTTTCGATCATGTCCCCCCTTTTCCTTCTGTCCTCCAGACTATACAGATTGAGTTCATTAAGTCTTTCCTGGTACGTTTTATGCTTAAGACCTTCCACCATTCTTGTAGCCCGTCTTTGGACCCGTTCAATTTTGTCAATATCTTTTTGTAGGTGAGGTCTCCAGAACTGAACACAGTATTCCAAATGTGGTCTCACCAGCGTTCTATATAAGGGGATCACAATCTCCCTCTTCCTGCTTGTTATATCTCTAGCTATGCAGCCAAGCATCCTACTTGCTTTTCCTACTGCCCGACCACACTGCTCACCCATTTTGAGACTGTCAGAAATCACTACCCCTAAATCCTTCTCTTCTGAAGTTTTTGCTAACACAGAACTGCCAATGCAATACTCAGATTGAGGATTCCTTTTCCCCAAGTGCATTATTTTACATTTGGAAACATTAAACTGCAGTTTCCATTGCTTTGACCATTTATCTATTTATTAGATTTGTATGCCGCCCCTCTCCAGATACTCGGAGTGTCTTCGGAAAGATTTTTTTTTTAAGCCAAGATGGTAACTGCATGCACAGTGCCACAAACTTGGCTTATGTGCATGCTCAGAAGAAAAAATAAATTTAATTTTTTTTTTGAAAAAAAATTAAAAATGAAAAAAAATTCAAAGAAAAAATTTAAAAACAGATGGCGATGCCCAAGGACCAGCACTGACCAAACTGGTCTAAAGTAGGAGAAACCCACCCCTGCTTGGGATTGATATTTTCACTGGTGTTATGTGAGCAGTGTTGGATGTTTCTGCTCATATTTTTTGTGTCAAATAATTCATTGCAGTTTTTAAGGGAATCGTGTAGCAAATTTAGCTTTACCTATTGACCCCTTGTTGGTCAGAAGCCAGATGGGAAGCTCACAGGTGTGGCGATCACGTGACACACCAGGATACTGCACCTGGTTGCCAACATTTACGATGATTACAAACATTTACTAGATAAGTGGTCAAAGCAATGGAAACTGCAGTTTAATGTTTCCAAATGTAAAATAATGCACCTGGGGAAAAGGAATCCTCAATCTGAGTATTGTATTGGCAGTTCTGGGTTAGCAAAAACTTCAGAAGAGAAGGATTTAGGGGTAGTGATTTCTGACAGTCTCAAAATGGGTGAACAGTGCAGTCAGGCGGTAGGGAAAGCAAGTAGGATGCTTGGCTGCATAGCTAGAGGTATAACAAGCAGGAAGAGGGAGATTGTGATCCCACTGTATAGAGCACTGGTGAGACCACATTTGGAATACTGTGTTCAGTTCTGGAGACCTCACCTACAAAAAGATATTGATAAAATTGAACGTGTCCAAAGACGGGCTACAAAAAGGGTGGAAGGTCTTAAGCATAAAACGTATCAGGAAAGACTTAATGAACTCAATCTGTATAGTCTGGAGGACAGAAGGGAAAGGGGGGGGCATGATCGAAACATTTAAATATGTTAAAGGGTTTAAGGTTCAGGAGGGAAGTGTTTTTAATAGGAAAGTGAATACAAAAACAAGGGGGCAGAATCTGAAGTTAGTTGGGGGAAAGATCAGAAGCAACATGAGAAAATATTATTTTACTGAAAGGGTACTAGATGCTTGGAACAAACTTCCATCAGACGTGGTTGGTAAATCCACAGTAACTGAATTTAAACATACAATATATCCATCCTAAGATAAGCATATATCCATCCTAAGATAAAGATATATCCATCCTAAGATAAACATATATCCATTCTATGATAAAATACAGGAAATAGTATAAGGGCAGACTAGATGGACTATGGGGTCTTTTTCTGCTGTCAATCTTCTATGTTTCTATGGTTGCTGTGTCCTGGGGTCACGTGGTCACTAAGGTCACCAGATTCACTTAACAGCCGTGTTCTAACTTAACAACTGCAGTGATTTCCTTAACAATCGTGGCTATAAAATGGAGCAAGCCTCACTTAACAGGTGTCTCGTTTAGCAACAGAAAATTTGGGCTCAGTTGTGGCTGTAAGTCGAGGGCCGCCTGTAAAGAAATGCAGGTGGCATTTGCATTGGAACCTGAACTGCATCCCCTTTGCCTTGTTTCCTTTCAGAAATCATATATGGAATGTCCAGTTTCATAAACAGGGAAGACCAGTACAGCAAACCGCAGCACAAAAAAATCAAAGACAGGCAGATTGATCGGCAGAACCGTTTGAACAGCCCACCAGCCATCTACAAGAGCCATCCAGCATGTACGACGGTCTACAATGGTACCCTCAAGACTCAGAACGGGGCCGCCAATGGGGCAGGAGGCATCGGAGGCATAAGTGGAGGGGGGATGCCAGTCATCAAAAAGGCAGAACGCAGAGCAAGAAGCAGCCCCAAGACCAACGAACAGGATTTGCATGGTAAAGTTGGCTACACTTGGTTCCCCTTCCTTCCTTATTCTTTTTTCTTTTTTTGCATTTCTTCCAATGTTTCAGATTTCTGTAAACAAGTTGGGAGAAAAATAAAAGAAATACACAGCACTTACACCATATGCAGATGATGGATGGATGGATGGATAGAAAGATATAGATAGATAGATAGATAGATAGATAGATAGATAGATAGATAGATAGATAGATAGATAGAAGATAGGTAGGTAGGTAGGTAGATAGATAGATAGATAGATAGATAGATAGATAGATAGATAGAAGATAGATAGATAGAAAGAAGATAGATAGATAGATAGATAGATAGAAGATAGATAGATAGATAGATAGATAGAAAGAAGATAGATAGATAGATAGATAGATAGATAGATGATAGATAGATAGATAGATAGATAGATAGATAGATAGATAGATAGATAGATAGATAGATAGATAGATAGATTACATATATAGATTTGAGTTTGTGCGTGTATCTATACCACACTATATTTGCAGCAGCATGAAGCCCAAAACTCCAGCTTGAAGATGATGAATGTGATCTAGTTGAAATGTTGCAAAAACATCTCGATCTTACACGGGAAAAACCTAAACACACCAAAACCTACATACCTATACCCGTGAAAATCTATGAAAACTAATATATATAAGTTCTTATATGATGCTCATTTTTAACAAACATTTCAGACCTGATATATTTATTCTTTTTATTTATTTATATGTCAAATATGTATTTGGTAATATACATAAGTATAACATTATTTATATACATAAGGTGGGTACAAATAAAAGGGAACCTTTGGACAGGAATGGTAGCACGCTGGTGCACTTATGCACACCCCTTACAGACCTCTTAGGAATGGGGTGAGGTCAACAGGTCAACAGCAGACAGTCTAAGGTTAAAGTTTTTGAGGCTTTAGGGGGGGAAAAACACAGTCGGGTAGTGAGTTCCAGGCATTAACCCCCCTGTTGCTGAAGTCGCATTTTCTGCAGTTGAGTTTGGAGCAATTAATTTTGAGTTTGTCTCTATTGTGTGCTTGTGTATTGTTGTGGTTGAAGCTGAAGTAGTCATTGACAGGAAGGATGTTGTAGCAGATAATTTTATGAGCTATGCTTAGGTCACGCTGAAGGTGACGTAGTTCTAAATTTTCTAAGCCCAGAATTTCAAGTCTGGTGGTGTAAAGTATTCTGTTGAGGACAGAGGAGTGGAGGACTCTTCCCATAAAATATCTCTGCACACGCTCTATTGTATTTATGTTCGATACGCTGTGTGGGTTCCAGACAGATGAGCTGTATTCAAGAATTGGTCTGGCGAATGTTTTGTATGCTCTGGTTAGTAATGTAATATTACCGGAGAAGAAGTTACGTAAGATTAGGCAGAAACAAGAAACATTAGGTAGAATTTTTTTTAAAAAAACGTGTTCTTTTAGACTGCAGTTTTATGTTCCCCCACCTGGGACTAAATTCCACTAAATTTCATCTTCTGAGTTGAAGTATAATAGACTACACAATGAAAATAGCTCAAAAGTGATTGCTGTCATTCTTGCTTCATAACTTAGCTTCTCTGTAGATGTGCTTATTCTCAGTCCTCTCATACTCAGTGGATCTTTTTAAGTAGATATGGAGTGATATTTCAGTCAATTCCCAGTTTGTGCTAAAAGAAATTGTTATTTTTTAAACATTAGGCAATGCCCATTTTATCAGTAGAGTAGTCCTCGACGTAAAATCATAATAAGAGCCTCAGTGGTGCAGTGGTTAGAGTGCAGTACCGCTACTTCTGCTAATCACCTGCTGCCAGCGGTTTGGCAGATCGAATCTCAGTAGGCTCAAGGTTGACTCAGCCTTCCATCCTTCCAAGGTCGGTAAAATGAGGACCCAGATTGTTGGGGGCAATATGCTGACTCTCTGTACATCGCTGAGAGAGGGCTGTAAAGCACTGTGAAGCAGTATATAAATCTAAATGTTATGGCTATTGTTATAATAGTCCTCGGAGTCCTATAATTATAGTCCTCGGAGGGGGCAGCATATAAATCCAATAAATAAATACATAAATAAGTTATGGAGCCAAAATTTTCATTGCTAAGTAAGACAGTGAGTTTTTCCTTTGGCTGCTTTTCCATCTTCTTCCAGATTCTATTCCTAGTCTATTCTTACTGGCTGCTTGGATTGGCTCCTTCTTTCCCCTTGCAATTAAAGGTTCTGGTTGCCAGGCTTTATTTTTAGTGCCACATCAGACACAAGAGATCAGCATATGCTGGCACGTAACTCTAAGCATCTACTCAAAAGCTGGCTTGTTGCTCTGGTTGCTAGCATTAGCTATTCTGAAATAAACTTGCTGTCAGGGTGAATGCCTGTGGTAGAAAATTGGTCATAGGAAGTCACCAGTCATCACCCTGTTAGTTGGGGGCATTGTACTTCTATGGCAGAGTTCTTTATATACAGAAAGTTTTGCATTTGTTTCTGGCTTATTCAGAGAAAAAGGTCAGGGAGCAATTAATTTTTTTTAAAAAATGTTCTACTGGAGATCCTTTCGCCAGGCAAAGTATGCTCACTTGTTTCAATTTAGGGATTTATTTATTTATTTATTATTATTATTATTATTATTATTATTATTATATTATTATTATTATTATTATTATTATTATTATTATTATTATTATTATTATGTCAGTACAACACAGCAAACGAGATCACTATGCTGGATTTCGTATTTCATCACCAGTCGGGCGCTTCCCAAGCACCTAGGACTGAGTGATGTAGCGGCGAATTATGTTTGCCAATCCCAGTAAAGCGGCCTTTTGCAATTGACAGATGGAGATTTTGTCAATTCCGATGGTTTTCAAATGTCCACTGAGATCCTTTGGTACTGCGCCCAACGTGCCAAGTACCACTGGGACCACTTTCACTGGCTTATGCCAGAGTCGTTGCAGCTCGATTTTTAGATCTTCGTATTTCACTAATTTCTCTAGCTGCTTCTCCTCAATTCTGCTGTCTCCTGGGATTGCAGTGTCGATGATCCATACTTTCTTTTTCTCTATGATCACAATGTCTGGTGTGTTATGCTTCAGAATTCGGTCAGTCGGAAGTCGGAAGTCCCACAGTAGTTTTACTTGCTCATTTTCGACCACTTTTTCGGGCTTATGATCCCACCAGTTCTTTGCCACTGGTAAATGGTAGTTCCGGCACAAGTTCCAGTGGATCATCTGTGCCACAGCATCATGTCTATGCTTGTAGTCAGTCTGTGCGATCTTTTTGCAGCAGCTGAGTATGTGATCGATTGTTTCATCTGTTTCTTTACAGAGTCTGCACTTTGGATCGTCTGTTGATTATTATTATTATTATTGTTATTGTTATTATCATTATCATTATTATTAATTAGATTTGTATGCTGCCTCTCTCCAAAGACTCGGAGCGGACTATTATTATTATTATTATTATTATTATTATTTATTTATTTATTCATTCATTCATTTATTTATTTATTTATTGGATTTTTTATGCTTCTCCTCTCCAAGGATTTGGGGCGTCTTAGAGCATATAAAAGAAAAAAAAACCAATACAATACAATGTCCTAAATCCAATTAATTTCAATTAGCTAATCTAATCTAAAATCCCCAGTTATATTAAAAATCAGGCATTCCCACTCAGACAACAAACATACATAGCATTTATCAGTCAGGGGGCTAGAGTCTAATAGCCCCAAGCCTGGCTGTATAGAAGAGACTTCAGACTGTTATGGAAGGCGCGGAGGGTGGCGACAGTACGAATCTCTGGGGGGAGCTGATTCTAGAGGGTCGGAGCCCCCACAGAGAAGGCTCTTCCCCTAGGTCCCGCCAAGCGACATTGTTTAGTTGACAGGACCTGGAGAAGGCCAACTCTGTGGGACCTAACCAGTCGCTGGGACTCATGGGGCAGGAGACAGTCCCATAAATAAGTAACACTTGCTGATGTATAGGGATTATAATTTCCCAGAATTTTTCAGATGGGAATCCTAGCATCTCAGCATATTAGGAGAGTATTAGGGATGGGGAAAGCTGGAACAAGTAATAGCTACTTGGATAAACAGAATAAGGAATCTCCTGTGTTCCTGTTTTGTTGCATCTATGTTGAAAACAAATTCTACTGGCTTTTGTCCCTTCCTTATATAAACAAAGTGTTTATAATGCTTGTAAGCTTTCAAATAATGAATTGCAATGGCTGTTTTGACTGTGGAAACATTTTGGAAGACAGGGGATAAAGGGCTGAACCTAGGCAAGAAGAAAATCAATATATACTACTCAAAAAAATAAAGGGAACACTTAAAGAACACATCCTAGATCTGAATGAATGAAATATTCTCATTGAATACTTTGTTCTGTATAAAGTTGAATGTGCCGACAACATGTGAAATTGATTGTCAATCAGTGTTGCTTCCTAAGTGGACAGTTTGATTTCACAGAAGTTTGAGTTACTTGGAGTTATATTGTGTTGTTTAAGTGTTCCCTTTATTTTTTTTGAGCAATATAGCTTAGACTGAGTAAAGCCTGGTGATATCTGAACACATTCAGCGCAGGTAGTGGTTATCAAATAATACCCAATTCTTCTCAAACCAGCTGTGGTATGCAGTTTAAATTCTGACCATTTTGTATGGCAGCTAAAATTAGTACTAATGTAACTTTGGAAGACACTCGGTAAAAATGAAATGGTCATGTCAGTTCTTCTGATTTCCCCATCCTTAAACTATCATCAGATGGTTGCTGTTGTTTCTGGATGCCAGTAGAGCTCTCTTTGAGTTTTGGGGATTGCTTTTGAAATTGACAAACCCTAAATAGTAGCAGACTATTTGCACAATAGCTACTGCCCGGATGGGGGGGAAACGCAGTGGAGTAGCAAAAATGGAGCACCACCCCAGAGCACCAAATTTGCACTGAAAGATGTTGAAAGAAAATGCAAGACATCCTGCATAGGCCATGCCCACAGTATGATAGTAAAAATTTTGCTAGCCCTTCACTGCCTATACTGCTCAAAAAAATAAACGGAACACTCAAATAACACATCCTAGATCTGAATGAATGAAATATCCTCATTGAATATTTTGTCCTGTACGAAGTTGAATGTGCACAACAGCATGTGAAATTGATTGTCAATCAGTGTTGCTTCCTAAGCTGACAGTTTGATTTCACAGAAGTTTGATTTACTTGGAGTTACAGTGATCCCCCGAGTTTCGCGATCCCGATCGTTGCGAATCGCTATATCGCGATTTTTCCACCCGATGACGTCACTCCCTTCCTTTCTCATCTTTCTTTCTCTCTCTCTTTCTCTATCTTGCTTCTTCCTCTCTCACACTCTCTTCCTCCCTCTCTCATCTCTTTCTTTCCTTCTCTCTCTTTCTCTATCTCTCCCCCTCTTGCTCTCCAGCGATGGGGAAACCCCATCTTCGGTTCCTTGCTGCTGCGGCGCTGCAAGCGAGCAGCCGGGCGGGCGGGCGAACGGGCAAGCGGCAAGTGATCTTGGGGTTTCCCCTTTGCCTGGGCAATGGGGAAACCCCAAGATCGCTTGCCGCTTGCCCGTTCGCCCGCCCGCCCGGCTCCTCGCTTGCAGCGCCGCAGCAGCGAGGAGCCGGGCGGGCGGGCGGACGGGCAAGCGGCAAGCGATCTTGGGGTTTCCCCTTTGCCTGGGCAACGGGGAAACCCCATCTTCGGCTCCTCGCTGCTGCCGCGCTGCGGAGCAGATCAGCTGTTGGACGGCCGAAGGGGTCTTCCCCGCCGCCCACACGCAAACTCCACCATCTGCGCATGTGCGGCCATGGAAAACAGGACGCGCATGCGCAGATGGTGTTTTTACTTCCGTGCCGCTACATCGCGAGTTTACGATTATCGCGAGGGGTCTTGGAACGGAACCCTCGCGATAATTGGGGGATCACTGTATATTGTATTGTTTAAGTGTTCCCTTTTTTTTGAGCAGTGTTTATAAAGTCTGAGTCTGAATCTGCAGTTGAGATAAAAGGGCTTCAGGTGTCTGAGGACAGACAACCTCATTTAAAAAAAACCCATTCTCTGTTCATTCTTAGTTTTTTTTTGTTTCCGTTGTCCCCCCCTTTTCCATTCAGTCTTTATCTATGCTGTATCTTTCACTTTGACATAATGATTCATTTTGCAGTTATCTGCATAAATATACTAAGCTCTTTGCATGAGAATTGAACTTATCTTTCTATACATGCAAGCGGGAATTATATAAATCCTGTTTTTCCCCCCTTATTTTTTGCTGTTCCATCTAAAAGAAAGAATGTGTGTGTGTATATTTGTACATTTGTATGTGCAAGTGAATTTGTTGACACATACAGATGTGGTTCATTTGATTTTGTAATTCATTTTTAATTAGTTTGTTCAATTCATACAAAAATAGTCCTGGTTCTGCTCTTTTCTCAAACATGACTTTGGACACGTATGCATGCATGTTACACAAACATATTTATTAGCCAGGATTGATTTTAACTTGAGTTGTCAATCACAGCTTGCTAAGGAAGGAAATTTATTTATTATTTATTATTTATTATTTGGATTTGTATGCCGCCCCTCTCCTATGCATCATCTATGCATCTGGATGGTTTCTTAAATTCAGAGTAATTTCTCTGTACAATAAACATCTTTTGCTTTCCAGTCTTCATATATTTGTCCATGAGCTTTAAAAATGTTGAATTGATTCCACTGCCAGTATTTAACTTACCTATTGACATCTCACATCTATGTAAACTAATCCAAGTTTAACACCTGCATTGCATACACATACACACAAAATAGCAATTCCTTTCCTAGGAATATGACAAAGGAAAAATTATCCTCTAGGATAGCGTTATATTTACATAGGTGTTTTTTTTTAAAAAAAAAAGGTCCAAGAATCAGTTCTACAAATTCCAGGTAAGTGGATATTCTTCAGGATATTGGTTCAGATGTCTGGCTATGTAATATAGTGCCTGACCTTGGTTATTCCCCCCAGATTTTGCAATATGCATGAAACACATTTTTTAAAGTGTCAAAATGCGTAGTAAAATTGTCTAACACTTAATAGCGGTCTCTGGAAGCACCATATCATTGCACTTCTCTTTGGTGCCCATCCCTTCTCCTTATTGTATCTGAAAGACTAAAATTAGCACAGGATTAGATAAAGAATGGATATCAGTCACTGTTAATGCAATAATAGAATAGGGGACATGGAAGAACATCAAGCTAATAGGGTTCCGAGGAAGATGGTAGGAGATGAAAAGAACTCGTCCATTGTGTGGCTAGTACAAACTGAGCAGTCACGTTAAACTTTTAATAGAGGAATGTTTTGGGACAAAAATAATTTAGAATGGAGTTGAGAAGATGGCATATTTTGCATGTCAATCTTGTAGAACAGGAGTGTCATACACAAGGCCTAGTAGTTGGATCACGTCTGTGGGGTCCTTAGATCTGGCCTGCACGACCTCCCTAGAAACAGTGATGGATTGGCCTGCGGGGCCTCTGCTTGCAAAAATGGAGCTTGAGAGGGCTGCTTTTGGCCCTCCTGAGCGCCATTTTTGCTGATAGAGGGTTACAGGAGGCCATAGTAGCCAAAAATGCCAGTTCTGCTGGCACTGGTGCCCCCGACAGCAAGCTGGCCATGCCTACCCTGGCCGTGCCCCCAGTAGCTCCTCGAGGTCAAACAGAACCCTGCTGTGGCCCTCAATGAAATTGAGTTTGACACCCCTTGTCAAGCTGGTGAAGAAGTTGGTGATAAATTAACGGCTTACCACACTATCTATAGAAGGCCTGATGTTTATGGAAACTTGCGAGGGGTGAGTTTCATGATGCAGCCACAAAGCATTATTTTGAGTGGTTCAAGGCCATCCTATGCCCACCTCCCTGGGTGGAAGCGGAAGGAGGACTTGCAATGCTGGCACAATCTGAGTGGGCAATGTGACAAGTTTGTGGTTGGGGGTCACGGGATGTGAACTTTCAACTGGGTGGGAAACCCAGATTCAGGTTTCCCGGTGTAGGTGCCAGGATGGCTCCGGCAATAGGAGTACTTTGACTTGGACTCTGAATTAGTTTTGGATGCTACCTGGAACCTTGACACCTCTGTTGTAGAATATAGAAAGTGTTGAGTATTTCGCCAACTGTATGGGAAAAGTTCTACTGATGTGTCAGAGGCATTTAAATGAGCTTGAAGTAAACAAAGATCTTCAGGAGTTTATTTTGTGCCCCCGTAGGATCCGGTAAATATTCGTGGAAGCTACTAGACCAAATCAAGATCACAATAATTTTATGCCAAGCATAAGATTATGCTTGGCATAAGATTATTGAGGGTACAGGTTATAATTCTGACTAAGGATTTCAGTAGTAATGATATGCCAGTTGAGGTGAGCCAAATCTTTTAATATTTCTTTATTCCATTCTACAGGTAATCCTTAACTCAAACAATTAATTTAGTGAGCGTTCAAAGTTACAAAACACTGAAAAAAATGGCTTACGACTGTTTTTCACACTTACGACCATTCCAGCATCCCCATAGTCATTTAACCGCCTTCTACCGCACGAATCCCAGCGGCCAATAAGGTCCCACAGAGTTAGCCTTCTCTGGGCCCCGTCGACCAAACAATGTCGTTTGGTGGGCCCCAGGGGAAGAGCCTTCTCTGTGGCGGCCCCGGCCCTGTGGAATCAACTCCCCCCCCCAGAGATTAGAATGGCCCCCACCCTCCTTGTCTTTCGCAAATTACTTAAGACCCACCTATATCACCAGGCATGGGGGAACTAAGACATCCTCCCCCAGGCTTTTATATTTTATGTTTGGTATGTATGTGCTGTATGGTTTTAATTGCTGGGGTTTATATATATGTTTTTTAATATTGGATTTGTTTTACTGCTATATTGTTTTATTATTGTTGTGAGCCGCCCCGAGTCTTCGGAGAGGGGCAGCATACAAGTCCAATAAAGTATTATTATTATTATTATTATTATTATTATTATTATTATTATTATTATTAATCAAAATTCAGATGCTTGGCAATTGACTCATGATGATTGCACGGTTCTGGGTTAATATGTCACATTCTGTGACCTTCTGAGAAGCAAAGTCCATGGGGAATCCAGCTGGAGCACGAAAAGTCATAAAATTGGGGAAAATTCACTTAACTGTCTCGCTTAACAACAGACATTTTAGGCTCAATGTGGCCGTAAATTGAGGACTACCTGTACATTATGGGGAAAAGCAATGTTTGTCTGTTCTTCTCAGCAAAGATATGGAAATTTAAAAATATTATGAGGATCCTCTATCTGTGAACTTGCTTGTGAGTCCTATACTTGGAGTATCTCAGGAGTTCTTTGATGACCTCATGGAAATATTTTATTTGTTCAAGAATTCTTCAGCTAAAAGAAGGTGGTGTATTTTTTCTCTTATCCTGGCTCTGATTATACGATGTTTGGAAGCTCCATTTTCTGGGAAATTCTACAGACTTTACAGCTGCAGAAGATGAACTGAAAACAGCCAAGACATTGAGTGAAGTCAGGTCTCTAGAACATCCAGGGGGCCAGCCAGAGAATGCTTTTTTAAAAAAAAAATTTTAAAAAATGCACAAACAAGGGAAAGATTGCAACCAACTTTGATCAGATTATAGTGTATAAGAGGGCAGGGGACCTCTTATACACACTGACCATTTATTTTTCTGGATGAATGTTAACACCCTTTTCAGCTTATATCAAAGTTTGGTCTCAACTCAAACTGCAACAAAAGGAAACTCATAAATGGCTTCCATTCTGCAGCTGAAATTCTCGCTAGACCCTTAAGGAGAAAATTAAAGCAGATGTTTCCATCAATGAATCCAAAGCTGATTTGGAAGGTTCTGCACCATGGAGACCCTTCATTTGAAACCTGGAGCCAAATGTTGTTCTGTCGGGCTCTCTGGTAGAATCCTCCAAAAAATGCACAGGTACAAACTTCAGACACACACACGTTTGAAAATTCAAAACAATGTTCTTTATAATGAAAATTCACTTAAACCAAGCCCTCTTTAGGTATAGCAAAGAGCACTCGTCTCAAAACAAACTGGTAATTTGTACAAGTCCCTTATCAGTTCTGTGATACTTAGCTTGCAGCTGTGAGGCAATTCACAGTCCTTCTTTCACAAAGTGAAACACACTTTGCTCTGGTTTAGTTTCAAAGCGGGGAAAAGCAGCACCCAAAAAGTCAAAGTCAGTAAAGCAGTCACGAAACACAACGATCAGATAATCCTCCACAATGGCCAAACCCACAAGCTGCTATTTATAGCAGCCTCACTAATTACCACAACCCCACCCAAGCACAGGTGGCCTCATTTTCTTTGATAATAATCTCTCAGTTGTTGTTGCCTATGCATCGCTCTCCGCATGCGTGGCTGTATCATTAACTTTTGTTCTGAATCCAAGGAGGAGCTAGATAATTGATCTCCTTCTGAGCTGTCTGCCACACTCTCCTCCTCCCTGTCACTCATGTCTTCTTGGTCAGAGGAGCCTTCATCAGCAGATTCCACCGGGGGGGGGGGGGCAAAACAGGCCTGCAGCATGTGGATGTCTCCCCCACATCCACAGTCCTTGGGGCAGGAGCAGGGCCAGAGCTAACCACAACAAATGTAGAATAAGGTTTGAAAAGAACTCTGTTGGTTGGCTGCCTTCCCCTTAAATGCAGGAGAGAAATCCTACCGGTTCGGCCCAGTTTGGGCATACCGGTAGCGGTGGCCACCGGTGGTTCAGAGAACTCATAGCGGCGGCCATGCAAGGCTCTGTCCACCTGCCCAGACGTCGCCATTTACTTTTTTTAACCCTCTGCACATGCGCAGAAGGTGAAAAAGCATGTACAATGGTGGTGCATGAACTGGTAACGAACTGGTAGCGAACCGAAACGCAAAGTGTGTGCTCGCAAAGCACGCACTTCTGAACCAGTAGGGAAGGTAAGTAGAGTTCCCCACTGCTTAAATGGAATTGGGAAGTTTTACCACTGTATTTGAAGAGACTTAATAGCAGGCTATAATGAGCTTGTTAGATGATCATTAAAGGTCACCCAAATTGAGTGCACGGAGAATTGCACTAAAAGCCCTTAACTGCTGGAATAATTAAGATTTTGATAGTAGATAACTATAGCTGGATAGTTCAGCTAAGTAATGCAACTGACTTAGATTATGCAGGAAATCCAGACCTGCAGATTTAAATAAACAGATTTTTTGTTTGTTTGTTTGTTTATTAGATTTATTAGATTTATTAGATTTATTAGATTTATTAGATTTATTAGATTTATTAGATTTATTAGATTTATTAGATTTATTAGATTTATTAGATTTATTAGATTTATTAGATTTATTAGATTTATTAGATTTATTAGATTTATTAGATTTATTAGATTTATTAGATTTATTAGATTTATTAGATTTATATACCGCCCTTCTCCTTGTGGACTCATTGGTTATCCAGTGCTTGAATACATCTAAAGGAAGCCAGGAAAGATACTTTTAAAAGTATTTTGATATTTTTTAAAGTACTTGTTTTTGAACAAAACATCATTTGAACAAAACATCCTAACATGAGCCTTCGCAAACCCCCCCCCCCTCCTTGCTTTTTCTTAAAAATGAAAAAAGGATCCGTCTTTACCATTTCCAGTTAGATGGCAATATCAGACTTTGGCTGACGTCAGAAAGACAACCCAGGCACAATCTGATGAGATATCCACAATAAATCTCAAAGCGATAGGTTGCACCAGAAAATAATATTTGTTCCTTGAGTCAAACTCAAGGCTTGTGTGCCAGATCAAACCCACGGGGTGCTTAGATTTGGCCCATGGGTTCAGCCTTGAAACAGGGAAACAGATCCAGCCCCTGTTGCCTCTGCTAGGGAAAACGGAGCCCTCCCAGGCTCCATTTTCAGTCGCGACTGCCTCTTGCGGTCTTCTGCCAGCAAAAAATTATTTATTTATTATTTATTAATTAGATTTGTATGCTACCCCTCTCCGCAGACTCACAGAAGCTCAGTGGGCCACACTCACCTCAGTTGTGCCACCCCCAAGGTCGAACACAACCCTAATATCGCCCTCAAGTTTCACACCCCTGTCCTAAAAGAAGGAACTAGCAAAGTACTTGGAATACACTCCAAGACCAGGGAAGTCTTAATACCACTCTACTGCGCCCTGGTCCGACCACACCTGGAGTACTGTATTCAGTTCTGGTCACCACTCTTCAAAAGAGACATTGAAACTCTGGAGAAGGTGCAAAAAAGAGCAACCAAGATGATTAAGGGATTGGAAACCAAGACTTACGAAGAGAGACTGAGGGAACTGGGCATGGATAGCCTAGAGAAAAGGAGGGCCAGAGCGGACATGATAGCAGTCTACAAGTATACGAGGGGATGTCACAGAGAGGAGGGGATCACTTTATTCTTCAGGGCACCAGAGGGCCGGAAGAGGAACAACGGCTGGAAGCTGACCAAGGAGAGATTCAACATGGAGATAAGGAGGAACTTCCTGACGGTCAGAGCGATCAACCAATGGAACAACCTACCAGCGGACGTTGTGAACTCCAACACTCTGGACATTTTAAACAGAAGATTGAACTGCCACTTGACTGGTGTACTATAGGGTTCCTGCTTGGGCAGGGGATTGAACTCGATGGCCTTCATGGTCCCTTTCAACTCTAACAATAAATAAATACTGCTATCAGGATGTCCAGCAAACCTGGAAAACAGGGAAATCAGGGAATTATCAGGGAAATCGATGGTTTGGGAAATATCAGGGAATTATCAGGGAATTCATGAAAAAAATAAACTATTAAAATGTTTAAAAGTCAGGGGGAAATCATGTTAAAAAAATGGATCACGCTGCCTGGCAGAGTCAAGCAAACATGAACATAACTGTGGCAACAACTTGCTTCCTCAGCTACCGATATTTCTCCACGGCTTAGCCATTTAGTATGACATCATCTATGACCGCGCCTTAACTATATCGCAAGTTACAGGGAAATGTGAAGGAAATATCAGGGAATTTCAAAGTGCTTCCCCCCTGTGCTATACTGTTACCAAAAAAACTACATGGCGATGCGAGGAGTCAAGCTTGACCCCAAAAAGGAGATTTTACTTTTTTCCCACTTTGTTTTAAAGGTAATTAGGAGACAGCACTGCTAAGAATGCTTTGTGGTTCACGACCTAATTTCGGAAGAGCGTCCCAATCCAGTAACAGTGGAGAATAAAGTTCTTGCGTGGCAGCTGCTCTAAAATCCCAAAAGAAACAAAAGCGAAGAAAGAAAATTTATGACTGTTGGATTGGCTGGGACTTAACCAATATTCAATAAATTCTCGACGTGTTTAGGATGCCAGGAGGTATTTCTGCAGCAGTTGCAAGCGTAAGAGCATTTTTAATGCAAAATTTCAAAACTTGCAACGTTGTGTGGATTGCTAAAACAACACCCCTGAGCAAACGGTGTTTGGTATTTGCAAAAAGAAAGTCCACCGTTTAAGCTGACATCTGTACGAAATGGCAGCTGGCAGCCTCCTTCTGGATCTCCAAAGCTATCTGCAGAGCCAGCTTCTGCGATGTGATTTTGGCAGGCAGGTTACTGTCAAACAACAACAGTCTTGTTGCCACACAAGCAGCTGAGGAATGGTGCTTCAGGATCCCTATACATAGCTGGTGCTGAAATGCTCTGGGATTGCCTTCTGCTTGCAGAATAAGTAAGCATTTGAATATAAGAGCACCAGAGGGTTTTTTTTAATCTGGGAGGCAGGTTGCTTATGAAAATTTAGACTTTTTGATCATCATTTTATGAACTTTTCCATATTGTTGTTCATTTGTACAATAAGGAAATTAACTGGTGGTTGGAGGCGTGGGAGAAGAGCTTCTCTTCCCACAGTTGCTTCATCTCCTGTATCAAAAAATGGTGTTTTAACACTTCTCCTACACAAAAGTTTTGTCACAGAGCAATGTGATTTTGATCCAAATAAGCATGCTTGTTACACTAGTAGATGTTGCATCAGTTCTGGAACTGTTATGGCTACTTAGCTGGAACATTCGTATTTATCAAAATCAATTTCATTTATACTCATTATTTGTTTCATTCCTTTTTTCCTATTTTAGAAACGAAGTGAATCACCAGTACAGCTAATCCTCCACTTATGACCACAACTGATCCCAAAATGTACTTTTGTTGTTATGACTTTTCTCGCCGCTTTACCTCCAAGACCGCGTTCTACCACATGAATCCCAGCGCCCAGTGAGGTCCCACAGAGTCGGCCTTCTCAGATTCCCGTCAACCAGACGATGTCGTTTGGCGGAGCCCAGGGGAAGAGCCTTCTCTGTGGGGGGGGGGGGGGGGGCGACCAAGTTACTGATTTAACAACTGCAGTACCATATTTTTGGAGTATAAAATGCACTTTAGTTTTGGGGGAGGAAATAGGGAAAAGAATCTGCTTACCAGGTATTCATTTGGCTAGCATCCTTAGTCTGGTCAGCTTCAGCACATTATTGTATCCCCTGGTTAAGGGCTTTAAAAAAAACATGTTCAGAAAGAGTAACAATGAAAGAACTTGAAGGCTGGTGAGAGCTGGGAACATTGTTAGCATCTGGTTAGGACTGGAAAGAAACTTACTCGGAACAAGTTAGAGCAATGAAAAAAACCCTTCGACAGACTTGGGGCTTGGAAAACATTCTTTGCAAAGAGAAACAATGAAAGAGCCTGCAAGGTAAGAGCTGGGAAGATCGTTAGCAGCTAGTTAGGGCTGGATAAAAAGCTACATTCAGAGTATAAGATGCACCCAAATTATCAGCCTCTTTTAGGGAGGAAAAAGGCGTGTCTTATACTCTTAAAAATACGGTAATTCAGTTAACAACCATGGAAAAGAAAGATGGTAAAATAGGGCAAAACTCACTTAAGAACTGTCTCTCCTAGCAACAGAAATTTTGTGGTTGTAGTTATAGTTTTACTATCATCACATCTGCCCTCTCTTATGCCATTGGATCCAACCTTAGGCAGCTGATTAAATGCTCAGGTTCTGTTATTAATCCTGATAATAATCCACGCCATAACTTTTCATGAGTTGGCTACTTTCATAATTCACGTTGCCCTGTATTATTTTAAAAAAAGGGAACATACTAAATTGAGCAGAGTTCAAAAGAAGTTCACCATAAGATTTCCATTAGCCATGGCCAGCTGTACCACATTTATAAAGAATGACTCTGTGGCTCACTTCGTTCTCTAATAATGATTCTTAAAGTACAGGATTTGTAGTTCATTCAGACAGTGTAGAATCAAGATTGGTATAAGATTGATAGTTGCTCTTTCCATTCATGTTACTGAAGGTCCATAATAATGTCCCTTAAAGAACAGCAGAGTCCATGCATGTGATCTCAAGAACTCCAGATTTCAATTACATTACTCGTGTCCATTCAAGGAACATTTGCGTCACACAACAGATGAAAGGGAATCAAATCTGAATTTGGCTCAAAGCCTATATACTTGATAAGAAAGAGAAACTAGTCTTGGTTCTCTGTCTACACTTGCAAAATGATGTTGCGTTCAGACTTTGCTTTTAGGCCTAATACTGGGAATGGTTTTTAAGTACAGTGATACCTCGTCTTACAAAAGCCTCGTCATACAAACTTTTCGAGATACAAACCCTGGGTTTAAGATTTTTTTGCCTCTTCTTACAAACTATTTTCACCTTACAAACCCACCGCCGCCCCTGGGATGCCCCGCCTCCGGACTTCCATTGCCAGCAAAGCACCCACTTTTGCGCTACTGGGATTCCTCTGAGACTCCCCTCCATGGGAAACCCCACCTCTGGACTTCCATGTTTTTGTGATGCTGCAGTTGTGATGCTGCAGGGGGATCCCAGCAGCGCAAAAACGGGCGCTTTGCTGGCAATGGAAGTCCAGAGGTGGGGTTTCCCAGCGAGGGGAGCCTCAGTGAAATCGCAGCATCACAAAAACACAGAGGTCCGGAGGTGGGGTTTTGAGGACTTCGGTGTTTTTTGCAATGCTGCAATTTCACTGATGCTCCCTTCACTGGGAAACCCCACCTCCAGACTTCCGTTGCCAACAAAGCGCTCATTTTTGCGATGCTGGGATTTCCCTGCTGGGATTCCCCTGCAGCATTGCAAAAACACAGAAGTCCGGAGGTGGGGTTTCCCATGGAGGGGAGCCTCAGGAGAATCCCAGCAGCACAAAAACGGGCGCTTCGGCTGGCAAAAGGGGTAAATTTTGGGCTTGCACGCATTAATTGCTTTTCCATTGATTCCTATGGGAAACATTGTTTCGTCTTACAAACTTTTCACCTTAAGAACCTCGTCCCGGAACCAATTAGGTTTGTAAGACAAGGTATCACTGTACATTTGAAAATGTGGATTCACATCAATGATGAAAGTTGATCCTTGATAAAAAGAATAACTAGGGGTGATATAATACCAGTGTCCAATATCTAAGGGGATGCCACAGAGAAGAGGGGGGAGGTTCATCAACCTATTTTCCAAAGCATGTAAAGACAGGATAAGCAGTAATGGATAAAAACTAAGGAAGGAGAGGGTTAACCTAGAACTAGGTTGACCTATTCTGTCAGGAAGAATAATTAAATCAGTGGAACAACCTGCCTCCAGAAATTGTGGGTGTTCCAATACTAGAGATTTTTAATTTTAATTGGACAGTTATTTGTCCAGAATGTTATAAGATCTCCTGCTTGAGCAGAGGGTTGGACCAGAAAACATCTAAGGTCTTTTGCAGCTCTGTTATTCTGTTTTTCATTCTTCCCAGCCAACCTGGTTTCTGAATGAAGATTAAGACAAAATTATGTGCATTTTAATGCAGAAAAAAAAGAATGTCCCAATTGAATATTCTTTTCTCCATTTGTTTAACTTTCTCATAAATATTTCTCCACTTATGGTTTGATTTAGTATAATGTAATGGTTCAGAGATCAAAGTATGGAATTCAGTTGCTTGTTTGCCAGGAATTTAATTACCTGGCCAAACTACTGTTCACTTAGCAATTTGTTTCTAGCTGCAATATGGAAATAGTAATTCTGGCCTAGAACCTGGTCTGTTGTAAGAGTAACTAAATTAATTCATGTGGAATGTTTTAATACTTACACCATTTAAACATTATAGGTTTCCATCATGTTCTTACCACTATTTTTAAACATAGAATGCCTTAAAATTCAGGAAGCTCCTGAAAAAAAAGGACTTGGCTCTTTTTTCTGTTTGGAAGAAGCAGCATTTTTCTAGAATAGAATAGAATAGAATTGAATTGAATTGAACTGAATTGAATTCTTTATTGGCCAAGTGTTATTGGACACACAAGGAATTTGTCTTTGGTGCATATACTCTCAATGTACATAAAAGAAAATATACATTTGTCAAGAAAGATGAGGTTCAACACTTAATAATCGTCATAGGGTTCAAATAAGCAATTAGGAAACAATATTAATATAAATCATAAAGATACAAGCAACAAGTTAGTCATACAGTCAAAAGTGGGAAGAGATGGTGATAGGAATGATGAGAAGACAAAGTAATGCAGCCTTAGTGAATAGTTTGACAGTAGTGAGGGAATTATTTATTTAGCAGAGTGATGGTGTTCGGGGAAAAAACTGTTCTTCTGTCTAGTTGCCTTGGTGTGCATTGTTTTGAGGGTGGGAGTTGAAACAATTTATGTCCAGGATGCGAGTGGTCAGTTATAGATTATTACCGTACTTAAACCATCAGTGATTTATAACTTGTTGTGATCCATTATAAATAGTGCAATCCAAAGCTCATTTTCTTATGGAGCCAAAATGGTATTGATCCACACATAAAAGCAAAGTATCATTAAACTCTGGGGGAGATTTTCAAAGGTCTCTCTATCTGTGTATGCACAGTATATGCACAATCTGTATAGTCTGGAGGACAGAAGGAAAAGGGAGGGGGACATGATCGAAACATTTAAATATGTTAAAGGGTTAAATAAGGTTCAGGAGGGAAGTGTTTTTAATAGGAAAGTGAACACAAGAACAAGGGGACACAATCTGAAGTTAGTTGGGGAAAAGATCAAAAGCAACGTGAGAAAATATTATTTTACTGAAAGAGTAGTAGATCCTTGGAACAAACTTCCAGCAGACGTGGTTGGTAAATCCACAGAATTTAAACATGCCTGGGATAAACATATATCCATTGTAAGATAAAATACAGGAAATAGTATAAAGGCAGACTAGATGGACCATGAGGTCTTTTTCTGCTGTCAATCTTCTACGTTTCTATGTGTTAAGAAATTATTAGTCTGCCCCCAAATTGCCAAATCTCTATTTAATGGTTGTGGGGCAATGCACAATTACTTTTGGGAGCAGAGTGAGAGTAAAAACAAATAAACGTGACAGAAAATCCTGTGGCGATAACATCCAGCAAAACACTCTGCATTAGAAGAACATTTTGATGGAGTTGTCACATGCGTATAATATTATGTAATATCGCATTTTGCCTTGATCAGAAACCGGTTTCCAAGCAGGAAGCAAAAAGAGCCAAGTCACCTTAGTGAGAGGCTTGTGGAAATGAAAACAGATGGTCATGGGTGACCAAATGAAAAGGAAGGAAAAATATATTTATTGACAGAACATGTTGAAATTTGGAATCTGGAGCTGATTCCTTTGAGGGAAGGTTCTGTAATGTAAATGAATCACCAGTTTTGCATATAAAAGGAGGGTTTGCATTTAATATACTTCAAAGGTGCATCCTAGTTTTAGGCTGAGATCTTCTGTTGACACGCAGCCAAGGATGCATTCCTGCATATCACTGTCTTTGATAAACAGCTGAAATTATATATGGGGGGGGGACACCATAGTATTGGGTACCCGAGGCAAAAATTCCAAGCAATAGGCCCTTGAAATAAAACAATTGTCAAGCTGATTACTTGATAATTTTATTTACTTATTTTGAAAACCTATATGGATATCCATCTTATATACCCTAACTCTCGGCACTTCATAACAAAAGCAATAAAAACGCTTTACAAAAAACCTATTAACCAGAAAGACACTTGCATTACCCCCTTTTAATTATGCAGTCAGCCTTCCTTATATACAGTATTGTGATTTTTTAAATAAAAAAATCTGCTTCATAAGTATGTCTGTACAGGAGTCAAGAAATTGCATTTTCTCTTACTCTCTTTTCATTAAAAACAGGGCCATTTTGGTGACGGCACCACAAGTCTAGAATTCCACTTTCTAGAACAGTACTTCGTCCTTATAATGTGAATCAGCAGCTTTTTAAAAAAGGGGGAGTCTGTCCTGACTCGCTTTTCTTTAATACTGCTTTCATGCTACTTATTATAAATCTACAGGGCCTAATGATGCTGTACCTTTATGCTTTTGATATTTTACAATTATTAGCTGTTCCATATCACTTGGTGCCATTGTTTCTCAACCTCAATAACTTGAAGAGGTCTGGAATTCAACTCCCAGGATTCCCTATTGAACAAAATTAAGAAACTGCCCTATGATGCCCAGAAGTAGAAATCATAAAAAATGAAAAAAAATCTATAGGAGCTGAGTAGCCAGGTTTTTGAATTTATCAGAGTAAGAGCCATACAGATTTCTAGGGGATGTTATTCAAAGTACAGTGGTATCTCTACTTACGAACTTAATTTGTTCCGTGACCAGATTCTTAAGTAGAAATGTTTGTAAGAAGAAGCAATATTTCCCATAGGAATCAATGTAAAAGCAAATAATGCATGCGATTGGGTAAACCACAGGGAGGTTGGAGGCCCTGTTTCCTCCCAAGAGATTCCTAGAGAGGCCCCACAGAGACTTCTCCCCATCTTTTCCAGCCCTGTTTCCTCCCAGAAGATTCCTAGAGACACCCCACAGAGGGTTCTCACTGCTTTTTCCAGCACTGTTTCCTCCTACGAGATTCCTAGAGAGGCCCCAGGGAGGCTTCTCCCTGCCTTTTCCGGTTACAGTTTCGGAGGCTCGGGTTTGTAAGTGGAAAATGGTTCTTGAGAAGAGGCAAAAAAATCTTGAACACCCAGTTCTTATCTAGAAAAGTTCATAAGTAGACGCAATCTTAGGTAGAGGCACCACTGTATAGGTATGGCAACAGAGAAGAAGTACTTCCTAGGCCCCGATAAATTATGTTGTTTAATAAAAGGGACCTCAGTTAAGGCTTATTCTAGAGCAGGGGTATCAAACTCGATTGAGGGCCAAATCGAGGTTGTGTTTGACCCCAGGGGGCTGGGAGAGCAGAGCCAGGGTAGGCTTGATGTCCATTTTCGGCTGTGACAGCCTCCGTCAGCTCTCTGCCAGCGAAAACAGATCTTGGGGGAACTGCGCACGGCTCCCCTGAGCTCCATTTAAGTTGATAAAGGCACCACAGGCCAATCCATCCTTGTTTCCAGGGCGGCCCCGCAGACCAGATCTAAGTACCCTGTGGGCCAAATCTGCCCCATGGACTTCGAGTTTGACACCCCTGTTCCAGAGGTTCTGCAGTTCCTGTACCAGCGATTTGCAATTTGTTTCTGGTCTTATTTCTTTGTGTAGAGTTAACCTCTGTCCTGCTCAAATATCACAGTAAAAAGATACATGTTTAGTACAGTAAGCACCAAGACAGCGGTGGGTTCCTACCAATACGGTAGGCGATTCCACCCCCGGTAGCGGCCACCAGATTGTGCAATTTGCGCATGACCGGTTTGGTGTTGGTCCTTCAGGCAGTGCCATCTTTTTTCTTGATTTTTTTTTTTTTGCTTTTTTTTTGCTTTGTGCGCATGTACAGAAGCAAAATCATAGGAGGGGACACTCGCGCGCATGCTATTTCAGCAATTTGTTTGCTTGCCTGGAAGCAAAAAATCACCAAAAATTACGTGCAAATGAGAGGTTTTGATGTGTATTTGCTTCCTGTGCATGCGCAGAAGCAAAATCTCACGAGGGACATGCGTGGGGAGATGCACAAGAGATGCACATAACCGCACCCAAATGAAGAGGATGTGCACACAGGATGTGCCCTAGAGCGCTGTTACGCATTTATAGCATTTGCTGAACAGAAATATCTGTTTAGAAACAGGCAGAGGAAAGGGGAAAAGATTTCTGGCCTTAAATGCAAAGACAAAGCTCGAAGAGCCCTAGATTCTTATAGGGGACAAGCCGAAGTTATTAAAGGGGATTAGAGTACGCAGCTGCTGAGCACATGGAATGTTTGCAATTTCAAAGCTGAATTCAGCCGTAAACCAAAATTTACACAGCACCGCAATATCTATTAGCTTCTCCTTCTTTAATTAGAAATTAAATTACTGCTACCTGGCTGCATAATTCAGTTTTTGAAACTTGGTTAAAACAATATCTAGCTGTGCAACAAGCTTTTTATTGCTCTGGCTGCATTCTAATGTGGCTCTGAGTTGAAAGACTAATTTTGAGAAGTTATTTATCAACTTTGCTTTCTTTTTCTTTTCTTTTTTATTGAAACATGACTTGGCTGAGGCTTCCTGTTCAACCTTGTCTGCATCCAATAAGCTGCAGAAATAATTCCCTTTTTTCTCCCCTGAAAAGTAACGTGGCTCTTGAAGTAGGTGAATGGGAAAGCCAAGAGATTAGTCTGACCTTTCAGCTTCCCTTTCATTGCTTTTGGAAATCTGTCTTTTCAAAATTGGTATATTACCTCTTGAAAAAAACCACTGAGGCCCAGGCTTTATACTGCAAAATCATTTCCCCCCTCTCTCTCAAGGTATGTTAATTATAAAAACAGACAATAACACAAAACCAATCTACTTGAATGAAAATTGGATCACAACGTTTTTCTCGTGGATTGGACTTAAAATTGGAAGTCCAGCTTTGCTAGAATAGCACCACATTGGAGAAAGTTAGATGGGTTAGGAAACTCCACCAGGTTCATTATAAGAAAAGATGGGTCTGCTTTGAAGAATTACACATCAGTGCCACATTTGATCTACCCTTTAAATCTTCCCATATATTTGGACTGAACCGTGAATGCTAAGCCTTGAGTGAAATCTTTATCTGGAATGCCAGCTGTAGGAGGGATGCTGATTTATGTCTAACCAGTTAAAGTAACATTAATAGTCTCAATTTAAGACTTTATGGTGTGTTGTGGTTAGCTCTGGCCCAGCTCCTGCCCCAAGGAATGTGCAGGTGGATGTGGGGGAAACATCCACATGCCGCAGGCCTGTTTTGCTCCCGATGGAATCTGACGACAAAGCCTCCTCTGACCAAGGAAGCGTGAGTGACAGGGAAGAGGGGAGTTTGGCAGACAGCCCAGGAGGAGATCAATCATCTGTATCATCCTTGGATTCTGAACAAGAATTAATGACACATCCACGCATGCGTAGAGTGATGCATAGGAGACAACAACTGAAGGATTATTACAAGAGAAAATGAGGCCATCTGTGGTTGGGTGGGGCTGCTGTAATTAGTGCTACAGATAAAAGTGCAAGCCTCATGGCAGTTTATCTGATTCATTGTTTCATCAAGATCGTGGTTTTTGGTGCTGTTCAAGATTGTGTGTGGACTCTCTGGACTTTGGACTCAATTTCCCAGTTATTGGGTGAGCAGTTGGACTGCATTTAACCTGTGCCTTGTGTGTACCTTTGACATTTAAAAAGGGAGCTGTTTCTGTTTTTCTGTTTATAAAAACTTTTGGGTTTTCCTTTTATCGTGTGGTGTGTGTCTTCCTGGACTAATTACCCTGTAATTACGGACAATTGAAATACGCCAGCAGAACAATGGCTATGAATGAATGGGGGGAAAAAACTTCAGGCATTATTGCAAATGCTTCATTATAGTCTTTTCCTCCTCTTCTTTTAATAAATGGATGACTTATTCTGGATATTATGACTTTCTAGGAAATGTTGTAATTACCTTTGTTACAAATCTCTTTCTAGTCCAGAATACTAAGTAGTTTTCTGTGGAATTAATTCTTTTTCAGTAAAAGTTTTTTCCCCTCCACATCAAAAACATATACCTTCAATAGAAATCAATATACATACATTGTCGCTTATAAACAATAGTACAATAACCTAAGTTACATTAAATTTTTGATTTTATTATTCAATCCTTCTCAATCTTCCCTCTTTCCACTCCCGTCTTTCTATCTCAGATGGCTATTCCACCTGAGTACCTACTTTCTTACACCTTCTCTCCCCTTTCCTACTACCATCTCCCCCTCCTTCCTTCTCGTTTCTCTACCTCTCCTCCCACTCTCTCCTTCCTCCTCTTTCCTGCCTCCTTCTTTCCCTCCCCTTCTACTCTTTCTCCTTTCTCTCCTTTCTTTCCTACTTCCTCTTACACCCTCTAAATCCTTCCCTGAGTGGATAGTTTTAACAAATATTTTTTCTTATTATTTTTCTCCCCACTAAAAAAGCATAGATCATTCATTTATTTATCTGTTTATTTATCTGTTTGTTTGTTTGTTTGTTTGTTTGTTTGTTTTCTTGTGCCACCCACTCCAATAGAACTCAGAGTGGCTAATATAGGTCAACTTAATAAATATATATAATCTATTAAATATAATAATAATAACATCAAAAGTAACAACAACAACAACAACAGAGTTGAATGGGACCTTGGAGGTCTTCTAGTCTAGCCCCTTGCTTAGGCAGGAAAACAATAACTATAAAATATTGGTAATTCTCTGTTAGTCAATATATTTACAATTTTGTTTTCTTGGTAGTCAGATTGTTTTAGGCTTATAATATGTTTATTCATAATGTTGATCTTCTTTCGACTGGGATATAGGATATATTTGCCCCAACACATCTAATGGAAATTAAGCAAAGAAAGATAAAATAATTATAATTTTTGTGTCTTATCCCTACTGTGTGCTTGAACTGGAAGACACTAATTATCATCGAATTGGAAAAGGCTTAATGTAGGGATGTATTATATTAGAAAACCTGCCGCATGTTCACAGCTGAAAGAAAATGTTCATTGATCTTTGGGATTTTAGTTGCCAAATATGCTCCAAAGCAGGGGTGTCAAATTCATGGCTCAGGGGCCAGATCCAACCCGGGGGCTGGGGGATTAGATCCGGCCTGCAGGTCCACCCTGGAAAGAGCGAAGGACTAGCCCATGGTGCCTCTGCCAGAGAAAACGGGCTACCGAGTTCCATTTTTGAATGGGACAGCCTTCTGCAACCCTCTGCCAGTGAAAATGGAGCTCGGAAGGACCATATACCCACCCTGAGCCCACCCCCCCAAGGTCAAACACAACCCTGATGTGGGCTTCAATGAAATTGAGTTTGACACCGCTGTTGTAAAGCAGTCAAAAGAGTGAAAATGTGGTCCATGTGTTAAGGTTTAAAGGTCAAGAATGACTCAATCCCTGCTTCTGGTAGCTAAGGTGATGTAATAACAAAGAATGTTGTTATGGGGAAAAAAGCAGGAATCCCTCTCCCTGTATTTGCAGAAGCAGTGGAAAACCCTGGAAACTATGTTGACTCTTAAGGAGCCAGACTGGGGGGAAATCAGTTTGGAATGGAATGGAATAGGGGTCAAATAAGCAATGAGGAAACAATATTAATAAAAATCTTAAGGATAGAAGCAACAAGTTACAGTCATACAGTCATAAGTGGGAGGAAATGGGTGATAGGAATGATGAGAAACAACTAGTAGTAATAGTAGTGCAGACTTAGTAAATAATTTGACAGTGTTGAGGGAATTATTTGTTTAGCAGAGTGATGGCTTTTGGGGAAAAACTGTTCTTATGCCTAGTTGTCTTGGTGTGCAGTGCTCTGTAGCGACGTTTTGAGGGTTGGAATTGAAACAGTTTATGTGCAGGATACGAGGGGTCAGTAAATATTTTCCCCGCCCTCTTTTTGACTCATGCAGTATACAGGTCCTCAATGGAAGGCAGGTTGGCAGCAATTGTTTCTTCTGCAGTTCTGATGATCCTCTGAAGTCTGTGGCGGTCTTGTTGGGTTGCAGAACCAAACCAGACAGTTATAGAGGTGCAGATGACAAACTCATCCCTCTGTGATTTGCAAAGTGAATATTGCGAGATGAAATGCTTTGACTTAATCTTAATTAGAGCTAGAATGAGACATGCTCCCGAGGTTCAATACAACTGGTAAAAAAACCTGAAACGACTTCCATGCTCTAGAAAGCAATGCGTTTCTGCATTTAAAAAATCCATTTTATTTGAATCCTAGATGATAGTTTCTCTACATAGAACTGTGGTGCAATTTGGCAGTTCAGATCTCACCAGTTCAGGGTTTACTCAGCCTTCCATCCTTCTAAAGTGGGTAAAATGAGGACCCAGATTGTTGGGGGCCATATGCCGACTTTGTAAACCGCTTAGGGAAGGCACTGTAGAAGCGGTACAGTATATAAATCTAAGTGTAATTGCTATTGCTACTTAATTCATATCAAAAAGCTTCAAATTAGGGGCAGGCTATATTAGGCTTAGAAACACTTCCCATGTACCAAATAGTCCTTAAATTACAACTGTAATTGACCCAGGAAATTATGGTTGTAAGTCATTGCAGTCATAAACCGGCTCAGTTCATGAAAAGCAGTGTCCAATAAATGAGTTACAGTGGTACCCCTACTTATGAACTTAATTTGTTCCATGAGCAGGTTTTTAAGTAGAAAAGTTTGTAAGAAGCAATTTTTCTCATAGGAATCAATGTAAAAGCAAATAATGGGTGCGATTGGGGAAACCACAGGGAGGGTGGAGGCCCTGATTCCTCCCAGGAGATTCCTAGAGAGGCCCCACGGAGGCTTCTCCCTTCCTTTTCTGGCCCTGTTTCCTCCCAGGAAATTCCTAGAGAGGCCCCACAGAGGCTTCTCCCTGTCTTTTCCAGTTACAGTTTCGGAGCCGCGAGTTTGTAAGTGGAAAATGGTTCTTGAAAAGAGGCGAAAAAATCGAGAACACCCGGTTCTTATCTAGAAAAGTTCATAAGTAGAAGCGTTCTTAGGTAGAGGTACAATTGTACTAATATATTAGTGCTATAATCAGCAAATGAGTAATTCTCCTATGTTTACTTGGTATGCCTCTTTGCAGCCTAGATAAACTAGCTGCTGGATTGTTGGAATATAGGCATTGATCTGGATTCATGTATCAACAGGACGGGACAGTTTTGCTAGTTAGCTGTACTGTATAGTAAATTTCACACCAGTAAAAATTACAGGCAGAAATATAAGTCTTTTGCTCTGCAGAACTTAGAATCTTGCTGACATAAAATAAATCAACAATTTTATTTATGGCACTCTGCTGTTTTGTTTTGTTTTCAGACAATGCAAAATACTCTATCAATGCATAGGACAGTGAGGGAGAACCAAAAGGGTGTGTCTGTGTGCTAGCACATTCCCTCCTCCTCATGTATGCGCATACACACCCTTGCACTGCCCTTGTTCATGTGCAGAATTGCCCCCCCCAATCCATGTTCATGAGCACAGGCCTCGCTAAAACCTGGGATGGTTTTTTTTTTAAAAAAAAGGCAAACCGGCAAACCGAAAGTTTGGAAAAATGGACTTCCAGTTTGCCTGTCGGGCTGTTTGTGCTGTTTTTCACTTCCATGAAAGCTCTGGAGGGCAAAACGACCTTCCAGGAGGCCGAAAATCAGCTGACATAGGGCAATGGTTTGCGTGCCCTCTCACATGGCTCTGCGCGATGGAGTGCTTGTATCTTTGGACAATATACTGATATGCACACGTACGATGGAAGAACACGTTGTCATAGGTTCGCCAACACTGGTATAGGAGATGGTTCCCCCCCCTTTAAAATTCAGGGTATGGTTCTTGTGTAGTTGTGGTACTAATAACGTGAAATTCAAAGGACAAAAAAAAAGGAATTCTTTCCAACATTCAGAGTTTAGCCACATGATAGCCAACAACTCTGATGGCTTTGAAAAGGAATTACAAATTAATGGTTACATTCCAGTGGAATTTTTCTAGCAATGGAAATATTTTTTTGTTTCTGGAATCCAGGAGAGGCACTTCAGACCCTCATGCCAGAACTTCACAATTGGCCCCAGATGGTCTTCCGGTCCTGCAGACCGATGGGATGAGTGGAACACGAGGAGGGCAACGTACAGAAAAGTGGTTGGGCAGGATTGTTTGGGAATGATAAAGCTACTCATGCATATGCGTATTCCACCACTTATTCAATTCAATTCCATTTATTAGATTTGCATGCCGCCCCTCTCCGAAGACTTGGGGTGGCTCACAACAACAATAAAAACAATATTCTAGCGAAAACAAATCTAATATTAAAAAGCCCATAAAAACCCTATCATATTTAGAAAGCAAACAACACATACATATCCAAACATACATATAAAAACACCTGGGGAAAAGGTGTCTCAACTCCCCCATGGCAGTATAGATGGGTCTTGAGTAATTTACGACATAGTTATGCACAAAATTTCTGCTGTTAAGCAAGAACAACACAACACTTACGACCTTTCTCGACAAAGTTTATTAAGTGAACACACTGCAGTTGTTAAGTGAATCTGACTTCCCTGTTGATTTAGCTTGTTGGAAGGTCACAAAAGATTATCAAATTATGATGGGACCCTGCAATTGTTGTAAGTATGACTCAATCAATCAATCAATCAATCAATCAGAATAGAGCTGGAAGGAACCATCACTGCCCTACATCATTTCAGATAGGGTGGCTGTCCAGTCTTTTCTTAAAAACCTCCTAACAATTTCTGAAGGCAATATGTTCCACTGGTTAATTGTTCTCACTGTCTTGAAATTTCTCCTTAATTCCAGGTTGCTTTTCTCTTTGGTTAGTTTCCATCCATTGTTTGTGTGTGCGTTTGTGTGTGTGTCTGTGTATACCAGTGTCTGAATTTTAATCATATGTCCATAGGGCTGTCGCAATGGTTGTAAGTGTCAAAAACAGCCATAGATCACTTTTTCAGCACAGTTGTAATTTTGAACGGTCATTATATAAACTGTTGTAAGTTGGAGACTATTTTTACCTGTCATTCAAACATTTGCAACAGGAAAGTTTTGAAGATAAATTACTCTCTACATGGGGGTACCTTTGAAGAGTGTTCGGAAACTTCATATCGTCCAAAATGCAGCCGCACGAGTGGTTATGGGCCTTCCAAGGTATGCCCATATTTCGTCATCATTCCGTGGACTGCATTGGCTGCCGATTGGTTTCCAGACACAATTCAAAGTGTTGTTTGTTTGTTTGTTTGTTTGATTGATTGATTGATTGATTGATTGATTGATTGATTTTTATGCCGCCCTTCTCCTTAGACTCCGGGCGGCTTACAACATGTTAGCAATAGCACTTTTGAACAGAGCCCAGCACATTGCCCCCACAATCCGGGTCCTCATTTTACCCACCTCGGAAGGATAGAAGGCTGAGTCAACCTTGAGCCGGAGATGAGATTTGAACCGCTGACCTTCAGATCTACAGTCAGCTTCAGTGGCCTGCAGTATAGCACTCTACGTGCTGCGCCACCCCGGCTCTGTTATGACCTGTAAAGCCCTACATGGCATAGGACCAGATTATCTCCGAGACCACATTCTGCCACATGAATCCCAGCGTTTGGTGAGGTCCCACAGAGTTGGTCTCCTTAGGTTCCCGTCGAACAAACAATGTTGGCTGGCAGGGCCTAGGGGAAGAGCCTTCTCTGTGGGGGCCCCAGCCCTCTGGAATCAGCTCCCCCCGGAGATTCGCACCGCCCCCGCCCTCCTTGTATTCCAAAAGAGTTTAAAAATACATCTTTGCCACCAGGCTTGGGGACATTAGATCTCCCCCCTGATCAATGAAAGTCCTTAGTTTGATTTATTGAATGAACGCAAATGAATATTTTAAGTTAGAACTTTTAAGAATCTTTTTAGTATATTAATTGGATAAATTGTATTGTTATAGTTTTTGGTATATGTTGTGAGCTGCCCCAAGTCCTCGGAGAGGGGCGGCATACAAATCCAATTAATAAATAATAAATAAATAATGCAGGATGAAAGAGGATGCTAAACCAGCTAGGACTTTGGGTCTGTTCCAGCCTGCTCATTGGAATGGTTTATTTTACCATTTCTCTACATCAGATTCATTTGGCTCATCCAGTATTTCCTGAAGCCAAGCAGCTTCTAGGAAAAGGAATTCGTCCATTAGACCTCTGAATCACAATGCTGGGCTTGATAGAAGGCTAAAAATGCCTCTAATAGGTTTCCCGTTTCCCAAGAATCTGAACTTAACAAGAAGAGTTTAGCTGAAAGCCTGAAATGATTGTTCTACAAAGTACAGTGAGTTTATCTTAATTAGCCTCTTGGCAAAATCCAATCAAAGCAATGCTAACATGACTTTTCCAACTTAAGTTAGAAAGTAATAGTAAATATTATTTTAATTTATACCCTGCCTTGCTGTCCAAACAACATGCAAGGAGAAAAAGATGGACCTACAGCAATATAAACAATCTTTTTAAACTTGTGTCTCTGCTAGTTTGTCCTCTTTCCCTGCCTGCCTGCCTACCTATCTATCATCTAGTTATCTGTCTATCTCTTTCTCTTTCTCTCTCTCTCTCCCACTTCCTCTCTTTCTCTCATCTTCTGTCTGTCCTTCTTACATTTCTTTTGTAACTACCATATTTTTTCAGAGTATAAGACGCACCTTAGTTTTGGAGGAGGAAAACATGGGGAAAAAATTCTGCCTCTGCCTCCCAGCAATTTGCCCCCCCAGCAAACTGCAAACAGTACAGATGATATACACTATTTGTGTATGTGTGCCTGACCCATAGAAAAAGCAAACAATAGGAGAAATGTGTTGGTTATGACCTATAAAGCCCTACGTGGCATCGGACCAGATTATTTGCAGGACCGCCTACTGCTACATGAATTCCAGCGACTGGTTAGGTCCTACAGAGTTGGCCTTCTCCAGATCCCGTCAACTAGACAATGTTGTTTGGCAGGGCTTAGGGGAAGAGCCTTCTCTGTGGGGGGGGCAGCCCTCTGGAATCAGCTCCCCCCAGAGATTCCTTCTGCCCCCACCGTCCTCGCCTTTTGTAAGAGTCTTAAGACTCATTTATGTCGTCAGGCTTGGGCCGATTAGATCTTAGCCTCTGGCCAATGAATGATTGTATAATTCTTATACGAAAGGGTGTGATTGATTTATAATTTAATCAGGGAATTTAGATTGCTGTGTAATTTTAATTAATTGGGTGGATTTTATTGTGATTTACTGTTTTTTTAAATGTTGTAAGCCAGAGAGGAGCGGCATATTAATCAAATGAATGAATGAATGAATGAATGAATGAATGAATGAATGAATGAATGAATGAGCATTATGGCAGTGTATTAATATTTTCTTAAATGTAGTCACATTAACTCCTCCCAATTATTTAAATAGATCTACTCCAAACATGACTAAGTCAAGGTTTAACTCAGCTGCCTTATCTTAATACTAAACAGGACACTTGCATTTCAGATTAGTTATTTTCTGCTATTTAAAAGAAGATACAATACCACTTGTTGCTGTTGAGTGTCCAATTTGTGATCATGTGTTCATGAGGTGGTACGATGGTCATGAGTACAAGTTGCAAGTACTTTTTGCAAGGTTGTCAGAACTTTGAACCATAATTAAATGAATGATTCTAAGACAAAAATTACCTGCATCCCACTCCCACTTTTTTCTTCTAATGTCCTTATTACCAAACTCTTACTTCCATATAATAGTGTGGGCAGAAGCATGCTTTTTAAGACACTTATTTTATTTATTTCACTTATTTCACTTATATCATTTATTTCAACAAACATGAATTCCTCACATAATAGTAATAATAAATCCTACTAGGATTTACCCATGTTTAAAATGTTGCCATCCATTTTCCTGTGTTTAATAAACATTGCACCAGCATACTTCCTATTTATGTATAATAATTATGTCTAATTTACACTTCTCTTGGGGGGGAAATGCTCTTTCATCATTAATATATTAATTTTTAGATTCATGCTCCTTGCTTTTTAATTCAGTGCAAATTATTTGGGTTCTTGGACAATCCAACAATATCATCTGCATACAACTTCCACAACCAGCACACCTCTGACATTACAATGAGCATTCTGTATCTATTTATCCATAAGTACTTTATACAACCAAGAGGATATCAAACCTCCTCGTTTAACTATTTGCTCAACATTGAATTAATAATAAATAATAATAACAACAACAACAACAACAGGCACAATTACTTGCAAGCATTCCATTTATACAAAAATTGTTGAGCCCTTCATGGCATCGGACCAGAATATCTCCGGGACCGCCTTCTGCCGCACAAATCCCAGTGACCGGTTAGGTCCCACAGAGTTGGCCTTCTCCGGGTCCCGTCGACTAAACAATGTCATTTGGCGGGACCCAGGAGAAGAGCCTTCTCTGTGGCGGCCCCGACCCTCTGGAACCAGCTCCCCCCAGATATCAGAGTTGCCCCCTCCTTGCCTTTCGTAAGCTCCTTAAAACCCACCTCTGTCGGCAGGCATGGGGGAATTGAAATTTTCCCTTCCCCCTAGGCTTATAGAATTTATACATGGTATGCTTGTATGTATGATTGGTTCTTTAAATTGGGTTTTTTAAATATTAGATTTGTTTACATTGTCTTTCTTATTGTTGTTAGCCGCCCCGAGTCTTCGGAGAGGGGCAGCATACAAATCTAATAAATAAAATAAATAAATAAATTCTCAGGATCCCTTGCTATAGCTCATAGTTGATAAGACTTGCATTTCACCAACTTCTGGCTCTTCATATAAGCAAAACCCATGCTAATTGGTTTATAGCCCAACTCTGATGATCTGTGGTGAGAACTTTTAGCATGTACTGCCTCAAAGGCGCAAATCCCTTGTAGAAATTGGTTAGACCTCATTGCCCCTGAAGGTAATGTATAACTCACCTGCCTCTCTCTTTGTCTTGTTCTCTTCAATAGAATGTGACACAGAAACAAAGAAGGTTCAAGATGTTCTTTCTGGAATTGAGAGACCACAGGTATGTGACAGACAAGCTTAACCCAAAGTAGCAACATTAAAGATAAGCTGTGTATATTATATCGAACTATTGTGTTCCCTCGATTTTTGCGGGTTCGAACTTCGCAAATAGCCTATACCACAATTTTTCAAAAAATATTAATTAAAAATACTTTGCGGGGGTTTTTTTAATACCATGGTTTTCCCCACCCAATGACGTCATACATCATCTGTAAACTAATAAATAAATAACAAAAAGAATAATTATTGTTAATAAATAATTATGTTTATAAATATCAGGATCACTAAGTGTCTTATTCAATGGTGAGTACCAGTAATAATGGTGAGTAAATGGTTGTTAAGGGAATGGGAAATGGTAATTTAGGGGTTTAAAGTGTTAAGGGAAGGCTTGTGATACTGTCCATAGCCAAAAATGGTGTATTTACTTCCACATCTCTAATTCACGGAAATTCAACTTTCACGGGCGGTCTCGGAACGCATCCCCCGCAAAAATCGAGGGAACACTGTATTGTACTTTTCGAGTATAAGACACGCTTACTCCTCTCCCCCCAAAAAGTGGGTGGAAATGTTGGTATACAGTGTTCCCTCAATTTTCGCGGAGGATGCGTTCCGAGACCGCCCGCGAAAGTTGAATTTCCGCAAAGTAGAGATGCGGAAGTAAATACACTATTTTTGGGTATGAACAGTATCACAAGCCTCCCCTTAACCCTTTAAACCCCTAAATTACAATTTCCCATTCCCTTAGCAACCATTTAGATTATTACTCACCATGTTTATTTATTAAAGTTTATTTTAAAAAAAATTATTAAAGGCGGATGAAAGTTTGGCGATGACATATGATGTCATCGGGCGGGAAAAACCGTGGTATAGGGGGAAAACGCAAAGTATTTTTTAATTAATATTTTTGAAAAAACGTGGTAAAGACGTTTCGCGAAGTTCGAACCCATGAAAATCGAGGGAACACTGTACACCAAACATAGCCATTTTGGCCTGGAAGTTTGGAAAACACAAGCATGCACACAGGCCGCACTGAAGCTTAGGCCGGTAAAAAAAATGGGCAAACAAGCAAACCAGAAGTTTGGAAAACTGACTTCCGGTTTGCCCGTTGTGCTTTTTTTCGCATTCCGGGGCTTCAGGAAATTTCCCTGAAGCCTCCAGTGAGCAAAAAACAGGATTTCGGGCAAACCAGAAGTCCATTTTTCCAAACATCTGGTTTGCCCATTTGGCCAGGCTTCAGTGAGGCCTGTGCGCATACACGGGGACAGGGGGAATTGTGCACATGCACAGGGGCAGCACAGGGAGAGTGCCCATGCGTGGGGGGAGGGAAGGGGTATGGGCATGTGCACGCTTGCTAGCACATGCGCACACACCCTTTTGGCATGCAAATCAAAAAAGTGTCAATGGCTTATAGGCTAATCAATAAATAATAATAATAATAATAATAATAATAATAATAATAATAATAATGATGATGATGATGGTGATCATGTGACCACAGGGATGCTGCAACGGTCATAAGTGTGAAAAACAACTGTAAGATGCTTTTTTTAATGCATTGTAACTGCAAACTAATGAAGGATTGTAAGTCAAGGACTATCTGTAGCATCTGACGGGGCCTAGCACCAAAGGCTTTTCTTTGGAACATTCTCCTGGAGATAAGATAGAACCTGACTGTACTGATTTTCAAAAAGCCCTGAAGTTATGGTTTTGTTAGCTGGCTTGGAGATTGGGATCCAGCGATCGTATGAGTTGGATTTAGCAGTGATGGCCTGCTACCGGAACTGTAAGGTGCTCCATTCTGGTACCGATTTTGGGGATGTGTGTGCAGCGGCATGCCCCTGATGCGCTCATGTGCGCCCTATGTGAGATTTTGTTTCTGCACATGCACAGCAAGCAAAATTGTGTGTGAAAATGCTCGCGCGAGTGAGATTTTGGCTATTTTTGCTGTTTTTTGCTTGCACGTATGAAATTTTCACACACTATTTCACACACACAATTTCGCTTGCTGCACATGCACAGAAGTGAAAAGTTGCACACGTGCACCCAATGGGTGCTCCTGTGCCCACGATGGCTTCAGATGGTGTACCAGTAGCATCGAAGATGGCAAGCCTTCCCTGGGATTTAGGATTAGGGTTCAACAGTTACAATATCAGAGGTGGGTTCCCACCGGTTCTTACTGGTTCTTTAGAACTGTTAGTAAATCAGCGATGATGTCAGGGAGCCGGTTCTGTCAGTTCCGGTCTGTGGGCGCCGCCATCTTGGATTTTGCTTTTTTATGCGCAGAAGCTATTGCTGCAGGGGGGCGTGCACACCTGATGCAACCCTGAGCAGCAAAACAATCCAGAACCCACCCCCTATATAGTCTATCAAATGCTGTAAATGTTTTATACAAGTAGTCCTCAACTTACAACAGTGTATCTAATGACGGTTCAAAGTTACATCAGCCCTGAAAAAAGTGACTTATGGCCATTTTTCATAATTTCATCCTTAGTAGCGCCCCATGATCATGTGATCAAAATTCAGACGCTTGGCAACTGACTCATATTTATGACGGTTGCAATGCCACAGAGTCATGTGATTTCTAACTTATCAACTGCAGTGATTCATTTAACAACTGTGGCAAAAAATGTCGTAAAATGGGGAGTGGGGGAACTCACTTAACAATGATTTCACTTAACAATAGAAATGTTGGGTTCAATTGTGGTTGTAAGTTGAGGAGTAACTATACTGGCTGCTGATCGTAATGTGTGTGTGTGTGTGTGTGTGTAATATATATGTAATAAATAATATATATGTGTATTACAGTATTTGCTTTTTTCTGCAGGTTTCTTACTGTTTCGTTATTTTTAATCATTGCAAGTTGTCTGGCATCATGTATATAAATAGGGCAGCTATACCAAACTCAATCAATCAATCAATCAATCAATCACTAAAACAGTGGTTCCAACCTTTTTTTGGTCATGCCTCACCTAAGCATCTCTAAAATTCTGATGTGTTCCCACTCCCCCCCCCCCGTGTGACATATAATTTTTACTATTCAAAAAATCAACGCCTACTCACACGGAGGAAGCCTAAAAGGCCATTAACTTGGTTTAAAACAAGGTTCCAATTGCCCCCATGAAAAATAAAATTTACACACATACACACAGAGTAATGGGCAGCCAAACATTTTGCTGCCACACTGTGGGTGTGGCTTATTTTGTGGGTGTGGCTTAATGGTAATGTGACTGAGTAGGAGTGGCTTGCCAGCCATGTGATCAGGTGGGAGTGGCTTGAACGATCATTAGCGATCAAATGAACTGATAAGTCCTCGACTTATAACCTTACCAATGTCGCTCGCTGGGGTGACAATTTGGTTCATGTTTCCTTTGCTCTCCTTCTGGGTGCCCCTCCCCCCAGCCTCAGGCTGGATAGCTACGCAAACAGGTGCTGCCAGAAGCATAAATGCTGCCAGCGCCGCTTCCGCCCACACCTTCTGCTTGCACCTTAAGCAGGAGGTGGCTGCATGAGGCTTGAGGGGAGCCGGGCAGGAGAGAGGGAAGCTTGTCCGAGGCCAGAAAGGAGGAAAGAGGAAAAAAGCAAGGAGCACAGTTGTAGCAGCAGCAGCAGGGGAAAAAAGGAGAGCCAAGCCGAGATCAATAATCCAGGAAGTGACAGCCACCGATCAGCTGGAGCTGCGCATGCATCTTCATTTCCACCAGTGGAACTGTGTTCCACCCTGTCCTGCCTGCTGCCCACCCCTGCAAACACAGAGAGAGAGAGAGAGTGCCATGGGGTGTGGGCCCCACGTTGGGAACCACTGCATAAAGTATAATCCTGAAAGTTTAAAACAGATTGTTCATGGTCAACCTCACTTCCCTTTGGCTCTGAAAACACTGCCAACTTGCCAGTATTGAAATGTTTGGGGAACAGGACCAGGGAGCTGGGAATTGTGGGATTTGGAAGATCAACACTTCTAGCAGATGCCAAATGGGAGAAAGTTGTTTTGCAACATGACTGAAACCACATAAGGTGGTTTTAAAAGGATGAAACCAATTAAATGAATTACTGTCAAAGATGCAACATTTCTTTTACTTACTCATTGACTTGAATGCAGAGCGGAAAAAACCCCCATCAATCGCTATGTAATCCAGGCCTCGAGTTAATGGGAATTTTTAGAAGTGTTTTATGGAAGATTTAAAGTAGTGTTTTAAGTTGAGAGATGTTTATTGTTTGACAGGCACACACATAATTGTCATCTGCTTGCATCATTGAAAACAGACCGTTTTTCTGGGTAGTATAATAACTAACAATAATTAATGTGCAGACCTAATAACACATATGGCCACATAAATAAAATGTTCCTTTGGACATGCGACTTGCATTTGATTCTGTGTAGTAAGAAATCTTAAAAGGAAGCTTATAAAAAAAATTAATGAGCTTATCATAAATTTACACAAAAATGTAAATCTCTCTCATTTTGGCTGCACTTTCCCTGTAAGTTGTCAATAGAATAGTCACAATAGCCAAATGATATTTGAGAATAGATTGCATCAGAAACATATCTCATACATACTAATGGTTTCCTCCAGTTCCAATGAATGAGGTCTTCCTTAACTATCCATAAAAGTGGACACATCAAGTTCCCAACATTAAAAAGTAATACACAAAAAATACATAAACAAACATTTACACAAACACATCTACAAAACAAAACACAGCTACAAAAAGAAAAAAAAAGTGAAAAAGAGTATTAAAATTACAGTAACACATTTCAGTCCAGACATTTTGTTTTTGTTGTGGCAAATACAGTCGGTATAAGAAAATTTGTTCTGGTTATTAATTCATATAATTCATATATATATTTGTTATATTTTTTACTGACTTATTTTAATCAATATTACAAAATTTCAACTAATTCAAATCCTCTATTTCAATATATACCTTTAACATATTATTATTTTAATCTTATTTTTCTTATTTTTATAACTAATAAATTATTATACTGTATTTTTACTTTTCTTTCCTTCTTTCTAACCATTCATAAAATGAATTCCAAATTTTATAGTATTCTGAGGTTTTTTTGTTTTTTAATTTTAATGTCAACATATCTGCCTCTGCACAATCCCATATTACCCATATTCAATCGCTCTTTCCAAGGAAAACTGTAAGAAGGAATTAGATATCAGTGCAATCTCCTCTAAAACCTTCCTTAGACCAGAGGTGTCAAACTCAAGGCCCAGGGGGCCAGATCTGCCCCATGGGGTACTTAGATCTGGCCCACTGGGCCACTCTGCAAACAGCCTGTGGTACCTCTGCCAGCAAAAACAGAGCCCACAAGGGCAGTGGACAGCCCTCCCAAGCTCTGTTTTTACTAGCAGAGGGTTGCAGGAGGCTGTTCCCGGTGAAAACGGAACTCGGGAGCCCATTTTTGATGGCAGATTGCTTGGGCTACCACAGGTGGCCCCGACACGAGTTATGGCCTAGCCATGCCAACCCAGGGCATGCCTACCCCAGTCCCCCAAGGTCAAACGCAACCTTGATGCAGCCTTCAATAAAATCGAGTTTGACACCCTTGGGTTAGACTGACTAAAAACTGAGTAGGATTTGAACCAGAAGGTCCATGGATCACTGTTTTTAAGAACCTGGCCAAACAGCCTTTTGCTACCACATTGCATCTCCAGGGAACCAAATTCCATTTCCCATATTTACTTCTACTGTACAGATAAGAACACTATTAACTTTACTCTTTGGATTTTCCAAATTATTAAAGTTCATGAAAGGATAACATGTTTCGATTTATTTTTTATTTTTTGTTTGGCCATATGTTCCACATAGCTACGTGTGTCCTAGCTGGTACTCATAAAAGGGAAGAAAGCATTCCAATTTAACATTGGCTGGCTATGGTACATTAAGTTCCAAATCCCTGTGTGAATTTATGCAAAACAGTTATGCAACCATATGTCCATAATAAAAGAATTGGGAAAAAGCCCTTTCTCCTTAGCTGTACTGGTTCATGTTCTCATGCCAGAAATCGGATTCAGATGTCCATTTATCCTCATATTCCCTCATATATGTATATATATATATATATAATTCATTCATAAAATCCTTAATTGAGGTCAAATATGGTATGTTCACTGTAAATATCTTTCTTCTTGGCTACCATTACAGTTCTTTACTGAGGCAGTTTAATTGCATCATCTGATCTAATCTGCGATTACATGATACTTCTACAGATGCCTGGCTTAATTTAATGGCCCTCTTAACTAGTCCAAGTGCTCAAAGCAATCAATGTTAGAATGTTACATAAATTCAAAAAAAAAAAGTGTTAAGACTACACAAACTTTTCCACTGGCCAATAAACCAAAGTAGGTGTTTTGAATTTGGAATTAACAACCAAAAAAAGAAAAGAACCTAAGCAAGATCATAATGGAATGTTGTGAAATATTACATGTTTTGGTTTAGGATAAATGGAACTACAATGATCATTCATAACTTTGTGGTCCTTGATTTTCTCTGAGCTTGGATGTTTTCTTGCAGATGTTTCATTGCCCAACTAGGTAACAACATCAGTACTGTCCCAAAGCTGCTTTTTCAAGAGGCAACTGGACTTTCTGGTTTTTCTTGGAAGACTTTTCGCTTCTCATCCAAGAAGCTTCTTCAAAGCTGAAGAAGTTTCTTGGATAAGAAGCGAAGCATCTTCAAAAAGATCCTCACCTACAAAAAGATATTGATAAAATTGAACAGGTCCACAGACAGGCTACAAAAATGATGGAAGGTCTTAAGCATAAAACTTATCAGGAAAGACTTCATGAACTCAATCTGTATAGTCTGGAGGACAGAAGGGAAAGGGGGGACACGATCAAAAAATTTAAATATGTTAAAGGGATAAATAAGGTTCAGGAGGGAAGTGTTTTTAATAGGAAAGTGAACACAAGAACAAGGGGGCACAATCTGAGGTTAGTTGGGGGAAAGATCAGAAGCAGTGTGAGAAAATATTATTTTACTGAAATAGTAGTAGATCCTTGGAACAAACTTCCAGAAGACGTGGTTGGTAAATGCACAGGAACTGAATTTAAACATGCCTGGGATAAACATATATCCATCCTAAGATAAAATACAGGAAATATTATAAGGGCATGGACCATGAGGACTTTTTCTGCCGTCAATCTTCTATGCTTTTATGTTTCAAAGAAAACCATGACCTGGATGACTAAGAATCTCCATAGATATTAAGCTGGTACTATATTGAGGTTGTTACCTAGAGCACCAAGGATACCACAGTTAACCCTGAACTTCAAGTATTGTATTCTGTTGGTAGTTCATAACTTTTCTGCCTCCTCAAATATAGGCACTCCAAAATATCAATGTGTCTTTTGGCATGAAAACTAACCACCTCTTGTTTTTATCTCCCAAGGTGTCGAACATTCAAGCCAGAACAGTTTCGCTCACTTGGTCTCCTCCAAATGGCCTTTCAAGTGAAGATAGACTCAGCAATGGCTTGCCTTATACTTGTACTTACGAAGTTGCCTTATCAGACAAAGGGAGGGATGGAAAATACAAAACAATCTACAGGTAAGAATTTGCAGGCGTACGGCATTACGTGCCATGCTTCAACCACAACAACACAAGCTTCAACCACAACAACACAAGAGCACACAACAGATTTAAACTTAATATTAACCGCTCCAAACTTGACTGTAAAAAATATGACTTCAGTAACCGAGTTGTCGAAGCGTGGAACTCATTACCGGACTCCATAGTGTCATCCCCAAACCCCCAACACTTTACCCTTAGATTATCCACGGTTGACCTATCCAGATTCCTAAGAGGTCAGTAAGGGGCGAGTACAAGTGCACTACAGTGCCTTCCGTCCCCTGTCCCCTATTGCTCTCCTATATCTCCTATACCTTTCTTCTATTCCTATATCTCTTCTTCTATTCGTTCATTGATATGTTCTATTACTATATCTTCTTTTCTATTTTTTCTTAGATATATTTTACTATGAGTATCTCCTCTATAACCTTCATCATGTATTTTACTATGTGTATATAGATATATACCCACTAAAACCCTCATTGTGTATTGGACAAAATAAATAAACAAACAAACAAACAAACAAATATTTGAAGCCGCAAGGCATGGACGCAAATCTATGAGTGTTTTTCTAGAATTCAGTACCATTTTGCTCTCAAAATAATTTTCCATTTTTGTCATCTCCTCCTCTTCTTCCAAGAGGTTTTTCCGTGATGTTCACCAGCTGGAATAGTTTCCTGTGAGGTATCTAAATGCATACTCTGTTGTGTGTCAAATTGGAATATTGGGATCCTTGTTGACTCAAAACAATTGTGCATTTCACCTAGAAAGGGTGGGGTGGAAATAACCATAGGAAAGAAATTTATAGAACTGTCCAGTGACTCTGAAAGCAATTCCAAAACTGGATGTCTACCTCGTTGTAATAAAAAGTTCTAGAATTTAAGCAGATTGATCAAGCTTATCTTGTTCCTGCCACAAAGGTAGTCCTTGATTTCGAATCTAAAATTGGAACTAGTATTTACATTACTAAGCAAGGCGGTTATTAATCAGTTGTGCATGATTTTACGACCTTTTTTGCCGGAGCTGGTAAATGAATCACTGTTGTTGTTAAGTGAATCACGCCGTCTTTAATCAAATCCAGCTTTCTCTGTTCACTTTGCTTGTTGAAAGCTGGCTAGGAAGATCACAATGGGAGATTACATGACCCGAGGATGCTATAACCTGTTGTAAATATGAACTCATTTCCCTGGGGAAATGCTACAATGGTTGTTAGTGTGAGTTTCTTTCAGTGCCATAGTAACTTTGAACAGCTGCTAAACGAATTGTTGTAATTTTGTAAGTGACATAGTGCATTATTTCAATATAGTGTTGCTGATTTAAAAGTTCACTAGTTCAACATTGTATTCTTGTCCGGATATATATATATAAGCAGAGTAATGCAGGAGGACTAGATAAGATATCAGAATCTATTGTGGCAAATTAATGAACCAGATAAATGAACAAAGACACGTTTGTATAAAAGGGCAGCGCCGGACTTACCCGGCTGGCAGGCTTTGCTGGAGGGACCGGGAGACACGGTCCCTCATGGCGGCCGCCATCTTGGATCCCGGGCGAAGTCTCGCGATGCGAGACTTCGCTCGGGAGATCAGGACCTGATTGGCCAGGTTCCTGATTGGTCCGGGCGGGGCCTGCCTGCCCTATATAAGGGCGGGCAGGCCCGGGGCTCTCCCTTTTCGCCCGGACTGCAGTACAAGAGCAGACACCCGCCCGCCCTCCACTATTTTGCAGTGTGCTTAGGGGTCGCCCTTAGGGGGCCGAATGGGAATTTTTTGCAGTTCTGCCTCTTAGCTGAGCTGTTTTTTCGCCCATTCCACACTGAGGTGCTGGATGTGCGGTTAGGGGGTGCTTGCATTAATTAGGTTAATTGGCTTACCTTTGGTCATTTGGGTAGGCAGGTTAGGGGCGGAAAACTGGGTGGTTTAGCAACCACGCGTTCTCCCTTGGGCATCTTTGGGGATGATTGACAGGTTCTCCGCAAGCTCATGGAGGGAGTTTCTGCCTGAGCAGCTGGGGGGAACCTGTCTTTGGGTCCTGCATCTTTAATTCCCCGCTTCGGGTTAGCCGGTGGGACCCCCCTCATGCACAGCATGGCAGAAAAAGGTCACAGGTGACGGCCTGGCCCTCACCTGGACCTTGCATCGAGATACGCCCATGAGTTGCCCAGGAATGTTTGTTGGCATAACGTCATTTCCGCCCCGGAAGTATTTGTTTGACCCTGCAGGTCCATTTCCGGGTCATAGTTGTTTATGCTAATTTATGCAAAGTATTTGAATAAATTATGCAAATTTATGTTAATAAAAATGACCCAATTTTAAATCCAGCTCTGGTGTCCGTGTCGTTACTCCGTCTCTCCAGCAAAAGTAGTTTACTCTTCAGTGACAAATATCTTCAGTCTTCTATTTACAGGAATTTTACATCAGCTATATTCAGCTTACTTACAAGTAGATATTCAACCAATCCAGGTTACAAGTAGATACAAAACCAATCCAGGTTTCTAGTAGATACTGAACCTATCCAGGTTTCTTCCTATTATTTTCTCAGTTCTACTCAATATCTAATTCACACTCAAACTGCTCTAGCCAGCTAACCACCATCAACAGCAAGCAACCAGCAGCGACCAATAGACCAACAAGACCAACAGGGAATAGTGATATTGATCTGCATATTATAATGCTCTGGCCCAATCACATTGCAGTTCCCACCCAATGATTCAGCATGAGCATGCTTTACATTCTACTTTACCTTATATGGTAATACATTTCAATGTTTATCTCATATGGTAATGAATGTTTTATCTTATATACAATGAAATATCACCCAGGATTGCTATTCCAAACAATTCTTACCTTATATTGTTCGTACATATTGAAAAGTGAAAAAGAACAGTGAATAGATAATGTGTAGAATACTATTAGGTGAAAAAAGAGGAAAAATCTATTAGATTTCTAACTTCCTACTTTTGTGCATCTGTTTATTACAATATTAATAAATGTCTAGGTCTATTAGAAACCAAAGTGATTATATTTACCATGCTATTTATTTATTTATTTATTTTATTAGATTTGTATGCCGCCCCTTTCCGTAGACTCGGGGCAGCTCACAACACAATAAAACAGTTCATGACAAATCTAATAATTTACAATTTAAAATATTAAAGAACCCCATTATTAAGCATACATACATATAAGCATACCATACATAAATTGAATTGAATAGGCCCGGGGGAGATATCTCAGTTCCCCCATGCCTGATGACAAGGGTGGGTTTTAAGGAGTTTACGAAAGGCAAGGAGGGTAGGGGCAGTTCTAATCTCTGGGGGGAGCTGGTTTCAGAGAGTCGGGACCGCCACAGAGAAGGCTCTTCCCCTGGGGCCCGCCAACCGACATTGTTTAGTGTGGGACCTAATCGGTCGCTGGGATTCGTGCTATGTGATCTATGCATGTTAATTTTCCTATAGTTGCATGTTCCCTATCAGATATTGTTGGGATTATATTTTTCTTTTGATATTGGACAAAATTTCTTCTCATTACTGAGGCTGTGTATATAATTGCAATATATTGGATGGGATCTTAATATATAGAGCATATTTCCTAATAATTCAGTACTGCTGAATCTTGTTTGTTTGCTAACAACTCTGTCTCTTTTCCAGTGGAGAAGAATTGGAATACAAACTGAAAGATCTTAGGCCTGCGACAGAATATTATGTCAGGTGAGACTCCATAATTTAATACATTCCATTCTAGATATCATCATAATAGACTTGTCAAAATTGATGGATTCTGTCAAATGCTGACAACAGTAACAATGTCATGAAGGTTTTAAAATAAGCATGTTTTTCACCTTGGGGATTTAGCCAAGTGAATGCTGACAAATGTCCCAAACTGACTATCAGCTTTCAGCAGTGTGTCATAGAAAAGTTTGGGATTTTGTTTGTTTTGTGTGTGTGTGTGTGTGTGTGTGTGTGTTTTAGATTTCGCAAGGCTTAACAGAGCATGGAACTTTTTGGAACATGGTTGTAAAGTAGGTAAATTTAGAATTTACTTTTAGAATTACATTGGACAAGGACCGTTGATTCTCTTTGCTATTTGTCCACTTTTTCATCTCTGATGATTCCTAAATCTCAAGTTTATTTTGTTTAGAATGGGTGCTTATATTATTCTCAGATTCATCACAAGAAAATTTGGCAACCTGAAGCCTCCATGCAGGCCATTGGTCTTATTCTGGCTAGCTGTAGCAATCATGGGCATTGATTTATTTCTTAAATTTATATCATATTAATTTGTCATTGTTTTTCTATTGCTGTTAAACCCTTAACCAGAGATGGGCTTCAGAAATTTTAGCAATGGGTTGTCTAACCAGTTGCTTGGTGGTCATGGCCCAGTCGTCCGCCTGCACCACAATGTGTGGGGGCCATTTTCGCCTTCCCTGGGCTCTGGAGGCTCTCTGGAGGACATAAACGGGTTGTTTCTGCCCTTCCAGAACTTCCCCCATGGGCTCCATAAGTTTTTATCCCCCATGGGCTCCATAAGTTTTTCATGAGCTTTAGGAAGGTGAAAACAGCCTCCCCAGGTTCTGGAGGCCCTTCGGGAGCCATAAATGGGCCCATTTTTGGCATTCCGGAACCTCCAGGAGGCCCGTTTTCTACCCTCTCCAAGCTTCTGCGCAGGCTCTTCACTGGCATTCAAAATGGGCCATGTGGAGATTCCTGGGAGGGGAGAGACAGGGTGGATGGAGTCAGTCAGATTTGGGAGTTCACCAAATCATTCATTCATTCATTCATTCATTCATTCATTCATTCATTCATTCATTTATTGATTGGATTTGTATGCCGCCCCTCTCCGTAGACTCGGGGCGACTAACAACAATGATAAAAACAGCATGTAACAATCCAATCCAATACTAAAATAACTTTAAAAAACCTTATTATAAAAACCAAACATACATACAGACATACCATGCGTAAATTGTAAAGGCCTAGGGGGAAAGAATATCTCAGTTCCCCCATGCCTGACGTCAGAGGTGGGTTTTAAGAAGTTTACGAAAGGCGAGGAGGGTGGGGGCAATTCTAATCTCTGGGGGGAGTTGGGTCCAAAGGGCCGGGGCCGCCACAGAGAAGGCTCTTCCCCTGCATGCAGAATCTTCGCTAGAGGATCATCCGAACCCAGTCGAACCCAGAACAGCCCACCCCTGCTCTTAACTTTCCATCATCCCCATCTCTGCAGTCTCAAAGGAAATGATTTCAAACTTTTCAAGCTTTCGACGTGAAGGGGGTTTCCTCTCTCTGAATGCTTTTTCTAAGCATGCTGGAAGGATAGTCATTCCTGACAAACAGGAAGAGTTTGTCAGCATTACAGGGGAATAAGAATACAGTCCTTAGAATGACTGTTACTAGATGGTGTTCCTAAAACAGAAGCAATCATTCAACTCCTCTTTGTAAGATACTGAATCTATGGACAAGAAATAATTCCGCTTTTCATATTTGAATAGTGGCTTAATCATGCCAGCCATTTCAGGAGGATGAAAGAAAGAAATAGAAAATCTGTTATGGAACATGCCAGAGTGAATAATCATAGAGGCTTAGAATTGTGGGATGGATCTAGACTTAGTTAAATTTAGAGGACCTAAATTTGTAAGCATCTTAGCCCTATTGGTTTCTATTGAACCACTCCGAATGTTGTGCCAGACTGTTTCTGATTTTTCTTTATAACCAGAAACTCCTTCTGACTGGAAATAATCAACCAAAGCCATGAGTATATTCCAGAATCATGAAAAGAAATTTGTATTAGCCCATCACCTTAATGAAGAATATTTGAACTACTGTTTGTTTGTTTGTTTGTTTGTTTGTTTGTTTGTTTGTTTAGATTTGTATGCCGCCCCTCTCCGCAGACTCGGGGCGGCTCACAACCAAGTGCAAAAAGACAATTTATAACAAATCTAAATTTCTACTAAAAACATTTAAAAACCCCATTTCTAAACACACATACATACACACATACCATTCATAAATTGTATATGCCCGGGGGAAATGTCTCAGTTCCCCCATGCCTGGCGACACAGGTGGGTCTTAAGGAGCTTGTGAAAGGCAAGGAGAGTAGGGGCAGTTCTAATCTCCGGGGGGAGTTGGTTCCAGAGCGTCGGGGCCGCCACAGAGAAGGCTCTTCCCCTGGGGCCCGCCAACCAACATTGTTTAGTTGACGGGACCCGGAGAAGGCCCACTCTGTGGGACCTAATTGGTCGCTGGGATTCGTGCGGCAGCAGGCGGTCTCGGAGATATTCTGGTCCAGTGCCATGAAGGGCTTTAAAGGTCATAACCAACACTTTGAATTGTGACCGGAAGTTGATCGGCAGCCAATGCAGACTGCGGAGTGTTGGTAAAACATGGGCATACGTAGGTAGGCCCATGACTGCTCTCGCAGCTGCATTCTGCACGATCTGAAGTTTCCGAACACTTTTCAAAGGTAGCCCCATGTAGAGAGCATTACAGTAGTCGAACCTCGAGGTGATGAGGGCATGAGTGACTGTGAGTAGCGAGTCCCGATCCAGATAGGGCCGCAACTGTTGCACCAGGCGAACCTGTGCAAACGCCCCCCTCGCCACAGCTGAAAGATGGTTCTCTAATGTGAGCTGTGGATCGAGGAGGACGCCCAAGTTGCGGACCCTCTCCGAGGGGGGTCAATAATTCCCCCCCAGGGTAATGGAAGGACAGATGGAATTGTCCTTGGGAGGCAAAACCCACAGCCACTCCGTCTTATCCGGGTTGAGTTTGAGTCTGTTGACACCCATCCAGGCCCCAACAGCCTCCAGGCACCGGCACATCACTTCCACTGCTTCATTGACTGGACATGTTCTTCCTTCTGAGAAAGATTGCTGCCTTGTTTTTATTTTATTTTTGTATAATATCTGATTTCATTTTGTATTCACATATCAATAATAAAGGTGGTTGTCAGATATAATAAAAGATAATGGGCTCCCATTCAAATACTAAGCAAGGACAGTCCTGCTTAACTTGTGAGACCAGCCAAATGCTACCATCTGCTGTTTTTTTAATGAAGGTATAAAGCAGATAAAATAATGTTATTATTATCCTAAATTATGAAAATGAAGTTTACATCAAGGCAAATCATTAAACTATACAAAAATCAGAATGTTATTTCAGGTCTAGATTGCAGTCTTTAATAATTGGATGTAGTTTTACAGGGATAAACTGTTCTGGGAAAGACAAATTTATCTTTTGTTCCAATGCAACTAAGCAGGCTATTCACATCTATCATAAGTAGCATCCTTCTGGAATTAGGTGTCTTATTTCTTTCCAAGGTGATATCAATGATTTTTTTTTCAAAAACTGAAATTTTCTATATGATTTCTAGATAAGCATTGACATTTGTTTGTTTGGTTTGGTTTGGGCTGGGTTTATTTTATTTTATTTTATTTTATTTTATTTATTTATTTATTTATTTATTTATTTATTTATTTATTTATTTATTTATTTATTTATTTATTTATTTATTTATTTAATTTCACCTGCATAGACTGTCACCTGAATACACAGTCCAGTGACTATAGTCCTAAAAGGATTCCACCCCTTCCCCGGAATATTCTAGGCCAGTGATGGCGAACCTTTTTTTCCTCGGGTGCCAAAAAAGCATGCATGCTCGCTATTGTGCATGCGTGAGTGCCCACATCCATAATTCAATGCCTGGGGAGGGCGAAAACAGCTTCCCCCACACCCCCGAAGGCCCTCTGAAGGCCGGAAACAACCTGTTTCCCAAGTTCTGATGGGCCCAGTAGGCTCGTGTTTCGCCCTCCCCAGGCTCCAAAGGCTTCCCTGGAGCTGGGGAAAGATACAATTGCTCTCCACCATCCCCCCGGAGGCTCTCTGGAAGCCAAAAACACCCTCCCAGAGCCTCTGTGCGAGCCAAAAATCAGTTGGCCAGCACATACTTGCATGTTGGAGCTGAGCTAGGGCAACGGCTCATGTGCCAGCAGATATGGCTCTGCATGCCACCTGTGGCACCCATATCATAAGTTTGCCATCACTGTTCTAGGCTATGGAGAATTTTGGACAACTTCTGTAAACTTGAGTTTTTGAGTTTTAAATTATTCTTTTGCAGGGGGGTGTTAACATTTCTAGGTCTTGTTTGCAAATACTAATCTAATCATGATATCTAATATATATTCTTAGACATCTTTAGGACCAGTAGATCAGTATTCCACCCATATTAAGGAAGTCCGGCAGTAGATATGAGACTAACTCACAGGTGGTGCTGTTTCTGTACCTAAAGCCCTAGTCAACCTCAGAATACACAAAGCTTCCAATTCTAGCACTCTCCATTCTATTTACCATTTTCAGTCTTGTATAAATTTATATGGATAAGTTGACACTGAAATTTGTGAGCAAATTATAAATGTACACAATATGTTTATAGAATTTATTTGAGGGTCTCCTGCTGGTCACATCTACCAGACCCACCAGAGAGGGAGGTTAGGAATGTTGCAGGTCCCATCCCTTAGGGAGATATACCCAGTAGAATCCAGAAGAAGGGCATTCCTTGTGGTGGCTCCCTCTCTCTCTAACCTCATCCCCTCAGAGATTAGAATTAGAGGCTATTATCTGCAAGTATACACCAATGCATGGTAAACTGAACCAATTTTGGGGGGTGCATTGTGGCACCAAAAATTCTCAGCTTATTTACAAACTTGTATGGCATCATTATAATTTTGTTTTGTTTTATTTCTTTTATTAAAAAAGTATAAAATCACCAATTAACAACAAAAAGAGCCAATTAAAAAATAAAAGCCAAGACAAAGATAGTAAATCAAAAGCAACAAAGAAAAAAAATAGCAAATTTTTTATTTTTTATAAACATTCCACTTATATACTGTATCAAGTATTCAACAATATCACAAGATAAATCAGAAAACAAAAGCAGAATCCTCATATTTTTCCCAGATAAGCATCAGAGAAAATCTGATGTCCATTACAATACCTATTTTATTTTATTCAATGAAATAGAATCATTTGATGAAATGGTTTCAGTCTTAAATCTGATGAAAATTTTAACGTTCTTTAAAATTTCCTATAGGGGTGAAATGATTTCAACGTTCAAAAGATTTATTTATTTTATTTATTTATTTTATTACTTGGATTTGTATGCCGCCCCTCTCCGAAGACTCGGGGCGGCTCACAACATGTAGAAACAAATCATAAGTAATCAAACAATTTAAAATATTTAAAGATTTTAAAAACCCCATATACTAACAGACACACACACAAGCATACCATATATAAATTAAACGTGCCCAGGGGGAGATGTTTCAATTCCCCCATGCCTGACGGCAAAGGTGGGTTTTAAGAAGTTTACGGAAGGCAGGAAGAGTAGGGGCAGTTCTAATCTCTGGGGGGAGTTGGTTCCAGAGGGCCGGTGCCGCCACAGAGAAGGCTCTTCCCCTGGGGCCCGCCAACCGACATTGCTTAGTTGACGGGACCCGGAGAAGGCCCACTCTGTGGGACCTAATTGGTCGCTGGGATTCGTGCGGCAGGAGGCGGTCTCGGAGATATTCTGGTCCAGTGCCATGAAGGGCTTTAAAGGTCATAACCAACACTTTGAATTGTGACCGGAAACTGATCGGCAGCCAATGCAGACTGCGGAGTGATGGAGAAACATGGGCATACCTAGGTAAGCCCATGACTGCTCTCGCAGCTGCATTTTGCACGATCTGAAGTTTCCGAACACTTTTCAAAGGTAGCCCCATGTAGAGAGCATTACAGTAGTCGAACCTCGAGGTGATGAGGGCATGAGTGACTGTGAGCAATGAGTCCCGGTCCAGATAGGGTCGCAACTGGTGCACCAGGCGAACCTGGGCAAACGCCCCCCTCGCCACAGCTGAGAGATGTTGTTCTAATGTGAGCTGTGGATCGAGGAGGACGCCCAAGTTGCGGTTTTGGTTTCAAAAATGAACTCATTGGGAAATAAAACCTTCTTAGGATATTAAAAGCAACTAAGGCGTCTGGTCCTCACTGGTCCTCATTGAGCTGCCAAGACAGGACGCTTGAGTTAATTTTATTGCCAGTGTTGTTAATTAGACAAACAACATTATGAGATTAAGAGACAGCCTTCAAACAACAATTACAGAGCAATTGGTTTAAGTGATTACTATAGATCCCTCCCATAATATCTTTTTTTTTTGGCAAAGAATTTTTTTATCTTTTTCTCCAATCACAATACAAAGTAAAATACCAATAACTTCAAATTACTTCCCAATAGTTCAGTTTTAAAAATAAGGTATACAGATCAGAGTCCTACCTCCTTTACTTTTGACATCTGGACAAAAAATAGCTGCTCAACTTTCTTATATTGTACTAGTACCTTTTAAGCTGTTTCAAATTTTATTCATCTTAGATTAACTAGGCTATGACAATTCAATTTTTTCTATAACTCCTGAATATCAATTTTCATGTATAGTTATTAACGTTTTTTAGCAGTAAATGCCCATTAAAAGAAAATCTCTAAAGAAAAAAAATATCCCAAAAACCCCTTCCAATAACAATCAAGGGGGGGGAAAGCTGAAGAGTATATCAAAATATTGCCAAATTAACCAAATTACTAAACCTAATTAGAAATAATTCCTTTATAAATAACATCTTGTCATCTATTTTTAAGATAAAATTCTTCCATAAGTTTAAATAAGAGGCTCGTCATAAAAATATAGTTTACAAACCCAAAGTTTAGCTGCTATCAGTATCATAAATGAAAGTCCTTTTTACTATATTTTGACCCAAGAAAATATCACAATTTTAGTGGAAATAAGTAATCACATTCCAATGTGTCCCACAAAGATTAGTCTTCTACCTTTTCAATGATCAATGCTATTTTTTTAAATATTAACCCCCATATGAGACTTAGAATTTATTGTTACTTGTTAGAAACATAGAAGAAACATAGAAGACTGACGGCAGAAAAAGACCTCATGGTCCATCTAGTCTGCCCTTATACTATTTCCTGTATTTTATCTTACAATGGATATATGTTTATCCCAGGCATGTTTAAATTCAGTGACTGTGGATTTACCAACCACGTCTGCTGGAAGTTTGTTCCAAGGATCTACTACTCTTTCAGTAAAATAATATTTTCTCATGTTGCTTTTGATCTTTCCCCCAACTAACTTCAGATTGTGTCCCCTTGTTCTTGTGTTCACTTTCCTATTAAAAACACTTCCCTCCTGAACCTTATTTAACCCTTTAACATATTTAAATGTTTCAATCATGTCCCCCCTTTCCCTTCTGTCCTCCAGACTATACAGATTGAGTTCATTAAGTCTTTCCTGATACCTTTTATGCTTAAGACCTTCCACCATTCTTGTAGCCCGTCTTTGGACCCGTTCAATTTTGTCAATATCTTTTTGTAGGTGAGGTCTCCAGAACTGTTACTTGTGAATGCGTGTTCGACACCTTGTGACCCCATGGACAACGTTCCTTCAGGCCTTTCTGTCCTCCACCATGTCCCAGTGTTCATTTAAGCTCATGCCAACTGCTTCAGTGTCTCCATCCAGCCACCTCATTTTCCGCCGTCTCTTTTTGCCCTCAATCGTTCTCAGCATTAGGCTCTTCTCCAGTGAGTCCTTCCTTCTCATTAGGTGGCCAAAGTATTTGAGTTTCATCTTCAGGATCTGGCCTTCTAAAGAGCAGTCAAGATTGATCTCTTCTAGGACTGACCGGTTTTATTGCCTTGCAGCCCAACGGACTTGCAGGAGTCTTCTCCAGCACCATTATTATTATTATTTATTATTATTTATTGGATTTGTATACCGCCCCTCTCCGTAGACTCGGGGCAGCTAACAACAATGATGAAAAACAACATGTAACAATCCAATTTAATGAAACAACTAAAAACCCTTATTATAAAAACAAAACATACACACAAACATACCATACATAACTTGTAATGGCCTAGGGGAAGGAATATCCTAACTCCCCCATGCCTGGCGACAAAGGTGGGTCTTGAGTAATTTGCAAAAGACAAGGAGGGTGGGGGCCGTTCTAATCTCTGGGGGGAGTTGATTCCAGAGGGCCGGGGCCGCCACAGAGAAGGCGGGAACATTGTTTGGTTGGCGGGACCCGGAGAAGGCCAACTCTGTGGGACCTTGTTGGCCGCTGGGATTCCTGCGGTAGAAGGCGGTTCCGGATGTACAGTGATCCCCCGCTCGTTGCGAGGGTTCCGTTCCAGGAGCCCCCGCAACGAGCGGGTTTTCGCGAAGTAGCGATGCGGAAGTAAAAACACCGTCTGCGCATGTGCAGACGGTGTTTTTACTCCCACAGCGCTAGCGAGGAGCCGAAGATTGGGGGCGGGGCGGCTGTTTGCCGCCGGCATGGAGGGCTTCCTAGCAGCCCCCCAAACCCGGGTTGGGGGTCCGGGGGGCGCTGGCTCTCGGCGCTTTTGAGCTGAGTCCGGAAGCGAATTCGCTTCCGGACTCAGCTCAAAAGCGCCGATAGCAAGCGGCAAGGAACGGCTTGTCTCGGCGCTTTCGAGCTGACCGGACTCAGCTCGAAAGCGCCGAGACAAGCCGTTCCTTGCCGCTTGCTATCGGCGGTTTTGAGCTGAGTCCGGAAGCGAATTCGCTTCCGGACTCAGCTCAAAACCGGCGATACCAAGCGGCAAGGAACGGCTTGTCTCGGCGCTTTCGAGCTGACAGCTCGAAAGCGCCGAGACAAGCCGTTCCTTGCCGCTTGCTATCGGCGCTTTTGAGCTGAGTCCGGAAGCGAATTCGCTTCCGGACTCAGCTCAAAACCGGCGATACCAAGCGGCAAGGAACGGCTTGTCTCGGCGCTTTCGAGCTGACAGCTCGAAAGCGCCGAGACAAGCCGTTCCTTGCCGCTTGCTATCGGCGCTTTTGAGCTGAGTCCGGGAGCGAATTCGCTCCCGGACTCAGCTCAAAAGCGGCGAGAATGAACGGCGTGGGCGGGCGAAGGGCAGGCGGCAGCGAGGAGTTTGCGTGGGCGGTGGGGAAACTCCTCGCTGACGCCAGCAAGAGGGGGAAGACCCAGGGAAGCCGCTGCCATCTACGCATGCGTGCCCGGCACGCATGCGTAGATGGTATTTTTGACTTCCGGGTTGAAAAATAGCGAAGTACCCTGTTCGCAATGGTTGGGGACGCAATAAACGGGGGATCACTGTATTCTGGCCCAATGCCATGTAGGGCTTTAAAGGTCATTACCTTTAATAAACTTTGAATTGTGACCGGAAACCGATCTGCAGCCAGTGCAGGCCGCGGAGTGTTGCAGAAACGTGGGCGAATCTAGGAAGCCCCACGATAGTTCAAAGGCCTCACCTTAGACTTAGAATAACTTTATTGTCACTTTGGGTATACACTAATCAGCATACATTAAAATGAAAGTATGTTGCATACAGCTCTCAAAGAGTTGTATGAAGACCGCAAGGCATTTTAAGTCCTGTTGCTAGCCTTATTGTTATAGAATGCCACAATTCTTGCTTCTCCTGATAAATTCTGATTCATGGTTCTGGTTCTCATAAGAGAGATCCACAGAGAGAGAGAGAGAGGTGGGGAAAACCTTTCAAAAGCACAAGGACAGAGAAAGACCCTAAAACATTTTCAGTTCAGCTCTGGGGTTAGATCGGGATAGTGGCATTGCCATTTGAAAAATAAAACTAAATTTAGCTGGACTCAGAGTTGGCAAGGCGTTTGTCTAGACTTGAATGCAGTTAATTTTATGTACTCTGGAAGATTCTTTTTTGGAAACTGAGTAATAACCCTTAAGCATTGGGGTTGGTATATTTTTTTTCCCAGTGGTGCCACAATCCTTTCCTACCAATATCAGCACAATATAGTTCTTTTTCCCTTCAATGAAGCGCATAATACGGTCGGTCGGTTGGTTGGTTGGTTGGTTGGTTGGTTGGTTGGTTGGTTGGTTGGTTGGTTGGTTGGTTGGTTGGTTGGTTGTTGTTTTTTTAATCTGCCCTAAACTGACATCTTTATTCATTTATTTAAAACATTTCTACAACTAAATGACCTGGTTATCCAGTTCTTTTTCTGTCTAGTCACTTTTCACGAAACTTAGTCTTGTTAAAATCTTTGCCTCTGGATAATTTAAGGATTTGATTAGGGCCAAGTACAGAGTATGAATGATTAAACTGTGCCTCCAGATACGTGAAATTTGAATAAATTTGTTCCAATTCTCACCAGTAACTCATATTTGGAAGCACAAAAAAGGCTTAAGGTGTAAATGACAGCCCTGAAGTTGCCTATTCCTGCTAAAACTCCAGGAATTGTCTAGAAATTAAAACGTTGTTGCTATAATAGGGGAGGAGAGGAGCTTGTTAAATCACTGGTAATTATATTAAATACATTAATTGATAATTAAATGCACCTAATCTAGTGTTTTTGCATGCAGCAATCACTTTAAAAAAGTTCACATAATCATGTTTATAATGTCCTTTTCCATGGACTTTCTAGGGATTTGCTGTCCAGATAGATTTGTAATCAGTATTACAGTGATACCTCTACTTAAGAATTTATTTCATTCCGTGACCAAGTTCTTAAGTAGAAACATTCTTAAGTAGAAGCAATTTTTCCCATAGGAATCCATGTAAAAGCAAATAATGCGTGCAAACCCATTAGGAAAGAAATAAAAGCTTGGAATTTGGGTGGGAGGAGGAGGAGGAGGAAGAGGAGGAGGAGGACAGTCGCTGCCGAAGGAAGAAGATAAGGTGAAGGGAATTTAAAAAATCCAAAACTTTAAAGTTTTAAAAAAAGAAGAGGGACTCTGAAGCAGCAATGAGGAGCATGCGCCTCTCATATACCCAGCACGAAGCTGCCTCCCATACTCTACGCCAGAGAGAGAAACCCAGGGCAATGGAAGGAAACTGGCTGGGCTTTCATGCCGCTCTCAAATTTCCTGGGAAATTTTTCCGGGCTTGGGTTCTTAAGTAGAAAATGGTTCTTAAGTAGAGGCAAAAAAATTCTTGAACACCCGGTTCTTATCTAGAAAAGTTCTTAAGTAGAGGTGTTCTTAAGTAGAGGTACCACTGTACTTAGCTTCTGTGCGAATGTCATCCATGGTTATTGTAGGTCAGCCTTCTGTAGCCTCCTGTCCCTCAAAGGTGTCACAAAGTCTGGAAATTGCAGTCCAAATAAATTTGGAGGGCACAGGAGTGAAACGACCTATATTAGAAGATTCCAAAACTTTCAAAAACTTCCATCTAAAAAGGGAGGGAGGTGGGATCCTACGGTTTGACAAAAAAACCAGGGCCTTTTTCCTACTTCTATTGCAAGGTACTTCCAGATAAAATATTTGATCTACATCAGGCCTTCGTCCATGTGATTCTGTGCTATGGTCTGGGTTTGGCAGCTGAACCAGGTTATTTCAACTTTATTTGAACACCATTTGAGAGGGAAATAACATGAATCACTCGTCCGGAACTTGCCACCCTGTGAATCTTGAGACTGGTCTGTTTCCCTGTTTGCAGGAACCTACAGTATTTCACCTACTCAAGTAGAAAAACATTTGTTATGAAAAAGTAAAAACATGGATAATGGTACAGGTAGTCCTCAAGTTGGAATGGAGTGGAGTGGAATGGAATGTGGTTGGTAAATTCACAGTCACTGAATTTAAACATGCCTGGGATAAACATATATCTATCCTAAGATTAAATACAGGAAATGGTATAAGGACAGACTAGATGGACCATGAGGTCTTTTTCTGCCGTCAATCTTCTATGTTTCTATGAACCTCACGCAATTAAATCAGTAATAACAAGTGTGGCTTCTTAAACTTTGTTCCATTTTTCAGGATACACGCTATGTACAATTCTGTGAAAGGATCTTGCTCAGAACCCATCAGTTTCATCACCCGTAGCTGTGCTCCAGAATGTCCTTTTCCACCCCGACCTTCGCACAGGACCAAAAATTCCTTGACTTTGCAATGGAAGGTAAATCTTCTGAGGAAACTTTGTGTGTAGGCCATCTTCTCTCTTCTGGAATTCTTCCTTTCCTTAACCCAGGTCGATCAAATTGATTATTGGAGGTGTATCACTGCAACATACCTTGAAGGTATGGAGCTAGGAAATACTGTTTAGCTTTTTCTCTGCGTGTGAACATACGTTGTGTCTGTGCATTTAAAAAAAAATACGCACGGGGAGGAAATCTTGCACCAGGCGTGCGCGCCAGGCGGCTGGTCAGCTGGAGCAGCGTGAACAGCTTCATTTCCATTACCCCGATGGCGTCCCATTACTAATCCCACATCTTAATTAACATACCACATCAGCTCTTTTAAAATACAGTGGTACCTCTACTTAAGAAAGCCTCTGCTTAAGAACTTTTCTAGATAAGAACCGTGTGTTCAAGATTTTTTTGCCTCTACTTAAGAACCATTTTCTACTTAAGAACCCGAGCCCGAAAAAATTCCACAGGAAATTTGAGAGCAGCACAAAGGCCCAGCCAGTTTCCTGCCATTCCCCTTTAATCCCGGCCATCTCCGGCTTTTCTGGGCTGCCAGAGGAACCTTTCGGTGGTGCTTAAGGAGGCTTTGGAAGCGAACGAAGCATTTTCCTTTTTCTGGGCCTCAGAGTCCCTCTTATTTTTTTTTTAAGCCTTAAAGTTTTGGATTTTTTTTTTTTTTATTCCCTTCACCTCACCTTCTTCCTTCGGCAGCAACTCTCCTCCTTCTCCTCTTCCTCCTCCTCCTCCTCCCACCCAAATTCCAAGCTTTTATTTTTTTCCTAATGGTTTTGCACGAATTATTTGCTTTTACATTGATTCCTATGGGAAAATTGCTTCTACTTAAGAACATTTCTACTTAAGAACCTGGTCATGGAATGAATTAAGTTCTTAATGTAGAGGTACCACTGTATGTTACTAGACTACTCTCATGCATCATCTCGTGTCTTAGAATCCAGCATGAAACTGCTATGACTAAAGACATGGGTTACAACAACATTTAATAAGAGGCAAGAAATTCCTACATGCATACTCTTTTTTGAAAGCATTACAACAGGAGTCTCCAACCTTGGTCACTTTAAGACTTGTGGACTTCAATTCCCAGAATTCCTGGGTGAGGAATTCTGGGAGTTGAAGTCCACAAGTCATAAAGTGACCAAGGTTGGAGACCCCTGCATTAAGACATCAGTAAGATTCATAATGATCCAGTTTCCCCTTTCATGGCACTGATACCGATTTAAGCTTTCTGTCGTGGGATTTCCTGGTGTCTTTTATTTCTTTTTCGAATAACATTTATTCCATTACCTTCTCCAACCTTCTGTTATGTGTATTTACACAGGCCCCAATTGACAACGGTTCCAGAATCACCAGCTACCTTTTAGAATGGGATGAAGTAAGTGTCAATTATTTCAGGGGGGGGGGGGACAAACACCCTTGTCCTTTAACTTAAATTGTTTCTATATGCTTTAAAGAAATGCATGGGAATGAGAATGTGGAAAAATTGTTCCATTGGTTTGTTTATTCATTATTTTAAAATAAACAAGCATTTCGAAATGTTTCCAAGTGTTAAGTGTTGTACCATATGATTCTTGACAAATGTATATTTTATTTTATGTACGCTGAGAGCCGTACATAAATTATGCCGCCCCGAGTCTACGGAAAGGGGCGGCATACAAATCTAATAAATAAATAAATAAATAAATATGCACCAAGACAAATTCCTTGTGTGTCCAATCCCACTTGGCCAATAAAAATTCTATTCTATTCTATTCTATTTACAAATACTGTCCTCCCAAATTTAACATCCACAATTTTTGGTGTTGGGGAATTAATCTTTTTTTTTTTCACTCCCTTCACTTTGACAACCGATTTGCTATAAAATCAGGTTTTTCAAAAACTGTCTAACAGCCACATTTCGGTGGGACTCAAATGCCCCCAAAATCACAAATTTGTTTATAAAGTCTCATTTGTAAAGGAATAATAAGTATAAAATTTACAATTCCCTAATTCCCCCATACTGCAGAAAAAACAATCGCTGCCAACCTGCCAACCTGTAGACTGCACGAGTCAAAAAGAGGGCAGTGAAAATATTGACCCCCTCGCATCCTGGATATAAACTGTTTTAATTCCTACCCTCAAAATGTACAATTGCAGTGATTCACTTCACTGGTGTCAAGAAAGGTCGGAAAAAAGGGTCAATTTCACTTAGCAAATGTTTCAATTAGCAACAGAACCATTGGGCTCAATTATGGATGTAAGTATGGTACGTGTAGGTGTGCTTAAATACCGTATTGTTCAGACTATAAGATGCACCAAAATTTCTCAAAGAGGTAAGTAAGGAAAAAAGGTTTTTGTCCTTCCCGGATTCAGCGAAGGGCTACCAAAATTTTTACTACCACACTGTGGGCATGGCTTATGCAGGACGCCCTGCATTTTCTTTCAACATCTTTCTGTGCAAATTGGGTGCTCTGGGGTGGAGCTCCATTTTCGCTACCCCACTAAATGTCCCCCAGTTCAGGCTGTAGCCCATGCCTACCCAGGAGCACTCTGCAAGACTCCCAAACCCTGTGTGCACCCAATTTTTGTAGTTTCTTATTTCTTCTTTTCATTTCATTTCATTTCATTTTATTGGATTTGTATGCCGCCCCTCTCCGTAGACTCGGGGCGGCTAACAACAGTAATAAAAACAACGTGCGACAATCCAATACTAAAGAAGCTAAAAACCCTTATTTTAAAATAACCAATCATACATACAAACGTACCATACATAAATTGTGGAAGCCGAGGGGGAAAGAATATCTTAATTCCCCCATGCCTGATGACAAAGGTGGGTTTTAAGAAGCTTGCGAAGTTTTTTAACAACCCACCATCTTTTCTTTCGTTCCTCGATCATTCTAAATATATCTTGTGTACATAATTATAGATAATCTTGTCCAGGAAATATATCCAGGCAACACGCAGTCTAAATGTGCGAGAGAAGTGAATTAGTACAGTAGTTTGTTTCTTCAACAGATGCTTTCGTTTGTATAAACTCTGCCGAATTGCTCTGTTTTTTTCTCCAGCTGTGTCAAAGCACAATTGATATATTTTCATAGAGTGAGTAGGCTTGTTGCAGGGCTGCTGACCTTAAGACAATGATAAGTATTGTGAAATTTAGGAACGTAGGAAAGAGGATTTGCCTGACCTTTGGTAAATTAGCATTAGTTGGGGGTGTTTTCTCCTCTGTAGAAAAGAGGACACCCCTTTGTAAAAGCATTCTGTTTATGTGGGAAATAAATGAGGGGTGGGGAGAGAGAAATAGCTTAGGATTCCAAGAAATCAGTAAGTCAAATGGATCATTTGCCTTTGCGTCTTGCCCAAAATTGCAGCTTTCTTGAGAAGGTTTCCAAGCAATTACTGCCTACATTAATTAGAAATGTCAGCCAACCTCTGGTGTCATTGGCAATTGCAGTATGTGAAACAGTTGAAATGGCTCCAATCTGAATTTAGCTTGGGAACGTGAAAATGTCAAATTTGGTAGCAAATTTCTGGGCATATGTGAAGGATAATCTTAGAATCTGAATAATCTGAGCCGCAGCACCCAAAGGTTATTAAGAGTGTTTCTATAGACGCTTTTGCGTATACAATGTTAGCCTGTTGTTGGAACAAGTTGTGGGTCTTTTAAACTTGACAATCGTCCTAATTGTTCAATGCAAGAGGTCATAAGGGATTTATTGGAGGAAGAGCATTCTTTAGTGATTGTGGAAAATGTTGCAATCGTGGAGAAAACTGCTAAGCGAATAAAAGCTGGCCACAAATATGCCTTAATGTTTCTTGGAAGGGCTAATTGCAAATGTACTAAGAGAGAATGGAAAAATGGAGTGAAGGGATACCAAAACCATCTCCAGTTTCCTAGAATCTAAGTCTTTGTTATGCTTGGTTCCCATGTTCAACAATTGAGACAACCGTAAGATGCCATGAGTTTGTGCCTGGAGAATGGAATCTCACCACTGTACTGGTGTCTAAGATTGTGTCTAAGGACTACCGTGATATGTGTCAGCCAACGGCCCCCCTTAGGTCAAAATTTGGCCAAAGCTGCATCAATGAATTGCTGATTGCATCTGCCGATATTTCAAAGGATAGATAGTTTTGCAGGATTTCTTATTGAGTTGCAGTTTCATTTCGCAAGATTTCCCATCCTTCTTGGACATTTCTGTCCTTTAAGACTTCCAACCTTTGGATTCTTCCTACCCTCCTTCTGAGTCCATCAAAATCTGCTCTTCTGAAATCCAGTCTTGAAGTGTGAGTCCTCTCAGGTCTTCCTCCCTTTGTTATGTAAAATTCAATGATTGCAGTCCAAGGTCCCAGCCACCCTTACTTTCTCATCCATTTCTTCCTTGTTGGTAAGAAATTAGATCCAGGATAGCAGATCCTCTTGTTTTTTCTTCCAGTTTTTGGCAGATAAAATTATCAGCTAGAGAAGATAAACATTTAGTAAGTTTTGCCCAAGAGAGATTCCCAACAAATGTCTGGATAGTTAAAATCTCCCATAATCACTGTATCATGTTTATTTGAGACTATAGTCATTTGTTAAGAACATAAGAAGAGCCATGCTGAATCAGGCCAAAGCCCACCGAGTCCAGCATTCTGTGTCACACAGTGGCCCACCAATTGTCCATGGGGATAATGAGCAGAAAGAGAAGGCAAGACCCTCCCTTTCCCCTGACCCCCAACAAATAGAAATCAAGGGAATCCTGCCTGCCTCAATAACCACCGATACACTTGACATCCATGAATCTGTCTAATCCTGCCTTGGCAGGACAGCTGTCACAACCTCTTCTGGAAGTCAATTCCATAAACCAACAACCCTCTGGGTGAAGAAATATTTCCTTTTATTTGTCCTCACTTTCTAACCTATGAGCTTTAGGGAGTGCCCCCTCGTCCTAGTATTGTGTGATAAAGAAAATATTTTTTCTCTATCCACCTTTTCTATCCCATGCATGAATTTATACACTTCGATCAAGTCACCCCTTAAACGCCGTCTTTCAAGGCTGAAGAGACCAAGGCGTTGCAACCTGGTATCATAAGGGAGATGCTCCATTTCCTTGATCATTCTTGTTGCCCTTTTTTGCACCTTTTCCAGTTCCATTATATCCTTCTTGAGGATTTTCAATCTGTTGTAGGAAGAGTTCATCCATATCTTCTGTTTGTCCAGGAGGCCTACAATAAACTCCCATGATGGTGTCCTTTCTGTTTTTCTCACCTTGTATTCTTACCGAGACGGTTTCTACAGAGCTTCCATTTTCTGAAACTTGAATCTCTGAGGAGGCCTATGTTTCCCTAACATACAATGCAACACCACCTCCCCTTTTGTTTCCCATGGGTGGGATTTCTCATTGTTCCTGGTTCCTGGGGATTTTCTCACTTTCTGTGCAATGAAGGGCTGCTTGTCTTCGGCGCTACCAGTGCACCCTCCAAGGTTGTCACCAGTGTTCCCCGTAAGTTGCATGTGTGCGCACGCGCGTGCCCCAAAATACCCCCCCGTGCACCCTTTTCCACGGGCACATGCTCCCCATCCCCCTGGCATCCCGTGGGGGGGGGGAGGCACCGGCAGTAGAAGGAAAGGGAGCCGCGGCGAGAAAGCGCTCTCACAGCCCCCTCGCTGACAGAGAGAGCAACAGACAGAGCAAGATGGAAAGAGAGAAGGAGAGAGAAAGTAAGTGAGAAAGAGAGAGAGAGAGAAAGTGGGGAGAGATAGCAAGAGAGAGAAGAGAAAGAAAGCAAGAGAGATAGAAAGAGTGAGAGAGAAAGAAAGCAATAGAAAGAGAGAAAGAAAACAAAAGAGCAAGAGAGAGAGAGCAAGAGGGGGAGAGAGATAGAAAGAGAGGGAGAGAAAAAATGAGAAAAAGAGAGAGAGAGCAAGAGGGGGAGAGAGAAAGAGAGAGAAATGACTCTTGATTTAAAGCATATGGTAAAAAGCACCCAAATAATAACTGAGGAAAAAAAACCTCAGCCGTTTGTGTGTGTGTGAACTCTTGAACCATTTCCAATAGCCCTCACCTGTTATTGGAAATGGTTCAAGAGTTCACACACATACACACACACACACACAAGGGGGGAGGAAGCAGGGATGGAAAAAGAGGAGAAGATAGTAATAATAGTAATAGATTTTGGTTTTGTTTTATTATTAATTTCTTTTAATAAAAAAGAAGGGAATTTTTTTCTTGTTTGTTTATTTGTTTATTTGTTTATTTGTTTGTTTGTTTGTTTATTTATTTATTTATTTATTTATACTTCTGTGCCGCCCAGTCCCAAAGGGACTGTTTGGTTTTAAATGATAGGGTTTTATATGTCTTTTTCTCTTTAAATATTAGATTTGTTCCACTGTAACATTGTTTTTATTATTGTTGTGAGTCGTCCCGAGTCTTTGGAGAGGGGCGACATACAAATCTAATAAATAATAATAATAATAATAATAATTATTATTATTATTATTATTATTATTATTATTATTATCATTATTATGTTACCGTGAAGATGATGAACTGTTTATGTCCAGTCAGAAGGAAATGCTCTTTGCCTTTGAAAAACAGGGGGAAAAAGAAAAGCAATTGAATGAGCAAGCTCATAGAAACCACACCTTTTGTATTTCAGGGGAAGAGGAGTAATGTTTTCAAAGAATGTTACTTTGGGAACCAAAAACACTACAAGGTGACAAAGCTGTGTCCTGCTGTGGGTTACACATTCCGATTAGCAGCTCAGAACGAAATAGGCATAAGGTAAGTCCCGGTGCCTGATTGATATCATGCTTCAGCCATCAGTCAAGCTGTTTCTAAAGACCAAACTCAGTTGCGAAAGGAAAGCTTGGCTGGAGAACACAAAAGATCCATTTATTCCAGCATCCTGTTTCTCACAGAGGCCAATCAGATGCTGTTCAATGTTGTTTCAGGGGAGAGATTTTTTTCCCCCCATTTCAGAGAGAGTTTGGACTAGCTTTCTTAAAGCAGAAATGCAAATGGATATACAGTGGTACCTCTACTTAAGAACTTAATTCGTTCCATGACCAGGTTCTTAAGTAGAAACGTTCTTAAGTAGAAGCAATTTTTCCCATAGGAATCAATGTAAAAGCAAATAATGCGTGCAAATAATGCGTGCAAGCTCAGAATTAGGGTGGGAGGAGGAGGAGGAAGAAGAGGAGGAGAGTTGCTGCCGAAGAAAGAAGATCCAAAAATCCTAAACTTTAAGGCTTAAAAAAAAAAAGGACTTTGAGGCGGCAAGGAGGAGCACATGCCTCCAATACACCAGGTGCGAGGCTGCCTCCCATACACTGGCTGCTGCTGCTACCTCTTTCTTCCCATTCTGAAGGGCTCCCCTCTCCTCTCGCTTGCTCGCTTTGTAGCCGGCGCCTTTGTTGTGGTGACTCCTCGGCTGCCCAGAGCAAAGGGAGTGTTTCTTTTCTCTGGCCACTGGCAGAGGTTTATTCCCCCTCCAAGCGCCCAGAGAAAGGAAAATGCTTCGTTCATTCTGGACTGCCAAAGCCTCCTTAAGCACCACTGAAAGGCTCCTCTGGCAGCCCAGATGGCCGTGATTAAAGGGGGAATGGCAGGAAACTGGCCAGACCTTCATGCTGCTCTCAAACTTCCTGGGAAATTTTTCCGGGCTTAAGTAGAAAATGGTTCTTAAGTAGAGGCAAAAAAAATCTTGAACACACGATTCTTATCTAGAAAAGTTCTTAAGTAGAGGCGTTCTTAAGTAGAGATACCATTGTACTTCGAAGCCTAGTACCAAAGAGCATCAAATGGGCATTACAAAGAAAAGCACAACCCAGTCCAACTTCCAGGAAGTATTTAAATAGTGGGAAACAAAATCTTGACAGCAATAGTGTCAGACAAAACAGGGCTGTCAAAAATAGCCAGCCCTTGTATCTAATCATTTAGAGTAATTCTGAACTTTTCCTAAAGAGCATCCTTTCTCTCTTTCCCCTGGCCACTCCACAGTGGCTTTAGCCAAGAGGTTGTATGCTACACATCAGGAAACATCCCTCAGACCCCTTCAGCACCAAGACTGGTCCGTGCTGGGGTAACGTGGATCACACTGCAATGGAATAAAGCAGAAGGTTGCACACCAGAAGAAGTGATTACCTACACCTTGGAGATTCAAGAGGAAGATAATGTAAGTTTTGAAATCCAAAATAACAGTACAGACTAACAGAGTTGGAAGGGACCTTGGAGGTCTTCTAGTCCAACCCCCTGCTCGGGCAGGAAACCCTGTACCATTCCAGACAAATGGTTGTCCAGTCCTCCAGTGATGGAGGACCCACAATTTCTGGAGGCAGGCCCTCCCACTGATTTCATTTATTTATTTATTTATTTATTTATTTATTGGATTTGTATGCCGCCCCTCTCCGTGGACTCGGGGCGGCTAACAACAGTGACAAAAAACAGAATGTAAAAATCCAATACTACAACAGCTAAAAACCCTTGTTATAAAACCAGTCATACATACAAACATCCCATGCATAAATTGTAGAAGCCTAGGGGGAAAGATTATCTTAATTCCCCCATGCCTGACAGCAGAGGTGGGTTTTGAGGAGCTTACAAAAGGCAAGGAGGGTGGGAGCTATTCTAATCTCTGGGGGGAGTTGGTTCCAGAGGGTCGGGGCCGCCACAGAGAAAGCTCTTCCCCTGGGCCCCGCCAACCGACATTGTTTAGTTTACGGGACCCAGAGAAGGCCCACTCTGTGGGACCTAACTGGTTGCTGGGATTCGTGCGGCAGAAGGCGGTCCCTGAGATAATCTGGCCCGGTGCCATGAAGGGCTTTATAGGTGATTAATTGTGTCAGTGAGATGTTATCTAGTTCAGTGTTTTTCAACCAGTGTGCCGTGGTACACTAGTGTGCCGCGAGACATGGTCAGGTGTGCCGCGAAAAAGGAAGCTCAGGTTCCAGTCTTGCAACTTTTTGCTGAGAGAGAGACAGAGAGAGAGAAAGAAAGCAAGAGAGAGGGAGAAAGTGATAGAGAAAGAGTGAGAGAGAGAGAGAGAAAGCAAGAGAGAGAGAGAGAGAGCAAAAAGGGGAGGAAAAAAAGAGAAATGAGTAAATGATTGAGACAGAGAATGAGAGGAAAGAGAGAGAAACAAAAGAGAGAGAGAAGTGACTCTTGATTTAAAGCATGTGATAAAAAGCACCTAAAGAATAAGAGAGAAAAAAACCCCAGTCCTCACCTGTTTCTGGAAATGGTTCAAGAGTGTATACACACACACACTCACACACACACACAAGGGTGGGGAGGAGACAGGGATGGAAAAAGAGAGGAAAGTGTCTTAGGGTGTCATTTTGTGTCATTTTGGTTGGTGGTGTGCCCTAGGATTTTAAAAGGTAAAAAATGTGCCGCGGCTCAAAAAAGGTTGAAAATCACCGATCTAGTTTGTGTCAATGAGATGTTATCTAATTTGAGTAATGAGATCTCTGCAAGAAAAGAACAAAGTTCAGAGAGCACCAGTGACCCCCTCACTATTATATAATGGCCCACATTTTGCTTTGCTTTGCTTCATTCATTCATTCATTCACTCAATTTTTATGCGGCCCATCTCTCTAGGGATTCTAGGTGGCTCACAACCAGCGGTGGGCTTCAAGCCGGAATGCTAAATTGTGCTCACCGCCGCGACTCATAAGTTCTTGTGGAGCTAGTACGATTTTGCTGCTGCACCTGTGGAGATAGCAAAATCATGCACGGAGCTGCAGGTGTGACCATGTTTCGGCAAGGGTTTTTTTATTCCGTGCATGCTGAAACACGGGCACACCTGTGGCTCCATGCGCGATTTTGCTACCTCCACAGGTGCAACAGCAAAATCACACTGGCCCCGCAAGAAGTTATGAGCCACGGCAACGAGCACAATTTAGCATTCCAGCTCGCAGCCCACCGCTGCTCACAACCAAAAATTAAAATATCCAAATAATATATATACTGTATATATAAAAATAATAAAGCCAGATCTTTACAGCTTTCCAGAAGGCCAGTAGGGTGGGGGTAGTCTGGATCTCAGGGGGTAGCTGGTTCCAGAGAGCCGGGGCAACTATAGAGAAGGCCCTTCCTTGCAGATCCACCAGCCGACACTTTTTAGCTGACGGCACCAGAGAAGATCGATTCTGTGGGCCCTTATCAGTTGCTGGGAACTATGTGGTAGAAGGTGGTCTCGAAGATAGTCTGGCCCTAAGCCATGTAGGGCTTTAAAGGTAATAGCCAACATTGTGCCCAGAGACAAATGAATTGTGCCCAGAGACAAATCGGGAGCCAGTGCGGTCTGTGGAGGATTGCTGTAATGTGATGCACCCACAACAGCAACCAACTGTAGTCTTCAAATGCTTTGCAGGAGTAGCCCCATGTAGAGAGTGTTGCAATAACCTAACAGCGAGGTGATAAGGGCATGAGTGACTTTGAGAAGAGCCTTCATAGAAAGTTAGCATTATTGGGGGGGGGGGGTGCATAATAATAATTCTGTCCCTTTCTATATATCAGGAGTGGGGAACTACAGTACAGTGATCTCTCGATTAGCGCGGGGGTTACGTTCCAAGACCTCCCGCGCTAATCGATTTCCGCGTTATAGTGGTGCGGAAGTAAAAAACACCATCTACGCATGCGCGCCATTTTTTTCATGGCCGCACATGCGCAGATGGTGGAGTTTGCGTGTGGGCGGCGGGGAAGACCAAGGGAAGGTTCCTTCACAGCTGATCTGCTCCGCAGCGCGGAAGCAGCGAGGAGCCGAAGATGGGGTAAAGGCAAAGGGGAAACCCCATCTTCGGCTCCTCGCTGCTGCCGCGCTGCGGAGCAGATCAGCTGCTGGGCGGCCGAAGGAACCTTCCCTGGGTCTTCCCGCCGCCCAGGCAAAGGGGAAACCCCAAGATCGCTTGCCGCTTGCCGCTTGCCGTATTGCAGCTTGGAGCCTTGCTTCGCCTCCTTCGCTGCAATACGGCAAGCGGCAAGCGATCTTGGGGTTTCCCCTTTGCCTGGGCGGCGCTGGGGCCATGCGGAGCCGCTCATCTAGGGGGGCGTGGACCGGCAAGGTGCCCTCCGCTCTCTCTCTTTCTCTCCCTGTTACCGGTGTGGTATAAGAGAGAGAAAGAAAGAGAAAGGAGGGCGACTTGCCAGTCCACGCCCCCCTGGATGAGCGGCCCCGCATGGCCCCAGCGCCGGACTCCGCCGTTGCCTCCGCCCTTGTTCGGCTCTGCAGCTGAGAGGCCACGTCCACCCCCTCCTCGGTGTCCCCAGCACCCAGCGTCCCCACGCCGCCTCCACCTCCCGGTAATGCGCCCGACCTCTGCCTCTCTCTTTCTCTCTCATATACCACGCCGGCAACAGGGAGAGAAAGAGAGAGAGAACTAGCGTGGACTTATTTTTTAATTAATATTTTTTTGAAAAACCACGTTGCAGCGTTTCGCGCTAATCGAGACCGTGCTAATCGAGGGATCACTGTATATCCCTTTTATGACCTGTGGAATTCTGGGAGTTGAAATCCGTAAGTCACAAATGGGACATAATTCCCCATCTCTGCTCTAGATCTATAAACACAGCTAAGCCAATAGCCAATTCTAAACATTCTCAACTCTCAGCTGTTGGGCCTTGCTGCATACCAATGGAGATTTTAAATTTCCCAATATTTTCTTGTATGGGCAGCCGATTAACCTTGTTTCTGTTGAGTTTGTACACTGTGACCCTGTGTTGCTTCTGTAACACTAATGCACTCAAGGGGATGTAATGTCATCTCCTCAATTTCCTTGTGAGTCAGCCAAAGGGTCCTTCTGATTTTTTCCCCCTGGACTTCAATCCAGCTTATTAGAATAAATGAGTCATTGTTGATATTATTAGTTGCAAAGTTGTGTCTGACCCATTGCAACCCCATGGACAGTGTTCCTTCAGGTTTCCTGTTCTCCACCATCCTCTGGAGTCCATTTAAGCTGATGCCAACTACTTCGGTGACTCCATCCGGCCACTTCATTCTCTGTCGTCCCCTTCTTCTTTTGCCCTCAATCTTTCCCACCACTAGGCTCTTCTCCAGTCAGTACTTCCTTCTCATTAGATGTCCAAAGTATACTGCTCAAAAAAATAAAGGGAACACTCAAATAACACATCCTAGATCTGATTGAATGAAATATTCTCACTGAATATTTCATTTGCACAACTATTCCATTTGCCCAACAGCATGTGAAATGGATTGTCAATCAGGGTTGCTTCCTAAGTGGACAGTTTGATTTCAAAGAAGTTTGATTTACTTTGTTGTGAGCCGCCCAGAGTTCTCGGAGAGGGGCGGCATACAAATCTAATAAATTATTGTTGTTGTTGTTGTTGTTGTTGTTGTTGTTATTATTATTATTATTATTATTATTATTATTATTATTATTATTATTATAAGTTATATTCTGTTCTTTAAGTGTTGCCTTTATTTTTTTGAGGAGTACAGTGTTCCCTTGATTTCCGCGGGGGATGCATTCCGAGACCGCCCGCGAAAGTCGAATTTCCACGAAGTAGAGATGCGGAAGTAAATACACCATTTTTGGCTATGGACAGTATCACAAGCCTTCCCTTAACACTTTAAACCCCTAAATTACCATTTCCCATTCCCTTAACAGCCATTTACTCACCATTATTACTGGTACTCACCATTGAATAAGACACTTAGTGATCCTGATATTTATAAACATAATTATTTATTAACAATAATTATTTTTGTTGTTATTTATTTGCAAAAATTATTAGTTTTGCGATGACATATGATGTCATTAGGTGGGAAAAACCGTGGTACAGGGAAAAAACCGCGAAGTATTTTTTAATTAATATTTTTTGAAAAACCATGGTATAGGCTATTCGCAAAGTTCGAACCCGCGAAAATCGAGGGAACACTGTATATTTGAGTTTCATCTTCAGGATCTGGCTTTCTAAAGAACAGTAAGGGTTGATCTCCTCTAGGACTGATGGATTGCATCACTTTGCAATTCAAGGGACTCCCGGAAGTCTTCTCCAGCACCATAGTTCAAAGGCCACCATTCTTTAGCACTCAGCCTTTCTTATCGTCCAACTTTCACAGCCATACATTGCACCTGGGAAAACCATAGCCTTGACTATACAAACTTTTGTTGGCAGAGTGATGTCTCTGCCTTTGAGTATGCTGTCTTTATTTTGCCAATGAGTCATAGAAGTTCCTAAATATCTAAAAGGTGTTTTAAATATCTGTCAGAATGTATAAAGAGGTCCCGATCTGTCCATCTCAAGGCGGATCCCACGAGACATTTGATCTTGGCAACTTTTCAAGCTGCACTGAAAGGGAAATTGCTACACCCATCCAAGAACTTGGTTTTACATATGTTGTTGGCATCTTGCCCCAATATTTTGTGCCATACTTCAGTCTCATTTCCATACATGCCAGCACAGCAGCCCAGACTGTTGATGCATAAATAAAGAATATTGCATAGTTATTACTTTGCTCCCTCCCTAAAATGTTCTACCTTGCTTTATTGCTCTGGCAAAGCTCCCAGGTTTTATCCGCACGTACCTGGTGGACAGATAGGATGTTGCTAAAAGAAGAACATTCCTCAACATGAGTAACCTGGTACTAAATGTGTTGTGTTTTTTTTCTTTGTGACACAAGAGGGAGCCACTTCGTTAAAAGTTTAAAACATTTAAAAACTCTTGAAACTTTTATTGCAATAGGAATGCAATGGGGATTTAAATTCATTTTTCCTATTTTGAATGGTGGTGATTTAGGGTAAAACTAATCCAGAAATTTCAAGGAAGAAATATGAAAAAAATCAACCTTTCATTTATGGTTCTCAGTCTTAAAATTTCAATTGTTTAAGATTTCATTTTTAAAAAAAACTTTAATAAGGTACCATAGTATGATTTGGCAACAGATAACCAAAGTTCTTTCTCAGCTCGTAATTATAGTCATGTAAATTAGGTTCTGCAGCCAAAATAATCCAATATATTCTGTGTAAAATTCAAGAGAGTTAATTTGCAAATAATGGCAAATTCCAGGACAAATATTTCATGCCCAAATTGGAGTAGTATATTATTGCCTGGAGCATAACACTCTGGGTGATATTCCTGAATTTATTTTTGCTTGCTGTTACTCTTTAATTGGAACTTAATTTGTCCTTTAGGATAATGCATTTCATCCAAGGTACACTGGAGAAGACCGAACCTGTACTGTGAAGAATCTTAAAAGAAGCACACAATACAAATTCAGGGTAAATTTCATTTTCATTGTCCTGTGCAGCACAAGTGTTTACACTGTCATGTCATACCTTGTTCAGAGGTGGGATTCAGCAAATTCTGACCAATTCTGGAGAACTGGTAGTGGAATTTTTGAGTAGTTCAGAGAACTGGTAAACACCACCTCTGACTGCCTCCACCCTATCTATTCTCTGCCTCCCGAGTTCCAGTTGATTGGGAGGAAATTTGGATTTTGCAGTAACCTTCCCCTGGAGTGGAAAGGGAATGGAGATTTTACAGTATCTTTCCCCTGCCAAACCCCACCAAGCCACGCCTAGAATCGGTAGAAAAAAAATTAAATCCCAGCATTGGCATGGTTATTATTGGAAAGAAGTTATAGGTAATCCTCAAGTTGCAATCAATCATTTAGTAGTAAATGTTCGAAGTTACAGTAGTATTGTCTTATCTCACAAGGAAGTGCATGAACATCTTCGAACATCTTGCTTACTTAGAAATAACAATTTCACCCCATATGTTTCCAATGTGCAATTTTAAATTTATGCGGAATTTTAACAATGTGCCACAAGGGGGCAGCCTGGTTCTTTTTTTTTTCTCGGAGCTGTTGAATTTGTACTTGCAAAATTTCTCCAATTACTGTACTGTAAAACATTTTCTCGTGTATCCATAATCAAATAAACATAGGAATAATGCACAGAAAATTATTGTGGATTCAAAATGAAAAATGTAGTTGCAGTGACTTTGTATTTTGGTAAAATAACTAACATGTAATTGGGTAAACTTTTACAGAGCACTTGGGCAGATAAATGTACAGTATTGTGCAACGCAACATGTAGACAGACTCACAAAAAAGGGTTTTTTGTTTTTATTCCAGCTGATTCTCTCCAATGCAGAAGGGAAAAGTAGTCCTAGTGATGTCATGGTCTGTACCACAAGCCCAGACAGACCAGGGCCTCCCTCCAGACCCACTGTTAAAGGGCCAGTAACGTCTCATGGCTTCAGTGTGAAATGGGGTAAGAGTACATCCCTGTATTTTAAAAGCTCAAGAAGAACTGATTGAACATGCATGGCATTGCTGTTGAAGTGACTGGGGGTGTTTTGTTTCAATATACAGTAGTACCTCTAGATACGAGTTTAATTCGTTCCAGAAGGGAGCTTGTATGTCGAACAACTCGTATCTGGAACAAATGGCTTTAGACTTTGGTTTTCCCCTCTGAGATAACCAGAAGCAAGGATTCTTGCGCCACCTAGTGGACGCTCGCCTCGGAGCTCGAAAAGAAATTGCTCTCCCCTCGTGGCTCGTATCTTAGAATACTCGCATATGGAGCAGCTCATATCTAGAGGTACTACTGTATTGCACTCTTTCCTGTTGGTATATCTCGGTATAGCTGGGCTAAGAGACCTTCGACATACACCGAGCAGAGAATTTTAACAGAGTGCGTCATAAAGCCAAAGAAACAAAGACACAGACTTAGTTATGCTTAATAAGTACTATTTACATATAGACAAAAGATAGAAACAATTCACAATAAGCACTAAGCAAATACAATACAATACACACAAAGCATAATACACTCCCCCTCAAGGCAAAGTAATAATGAGAATGACCTAGCCTCACAGCCTCATTTGAGGGAAGGAGTACTGGCGCCCTCTAATGACGAACCAGCCTAGAATATTTAACAGTTAAAGTGACAGTACACTTTTACAGTGATAGTACAAGTTTAAAGTGATAGTACGAGTTTACAATGGCAAACCCTAACAAACGTGTACCCTGTACTAACATTTCCAACCATACATGTCGTGTATGCCTGCAGAGAATTGATATCGAGTATTGATTCTCTGAAGTGATACTGAAAAGAAAATGATTCTCTTGGGTCAGTGACGGCGAACCTATGGCGCAGGTGCCACAGTTGGCACATGGAGCCGTTGCCCTAGCTCAGCTCCAACATGATGTGTGTGCCAGCCAGTTGATTTTTGGCTCACACAGAGGCTCTGGGAGGGCATTTTTGGCTTTCAGAGAGCCTCTAGGTGGTGGGGGGGCATTTTAATCCCCCCCAAGGAAGCATTTGGAGTTGTTATTATTATTATTATTATTATTAATAATAATAATAATAATAATAATAATAATAATAATAATAATAATTAGATTTGTATGCCGCCCCTCTCCGTAGACTCGGGGCGGCTCACAACAATAATAAAACAAAGTATAACAAATCTAATAATTAAAAGTCACTAAAAACCCCTTATTAAAAAGCAAAACATACACACAAACATACCATGCATAAACTATAGGCTCGGAGAAGATGTCTCAATTCCCCCATGCCTAATGACAGAGATTAGTTTTAAGGAGCTTACGAAAGGCAAGGAGGGTGGGGGCAATTCTAATCTCCGGGGAGATCTGGTTCTATAGGGTCAGGGCCGCCACAGAGAAGGCTCTTCCCCTGGGTCCCGCCAAGCAACATTGTTTAGTCGACGGGACCCGGAGAAGGCCAACTCTGTGGGACCTATGGGAGAGTAAAACATGAGCCTACTAGGACCAACAGAAGTTGGGAAACAGGCTGTTTCCGGCTTCCAAAGGGCCTCCAGGGTGCGCGGGAAACCCTCCCCAGGTATTGAATTATGGGTGTGGGCACTTGACGCATGCACATGCCCATTTTTATAAGTTGCTTATTGTTTCTTTTCCTCTCCAATCCTTTTTTTTTAAAAAAAAACAGAGCATCCTCAGGACAACGGTGGTTCAGAAATCCTAAATTATCTATTAGAAGTTTCAGAAGGAAGCTGTGAAGGTAAATTCAATTCATAAATAGTCTTTTTTTTTTTTCCAATCATTCATGATATTTTTAAGAAAATATAACTGCAGGGAAGAAAAGTGTCACTGATTTCAAAAACAGAGGTGGTTTCTTACCGGTTCTAACCGGTCCTTTAGAACCATCAGTAAACTGGTGGTGATGTCACAAGGCCGGTTTTGGGCACTGGGCATGCGCCCACGTGGTGCAGGAGGAAGCGAACTGGTGGTGAGCTAAGTCAAACCCTCCCCTGCTCAAAACCCTTTTATCAAGTAACTTGAAATTTCTCGGTTGAATTTATTTGAGTGTAGTCATTCACTATCCTCAAGGGTTTGATTTATGTATCATTAAATGAAAATGGTAAATTAATCAAAATGAAAATCCATAGTTCAGATGTAGTAACCAGTTTTTTAAAAGTTAATATTACTTTCTGTGCTGTGATATTTAATTATAGTTGCCTATTAAGATTATATAAGACTGATAGGATTCCACGTAAATCTAAGTCTGTTTGTTTTTCAGTTGCAAAATACAATTGCAAAAGGATGTATTTATTTAATTCTATTTCTCTGCCGCCTTTTTTTTTAATACAAATTTTTAAAATATAATTTTTTAAAATTTAAAATTTGTATTTAAAAATTTTAAGTAAACATTTTTAAAATACAAATTCCATCCCCTGTCCTATTGCTCTCCTATATCTCCTATACCATTCTTCTTTTCTATATTTATTCTATTCTTTCACTGATATATTTTATTCCTATTTTTTCTCTTCTATTCTTTCTTAGATATATTTTACTATGACTATATTTATTTATTTATTGATTGATTGATTGATTGATTGATTTATTGATTGATTGGATTTGTATGCCGCCCCTCTCCGCAGACTCGGGGCGGCTAACAACAATGATAAAAACAGCATGTAACAATCCAATTAATAAAACAACTAAAAACCCTTATTATAAAACCAAACATACACGCAAACATACCATGCATAACTTCTAATGGTCTAGGGGGAAGAAATATCTTAACTCCTCCATCCTCTACAACCTTCATTATATATTTGCTATATGTATACCCAATATAACTCTCATTGTGCAATGGACAAAAGCAATCAATCTATCAATCAATCAATCAATCAATCAATCAATCAATCAGGCAATTAAGCAAAACCCTACCTCTCTAATCCCTCTTTCAACTAATGAAAGGGCCTGATTGAATGGGAAAGACCCAATTGAAAAGATCATAGGCCAGTTTCTTCCCATAAAGGAGCTATTGCTGCAAGTCACTGCAAAGGTAGGGATGTAAATGAAATCTAGATAGGATCTTAACAGCAGTTCATCACTTGCCTGAGTGAATCCAATTAACCTTACAGCAAATCAATGGGAAGTTGCATATAGAGGACCTGCTACCGAATGTACGTGTGCATACTTGAAGCCAGGCACTTTGTACAAGCTCCGGGCATGCTGTATTAGCACTGGTGGACACAGTCAGGTAAGAGCTAAATGGACAGCAACGGGTACCATTTTCTTTCGGTCTATTTTTCCATTTTTTCCAACTTTTATAGAACTGATCTGGTAGGTTATTTTTTGCAAAGTAAGTGTTGTTGTTCATGAAGCTATCACTTTATATAGTTTTCTGTAAAGTTCTGAATGTAGTTTGCATAGTGTCACACCTCAAATGGTGGCGAGGTGTATATTTTTAGCTGCTATTTTATGCTGGGTTGTGTTTTGCAGGCAATTTTCGCTTAATGGCAATGATTGGGATGGAATTTCCATTGCTAAGCAACACGATCATAAGTCTCATCTGACTGTTGCTTAGCAATGGCGGTTCCAGCCATGATTTAAAGTTATATAAAAAGAGGAAGGCTAACCTGGTATAGTGGTTCCTCTACTTACGAACTTAATTTGTTCCGTGGCCAGGTTCTTAAGTAGAAAAGTTTGTAAGAAGAAGCAATTTTTCCCATAGCAATCAAATAATGTGTGAGATTGGGGAAACCACAGGGAGAGTGGAGGCCCTGTTTCCTCCCAGGAGATTCCTAGAGAGGCCCCATGGAGGCTTCTCCCTGCCTTTTCCGGCCCTGTTTCCTCCCAGGAGATTCCTAGAGAGGCCCCAAGGAGGCTTCTCCCTGCCTTTTCCGGCCCTGTTTCCTCCCAGGAGATTCCTAGAGAGGCCCCACAGAGGCTTCTCCCTGCTTTTTCCGGCCCTGTTTCCTCCCAGGAGATTCCTAGAGAGGCCCCACGGAGGCTTCTCCCTGCTTTTTCCGGCCCTGTTTCCTCCCAGGAGATTCCTAGAGAGGCCCCACAGAGGCTTCTCCCTGCCTTTTCCGGCCCTGTTTCCTCCCAGGAGATTCCTAGAGAGGCCCCACAGAGGCTTCTCCCTGCTTTTTCCGGCCCTGTTTCCTCCCAGGAGATTCCTAGAGAGGCCCCACGGAGGCTTCTCCCTGCTTTTTCCGGCCCTGTTTCCTCCCAGGAGATTCCTAGAGAGGCCCCACGGAGGCTTCTCCCTGCTTTTTCCGGCCCTGTTTCCTCCCAGGAGATTCCTAGAGAGGCCCCATGGAGGCTTCTCCCTGCTTTTTCCGGCCCTGTTTCCTCCCAGGAGATTCCTAGAGAGGCCCCATAGAGGCTTCTTCCTGCCTTTTCTGGATACAGTTTCGGAGGCTCGGGTTTGTAAGCAGAAAATAGTTTTTGAGAAGAGGCAAAAAAATATTGAACACCTGGTTCTTATCTAGAAAAGTTCATAAGTAGAGGCATTCTTAGGTAGAGGTACCACTGTACTAATTTGGTATTAATCACAGAAGTTTCCTCTTAAAACATTGTTATAATTTCAGAAGCCTGTTCCATAATTTGTTCCTTAAAATTCACTAACAAATTTCAGACTGAGTGTGTACTGTCTCGAATTCTGACCTTTATCAAACCATGTGCATTGTTTGATCTCTTAAAAACATGATACCCATTTGCTAGTGAGGTTGACTGAACAGTTAGATACTTTAGCTTCCCAAAGTACTGTGACTTTCCTGAAGCATATTTTATTTCTGATGTGCATTTTCATGTTTTCATTCTTTCTGGAGTGTCAAATCCAAACACTTGTTTCTCCATGGGGAAGGCAAAATTGCATAGAGTTCCGTGTTCGCACAACATACTGAACAACAAGTTATCCAACTCCATTTTCGCATAATGAATGGTGCGAAGTTGCCCTTTGTGGCTCGTTTACGATTTAGGGAAATTTGGATGAACCAAGATTAAATTAACCATGAGTAAAGCCTATAAGATGCCTACAGCTGAAGTAAAGTAGACTATAATGATTGTGACTATAAATGAATTTGGACTAGAGCTAGATAGCTTTATATCTTACTTTTTTTTTTCTCCTAGTGTTCTGAAAGTTTACTTGTTCGTACGCTAAGCATTGCTCCAGACCAATGTCAACCACCCAGAGTGCTTGGAAAACCAAAGCATAAAGAAATACAGTTGCAGTGGGGTAAGTTGTTAGCATTTGAAATTCATTTCTTTCTTCAATGGGGTATCCTCCCCTCCATATGACTTCAGGGTCCCACGTCAAACTGCAGATCATGTTGTGACCAGCTGCAAGCTGAGGTCATATCACTGGTCCTGTATCTGATTTTTTAAAAATAAACAGTGCTGTGCTTCAGTGGTTAGATGGCCTAGATATTGGTATTTGAACATAGATCTTTTTAACATTTATATTTTATTGTAAGTAATAGGACCAGATTATATACGGGACCACCTCCTGCCACATGAGTGCGAGCAACCAGTTAGATCCCACAGAGTCGGCCTTCTCCAAGTCCCGTCAACTAGACAATGTCACTTGGCGGGACCTAGGGGAAGAGCCTTCTCTGTGGGGGGCCCGGCCCTCTGGAATCAGCTTTCCCCGGAGATTTGCACTGCCCCCACCCTCCTCACCTTCCGTAAGAGTCTCAAAACTCATCTATACCGCCAGGCTTGGGGCCATTAGACCCTAGCCCCCTGGTCAACAAATGTAATGTATGATTGTTGTGTGACTGGCAATGATTGATTTTAATGCCACTGGGGTTTTAGATTAACTAGTTTTAAATTAATTGGATTATTCATTCATTCATTCATTTATTAGATTTGTATGCCGCCCTTCTCCGTAGACTCGGGGCGGCTCACAACAGCACTAGAACAATTCATAATAAATCTAATAATTTAAAATCATTTTAAAAAACCCATTATTAATCAGACATATATACAAACATACCATACATAAATTGTATAGGCCCGGGGGAGATATCTCAATTCCCCTATGCCTGGCGGCAAAGGTGGGTTTTAAGGAGTTTACGGAAGGCAAGGAGGTTGGGGGCAGTTCTAAGCTCCAGGGGGAGCTGGTTCCAGAGAGTCGGGGCCACCACAGAGAAGGCTCTTCCCCTGGGACCCGGAGAAAGCCAACTCTGTGGGACCTAATCGTTCGCTGGGATTCGTGCGGCAGAAGGAGTCTGCGGAGAGGGGCGGCATACAAACCTAATAAATAAAATAAATTGTTTTTTATATGTTGTAAGCCGCCCCGAGTCCTCTGAGAGAGGCAGCATATAAATCCAATCAGTCAGTAAATAAACAAATTATGTTTTACCAATCTAACTGAAATGTTAATATATATTGCTAGTTTGTGTACACTATGCCATATGCTGAATAAATAAATCTTTCTTCAAAATTTATGTATGAAAATCCAGGATGTAGCTGTCCTAGGTAAAGCTACCTTTTGCAGTTGACTGATAGTAGATTTAGATTTAATTGGATTTGTATGCTGCCCCTCTCTGGGGACTTGGGGCGGCTCACAGCATGTGCAGAAAAAAAACAGAACAATAATAACAATCCAATTAATACATTAAAAACAATCTTTAAAACTCTAATTAAAAAACTATTAATATCATTCATTCAACAGTCAAACTAAAGCATTCATTGGTCAGGGGGGGAAGATCTAAGGAACCCCAGGCCTGGTGGCAAAGATGAGTTTTTAAACTCTTTCGGAAGGTGAGGAGGGTGGGGGCAGTACGAATCTCCGGGGGGAGCTGATTCCAGAGGGCTGGGGCCCCCACAGAGAAGGCTCTTCCCCTAGGTCCCGCCAACCGGCATTGTTTGGTCGACGGGATCCTAAGGAGACCAACTCTGTGGGACCTCACGGTCGCTGGGATTCATATGGCAGAAGGCGGTCTCGGAGATATTATTGTTGTTGTTGTTGTTGTTATTGTCTGGTCCTAGTAATTTTATCAGTGCCAAAGGTAACAGAACAACGGAGTTGGAAGGGACATTGGTGGTCTTCTAGTCTAACCCCCTACTCAAGCAGAAAACCCTATACCAGCTCAGATAAATTCCTGTCCAATCTCTTCTTTAAAAACTTCTAATGTTGGAGCTCCCTCATTTGAAAAAACAGATAGTTAAAAGGAAGTCATTTTGGCTAAGTGGTAGTACCGGCTTCATTGCAAATATATTAATTGTCTCAACATCTCTTTCCAGATGCTCCCCCTGTATCAGAAAGTAGCAGTCATATCTCAGCGTACAGCATAGAAATGACTGGACCAGAAGACGTGGTCTCGGAGGTCTATCATGGCCCAGACCTTGAATGTACTGTCACCAATCTTCTGCCTGGAACAACGTATCAGTTCAGAGTGAGAGCTTTGAATGATGGAGGGGTAAGAAAGGCCACACCAAAATATTGCATGTAAAAGCTAAACAATATTTGAAGAGGGTCCTTTGTGAACCCTTCTCCTAAAAAAACGTTTGGCTTCTCCAGTCTTGCATAATTGACATCCAGTGCAGGGCTGGGTTCTAGCTTACTTTGTTGCTGGTTCACTTCCTCCTGCGTCATGTGGCTTCACGCACATTGCATGCTGCATGCGTGAGCGTGCATGTGCAGTGCTGAAAATTCACCCAAAAATCCCCAAAAGGCAAAAAAAAAAAAAAAGATGGTGGCACATACACAGTGCCAGGACTCAGTTTCTGCACTGCAGAAGAAAAAAAAACACCTAACCCTACCCCCCCCCCCAAAAAAAATCCCCCAAAATAAACAGAAACATAGAAGATTGACGGCAGAAAAAGAACTCACGGTCCATCTAGTCTGCCCTTATACTATTTCCTGTAGTTAGGATGGATATATGTTTCTTAGGATGGATATATTTTTATCCCAGGCATGTTTGAATTCAGTTACTCTGGATTTACCAACGTCTGCTGTAAGTTTGCTCCAAGCATCTACTACTTTTAAGTAAAATAATATTTTCTCACGTTGCTTCTGATCTTTCCCCCAACTAACCTCAGACTGTGCCCCCTTGTTCTTGTGTTCACTTTCCTATGAAAAACATTTCCCTCCTGAACCTTATTTAACCCTTTAATATATTTAAATGTTTCGATCATGCCCCCCCTTTCCCTTGTGCCCTCCAGACTATACAGATTGAGTTCATGAAGTCTTTCCTGATAAGTTTTATGCTTAAGACCTTCCACCATTTTTGTAGCCCGTTTTTGGAACCGTTCAATTTTGTCAATATCTTTTTGTAGGTGAGGTCTCCAGAACCGAACACAGTATTCCAAATGTGGTCTAAAAAAAGTTTCCAAATAAAACTAAAAAAAAGATGGTGGCATCCACAGACTAACACCAACCACTCTGTGACATCACCAACGGTTTGCTACCAGTTCAGGCGAACTGGGGCGAACTGAGAAGAACCCAATTCTGATAATTGCCTGCAATTATAAATGGGGCCATCACAAATGCTGGCAATCATCCTATCTATGGAGGAATGTACTCTCCAGAAACAATTCAATTTGTTGAATATCCACTGAGAGAGTAATGGAACACCTTCCGTTTTAATGAAAAACTAGCCCAGTGATGAAATGTGGAAATAGAAGAGGGGAGATTTGTGTGTCTGAAAGTGTAGAATTACACTGCTGTTTATTAAGAAAGTGTTCGGGAACAGACCACATTCACTGCTCTGTATTAATTTTGGGGGTGGTTTCTACCCAGGACTTTATCCCTAATCAAGAATCAAAGAAATACATATTTATTTATAATGCATCCATTGTATAGACTTTTTGGTTGATGGACCACAAATCACGGTCCATCTGAAGAACGTCAAGGTGGGGAAGAACATATTATTATCCTGTAATCAGTGAAGGACTTCCATCTTCAGTGCTACTGGTGCGCTCTCCAAAGCTGTTGCAGGCACGCACATGTCCGGCAGGCGCATAAGCGCCCATTGCCATGAGATTTGGCTTCTGCGCATGCACAGCAAGTAAAATCTCATGTGAGGATATGTGCAAGACTGAGATTTTGGATATTTTCACCAATATTTTTGCTTCTGCGCATGCAAGGGCATCTTCATGTGAGATTTCGCTTGCTGTGCATACGCAGAAGCCAAATCTCATGGGGGGGGGCGTGCAATTGTGCCCGCATCCCGAAAACCACCACCGGAACATAGCACCTTACCGTTCCAGTAACAGGCCATTAGTGGCTGTTAATCTCCTAAACCCTTTTGCTATATGAAATGTGTGCATGAGTTTCCCTGTTTTTCTTTTAGTATGGGACTTACTCTGAAGCTGCAGAAATTACCACGGTGGCTGGACCCCCAGGGCAGTGTAAAGCACCTTGCCTTACCTTCCTTTCAGATTCAAGTGTACGTGTGAGCTGGGAGGTAAGAGAAAATGGTTCTTTGGACTTCTGCAAATCCTCCTTTCAAATTAGCTGTGATTAGGGCTCCCTACAGAGAGAGGAGAGCAGAATAGAACAGAATGGAATAGAATAGAATAGAATAGAATAGAATAGAATAGAATATTTATTTATTTATTTTGATTTAATTTGACTTGACTTGACTTGACTTGACTTGACTTGTTGACTTGACTTGACTTGACTTGATTTGATTTGATTTGTATACCACCCCTCTCCGTGGACTCGGGGCGGCTCACAACAAACAAGGAATACACAATAAAACAATTTGATCCAATTGATAATGATTAAAAAACCTTAAAACATCCTAAAAATTAAAATATTCAGTTAACATTCACTCAATCAATAATTTATTCTAAACACATTCGTTGGTCAGGGGGGGAAAGATCTAATGACCCCAGGCCTGGCTGCAAAGAGGGTGGGGGCGGTGTGAATCTCTGGGGGAAGCTGGTTCCAGAGGGCCGGGGCTCCCACAGAGAAGGCCCTTCCCCTACGCCCTGCCAGCCGACATTGTGTAGTTGACGGGACCCTGAGAAGGCCAACTCTGTGGGACCTCACCAGGCGCTGGGATTAGAATAGAATAGAACAGAATAGAATAGAATAGGAATAGAAAATAAGAAGAATAAGAATAAGAATAGAATTTTATTGTAACTTTAAATGTACACTAATCAGCATACATTGAAATGTAATTTCGTTGCATTCAGCTCTCAAAGGATAAAATATACACATGTATATATGACACACAGAGACATCACAGACTAGTTCAAATGTATATATATATACATGGCATGGGGAGAGGAGAATTCTGTAAATGTATAAGAAGGATGGCATAAGCAGAATAGAATAGAATTCTTTATTGGGTAAGTGTGATAGGATACAAAGGAATTTGTCTTGGTGCATATACTCTCAATGTACATAAAAGCAAAAGATACATTTGTCAAGAATTATGTGGTACAACACTTAATGACAGTCAAAGGGGTCAAATAAGCAATGAAGAAACAATCAATATTAATAAAAAATCTTAAGGATACAAGCAACAAATTACAACACTTAATGCATTATTGGCGATGTTGTCCAAGTGGGCTTGGCACTTAGTTCGTTAGACATGCGTACTCCAAGGTTCTTGACCGAGTGAGGGTCATCTACAAGATCGTATCCACTCAGTTTGTATTGTAGAAAGACTTTTCCTGCATCCTTATGAAACATCAGCCGCATTTTTTTCAGGTATTAGTAAAATCAAGATGAATTACTTGAATGTCATTGTCTAAAGTGCAGCACTTGCTTAAAAGCTCTTCAGTCTGCCAAAATACATTCGGGTTCTAACATTCGCTTCAGCTGAAAATTGCAGGTAGATCATTCTGAGCATTTCCTGTTTGTGAAGGCATACACGGTTGGGCAGGGAAGCTTTTAAGAAGATGGCAAGCAACATCTAGGGGCTGGTTGGTGAGATTCTAATATTGTTGCATTTTCAGAATGAGTAGAAAAAAGGCACCATTTTGGAAAATGGAAATGGATTGGCATCAGTCTTTTAATGATGATAATCCACATTCATTAGCTATTTTTTGTTCACGTGGGCCTGCTGAAAGTTTAGTATATATCTGTAGAATTCAAGAGAAAAGTTTTGCCCTCAAAGAGCCTTTGGATGTTTTCTAATCCATCATTTGAGACACTTTGCATTGAAGAGGCCCTTTATTATATGGCTTTATGCAAATATTTCTGTACCCTCAAACCAAATGTTCCGTTCTGCTGAGCTCTTCCTCCAATACTACCAAGGCACAGAAGTTCACAAACAGCAAATGAAAAGAATGCTGAAAGATGGGAAGAAAAGCAGACAATTGAACAGATGAGCTCTCTCATCCCCTAAGGGATGGGATGGGATGGGATAGAATAAGGAATGGAATGGAACGGAATAGAACTTTATCGTCACTTTAAATGTACACTAATCAGCATACAGTAGCATGAAATTTTGTTGCATTTAGCTCTCGAAGGATGATAGCCATTATACATACACCCACATATACACACGTACTGTATATGACACAGAGAAATATCACAGTCTAGGTCTAATGTACAACATATACATGGCGGAGGGGGGAAAATAATTCTGCAAATTTACAAGACCAAAGTTATTCATGTTGTAGTTTTGTAAGACTTTTAGCCTGAAATGAAGCTCAGATTCATTAAATATGGGTCATAAGTGCCTTGTGTGTTTGATTGATTTATTGGATTTATATGCCTCAATCATGACTTCAAACATTTGGCCATAAGTCAAGGACTAGCTTTAAGAGTAGATTTCTGTAATGCATACTTAACTGTTCCATTCCCTAAGAAATATAGCCGATAAACTCTGTATTTCCTTTTATCACCTCTGCTTAAATTGGTGCCATCAAAATATCCCAGTTGCAATATATCTTTACGAAAGGCTCCTCTCAACCAATCCGGGACATTTTCCTATTGAGTTACAATTCAATAAATTGACCACAGTTACTTAGGCTTCTGCTTCTCCTACTGAATTTCTTCTGAGATTTCTTCTCTTGACAGTTGACCTCTGCATTAAAGAGGAAACTTGACAGTCTATGTGACTCAGATAGAGATTGCTCTCTTGGGGCCCAAATATGACACAAACTGCTGTTTATTTCCCAGAGTCCTGAGAATTTTGGCGCTGATATCTCAGAATACAGACTGGAGTGGGGAGAAGACAAAGAGAATTTAGACCTGGTGTATACTGGCACAGCCAACTCCTTTGAAATCCACCAACTCTCAGCCGCAGCACATTATTTCTGCAGACTACAGGTAAGTCAAGGCAGTTTACATAGGATTAGATATAAATCAAGATGAGGATATATAAAAATATTTGAAAAATAATTGATTATGACTTGGAATGAAATACGATCATAATATTATGATCATTATTAATTGAAGGTTTAAAATAATGGTTTGGTTAATTTTTATATTGTTATAATATTGTGATAATAATAGAGGGGGTTTTTTCTTTGATTATTTTGCTTTCTTTTCTCTTTTTTTCTTTTTTCTTTCCCTTCCTTTTCTGAATTAAAATTTTCCTTTTTTTATTGTTTGTAATTGATAAAAGTCTTTTTTCTTGTAAAGGTTTTGGAGAATACATAAGTAGGCACTATGGCATATCTGAAGTGCTAAAGGAGAAAGATATTAATTCAATAAGTTTTAAAGGAAATTACGTTTGAATTCAATTAGAAGAAAATTAGATATCTAGATGACAAAATTGGAGGTCAAGATTGGGGGGATTAGATTGACACCGGAAGTAATTAATTAGGAACTAATATTTTTTTTAGGAGATTAATTATAAATAATGTATTAACTCAATACTGTTTTTACTACTTCTTTGTGGCAATCCCTGAGATATTGGAACACTGCTATCATGTCTCCCCTGGTCCTTCTTTTCATTAAACTAGCCATGCCCAGTTCCTGCAACTGTTCTTCATATGTTTTAGCCTCTAGACCCCTAATCATTTTTGTCGCTCTTCTCTGCACCTTTTCTAGAGTCTGAACATGCTTTTTGCATCGTGGCGACCAAAACTGAATGTAGTATTCCAAGTGTGGCCTTACCAAGGCCTTATAAAGTGGCATTAACACTTCATGTGATCTTGATTCTATCCTTCTGTTAATGCAGCCTAGAACTGTGTTGGCTTTATTGGCAGCTGCTGCACACTGCTGGCTCATATTTAAATGTTTGTCCACTATACAGTAATACCTCATGATACGAACTTAATTGGTGCAAGGAGGAGGTTCGTATGACGAAAGGTTCGTAAGACGAAACATTGTTTCCCATAGGAAACAATGTAAAGTCAATTAATCCGTGCAACCAAAAAAACCCCCGCAAAAAAATGGCTTTCGGCAACTGCTGGGAAGCCGCGCGGCTGTTTTAAAAGGTGACAGCCGGCCTGGGGGGCTTCCCAGCACCCCCCCGAACCCCAAACCCAGGTTCGGGGGGGTGCTGGGAAGCCCCCCAGGCCGGCTGCGACCTTTTAAAACAGCCGCGCCGCTTCCCAGCTGTCTCCTGAAGCCGAACGCCAAAGCCGAACTTCCGCGTTCGGCTTCGGGAGACAGCTGGGAAGCGGCACGGCTGTTTTAAAAGGTCGCAGCCGGCCTGGGGGGCTTCCCAGCAACCTCCCGAACCGAACCCGGGGTTCAGAAAAATTTTGCCTCTTCTTAGGAACTTTGTTCGAGTTACGAACCGGTGTTCGGGAGGCTTCTGGGAAGCCCCGCTGCCCGGCTGTCACCTTTTAAAACAGCCACGCGGCTTCCCAGCAGTCTCCGAACGCCGGTTCGTAATTCAAATAAAGTTCGTAAGAAGAGGCAAAAATTTTCTGAACCCCGGGTTCGTATCACGAGTTGTTCGTAAGACGAGGGGTTCGTATCTTGAGGTACCACTGTACCAGTGTTTCCCAACCTTGGCAACTTGAAGATATCTGGACTTCAACTCCCAGAATTCCCCAGCGAGCATTCGCTGGCTGGGGAATTCTGGGAGTTGAAGTCCAGATATCTTCAAGTTGCCAAGGTTGGGAAACACTGCACTATACGCTGCTCATACAGCTAGGTTGCGAATAGGCTGCAGCCTGGGAGAGGTTGGGGGCCCTTGATCTAGATCTTTGTCTCTCTATAGCTCTGACTTTACGCAGCTAATTTGTGGAATAATGAAATACAACCTCTGTTTGTTTTCCAGGCAATAAACCAGGCAGGCGCGGGATCATACAGTGACCTGGTATCCTGCAGAGCCCCGGCGTCTGTTCCTGAGGCTGTGACCACCCTCTACGTATCAGAGGATGAGCACCTGGATGCCTGCCCTATGCCTGTTGTCTGCCTCGTATTAAACTGGGAGGAACCGTGCAATAATGGATCTGAGATTGTATCTTACAATATTGAACTGGGAGATAGTATTATATCAATTGGTAAACTCACAACATACGTCATTGAGGACCTGCCTCCAGAAACCACATTCAGGTAAGTGTTGCTGCAAAGATACAGATACACAGAGTTGGAAGGGACCTTGTAGGTAGGTCATCAACCTTCTGCCTAAGCAGACCCTACACCAGTGATGGCAAACCTATGCACATGTTACTCCAACACTCCGCAGTCTGCATTGGTTGCCAATCAGTTTCCGGTCACAATTCAAAGTGTTGGTTATGACCTATAAGGCCCTTCATGGCACCGGACCAGGTTATCTACGAGACTGCCTTCTGCCGCACAAATCCCAGCGACCGGTTAGGTCCCACAGAGTTGGTCTCCTCCGGGTCCCGTCAACTAAACAATGTCGTTTGGTGGGACCCAGAGGAAGAGCCTTCTCTGTGGCGGCTCCGACCCTCTGGAGTCAGCTCCCTCCAGAGATTAGAACTGCCCCCACCCTCCTTGCCTCTGTCGTCAAGCGTGGGGGAACTGAAACATCTCCCCCTGCCTATGTAATTTTTTCTTGTGTATGATATGACTGTATGTATGTTTTTTATATATTGGGGTTTCTTGTTTTTTAGATTTTTTAAAATGTATTATTGTTATTTTGGATTCTAACTATTAGATTTGTCATTGTATATTGAACTGTGCAAATTCGGTTCGCCCAACACTAATATTGAGGGCATGCAAAGTGTTGCCCTATGTCAGCTCCAGTATGCATGCACGCGATGGCCAGCTGATTTGGGGGCTTCTTTTTGGCCATTTGCGCTCTCCCCAGGCTTCTGGAAAGCCTCCTGAAACCTGTGGATGGTGAAAAATGGCCCAATGGGCCAACCAGAAGTGTGGAGACTGTGGAGGTTGTGTCCATACATTGGGGCAACACAGGGGTTGTGGGCATATGTGGGGTGAGAGGGCATTGCATTAGGTAGTGAACACACGTGCACACACTATTGTGTGTGTGCACTCTTTGGCACACCATTTCTGATAGATGACAGTCCAGTGTCTTCTTGAAAGCTCTCACTGATGAAGCTCCCATCACTTCTGGAGGCAAGCTGTTCCACTGGTTGATTGTTCTCACTGTCAGAAAATTTCTTATCTCCAGGTTGAATCTCTCCTTGTTCGGTTTCCATCCATTATTCCTTGTCTGGCCTTCGGGTGCTTTGGAAAATAGTTTGACCCCCTCCTTTCTGTGGCAGCCCCTCAAATATTGGAACACTGTTTTCATGGTCCTTCTCTTTGCTAGACCAGCCAACCCCAGTTCCTGCAACTGTTCATCGTATGTTTTAGCCTCCAGTCCCCTAATCATCTTGGTTGTTCTTCTGTGCACTCCTTCTAGAATCCCAACATCTTTTTTATAGTGTGGTGACCAAAATTGGATGCACTATTCTAGGTGTGGTCTTACTAAGGCTTTATAGTATTGATCTTGATTGTATCCCTCTGTTAATGCAATTTAGGACTTCATTGGCTTTATCGGCTGCAGCTACACACTGTTGGCTTATATTCAATTGGTTGTTCTAAATTGGTTGTACTAAAATTGAAGGGGTAGGGTAGGTTGGCCAAGCTCCAGGAGCTAATTCCAAACAAAAACCCCTAGAAAACAAGTGAAATAATGAGGTATAGAGTGATGGCAAGGAAGACAAATTCAAGAACCAAATATGGAGCCACATATCTCCGGGACCACCTTCTGCCACACGAATCCCAGCAACTGGTTAGGTCCCACAGAGTTGGCCTTCTCTGGGTCCCGTTGACTAAACAATGTCATCTAGTGGGACCCAGGGGAAGAGCCTTCTCTGTGATGGCCCCGACGCTCTGGAATCAACTCCCCCCAGAGATTAGGATTGCCCCCACCCTCCTTGCCTTTCGCAAACTCCTTAAAACCCACCTCTGCCGTCAGGCATGGGGAAATTGATTCCCCTAGACTGTTTCCGTTTTATGTATGGTTTGTCTGAGATTTATGACTGTTTTTATATTAAGGGGTTTTAAATTGTTTTTAACTATTGGATTTGTATTGTTTTGTTGTTGTGAGCTGCTCCAAATCTTCGGAGAGGGGTGGCATACAAATCTAATTAATAATAATAATAATAATAATAATAATAATAATAGGAAGCATACCCAAGAGTCAGATATAAAGACCTCAAGAACATTAACTTCAGCAAAAATCCAATTTTTTTCTTTTTCAAATCTTTATAGAATATAACCAAAAGCAAAAAGATGTTTGGAAGGCATATTTCAGATCTTTCTGAAGTCCTTGGAGTCCACGTGTCTTTTCTTAGAAACCATGATAAGATAACCTGAAAATTTATCTAGGGGTAGTATACAACTTTTGATATGAACTCTCACATTAAGAAGATAAAACTGTTATCCACTTTGCAAATCCAGGGGCAGTTTTATGCTTAGCTATCCAAATGTATAAATATTTCAGTATACGTATATTCTTGCGGTTCCTGCCTCTTGGTGATCAAGTCATGTGTAAAATCATAAATGTTTCATCTGAATGAGATAATTGTAACCACTGAGTTGGTTGTCATAAGTGATAAGGAGGAAGTTACATCCATCACAGAATCTAGAGACGAGAGTCTGCATTATCACAAGATACCACAAGAATGTATCTTGGTTTTGATTCATAGCCATGTTTTTTTCCTTGCTTTGACCATAATGGCCATATGCAACGATCTGCAAAGGTTTTAGAAAGTTGCAATGAGAAATATTTTAGACAATACTGGTTAAAATCATCCTATCTTAAATGCTATCTTGTCAGGTTTCAAAAACAATTCTTTTAATCCACCGCAACTTTTTTCTGTTTCTTCTTTCTATTCTCCTCTCCAAACCTTATAAGATACTGACTCTGTCCTTTACTGCTTTTCCTTTAATTTTGGGTGTGTATAGCGAAGCCTCTGCCCCTTTTCTTTCACTCGAGGTCTTCAAAGAAAGAAAAACAGGCATAGGAAAAGATCTCTGTTAAATTTCGAGAGTGTATGGGCTTTTTTTTAAGTATATGGTGCTAAATTTGCAATCCCTCCAACTTGTGGGTACCAACATTTGTGCCATTTGTATTTATATAAATAACTCAAAGCAATGAACATAGCCAATACTGCTTCCTCCTTGTATGACTGTAAATTGTTGCTTGCATCCTTAAGATTTTTATTAATATTGATTGTTTCTTCATTGCTTATTTGACCCCTATGACAATCATTGTTGTACCTCATGGTTCTTGACAAATGTATCTTTTCTTTTATGTACACTGAGAACATAGGCACCAAAGACAAATTCCTTGTGTGTCCAATCACACTTGGCCAATAAATAATTCTATACTATTCTATTCTACTCTTGTATTTTCCACACAACAACCCTTTGATCTGGGTTGAGCTGACAGAGAATGACTGGCCCAAAGCCATCCAGCCAGCTTTCATGCCGAAGGCGGGACTAGAACTCATAGTCTACAGATGATTGGCTCAGAATCATCCAGCTGGATTTCATGCCTAAAGCGGGACTAGAACTCATAGTCTACAGATGATTGGTCCAAGGTCATCCAATTGGCTTTCATAGAAACATAGAAACATAGAAGTTTGATGGCAGAAAAAGACCTCATGATCCGTCTAGTCTGCCCTTATACTATTTTCTGTATTTTATTTTAGGATGGTTATATGTTTATCCCAGGCATGTTTAAATTCAGTTACTGTGGATTTACCCACCACGTCTGCTGGAAGTTTGTTCCAAGGATCTACTACTCTTTCAGTAAAATAATATTTTCTCATGTTGCTTTTGATCTTTCCCCCAACTAACTTCAGATTGTGTCCCCTTGTTCTTGTGTTCACTTTCCTATTAAAAACACTTCCCTCCTGGACCTTATTTAATCCTTTGACATATTTAAATGTTTCGATCATGTCCCCCCTTTTCCTTCTGTCCTCCAGACTATACAGATTGAGTTCATAAAGTCTTTCCTGATACGTTTTATGCTTAAGACCTTCCACCATTCTTGTAGCCCGTCTTTGGACCCATTCAATTTTGTCAATATCTTTTTGTAGGTGAGGTCTCCAGAACTGAACACAGTATTCCAAATGTGGTCTCACCAGCGCTCTATATGGCGGGATCATAATCTCCCTCTTCCTGCTTGTTATACCTCTAGGTATGCAGCCAAGCATCCTACTTGCTTTCCCTACCGCCTAACTGCACTGTTCACCCATTTTGAGACTGTCAGAAATTACTACCCCTAAATCCTTTTCTTCTGAAGTTTTCATGCCTAAGATAGGACTAGATCCCATAGTCTACAGATGATTGGCCCAAACTAATCCAGCTGATTTGCATGCCTAAGGCGGGAGTAGAAATCCCAGTACTGTGCCTTGATCATTGGCCCAAAGTCATGCCTAAGGTAGGATTAGAATCACAGTACCCTGATTTCTAGACTGGTGCCTTAACCACTAGACTAGACCAAACTGGCTCTCGGAAGCAGCATTATTTATTTATTCATTCATTCATTCGATTTTTATGTCGCCCTTCTCCTTAGACTCAGGGCATCTTACAACATGTTAGCAATAGCACTTTTTTAACAGAGCTAGGCTATTGCCCCCACAATCCAGGCCCTCATTTTACCCACCTCGGAAGGATGGAAGGCTGAGTCAGCCTTGAGCCGGTGATGAGATTTGAACCACTGACCTTTAGATCTACAAGTCAGCTTCAGTGGCCTGCAGTACAGCACTCTACCTGCTGTGCCACCCCGCCTCATTACTCAGCAGAGACAGAAAAAACCCTCCTTCCCTATTCTTTCACATTTGAAAGATAGACTTCCAACAACAAGCTGTTTAGGTCTCAATCAGTGATGATCATCAACATGGGTGTTGCTTTCACATCTGGTGTAAATGTACTGTATATTGTGCATTTGCATGATGACCTCATCGCTTAATATTGTTCGCCTCCCTTTAGATGCTTTTAATCTTTTCATCCCTGGCTCCAACAGCTTCAGTCTATGCCCTGAGGAACAGTAGAATTCTGTTGCTTCTAGCATATGATTGATGCTGTATTGCTTAGGCTGCAGGAAGAAGAATAATTCTGCTAAGTAGAAATAACCATCTCACCCCATAGAATAAAGCTGTTGGTGCTTTCCATTCATATCCTTCCTTAATTACTTTTTTTCCCCTCTGTGTTTTGAACTAATAAAATGATTGATGATATCTGCAACCAAGGCTCATTTCTTACTTTGCATTATTAACCATTAAACTAATTAGAATATATGTTAGAAATAATAGAAAACAATTAAAAGTTTTCAAACTAGAATGATGGGCATAATCAGCAATATAATACAGTTGGTTTTTAAGTCCTGGGTAGTAATTATTAAATGTGCATATTAATCCTGTTAGTGAGCCTGTGGAGATAATTGAATTTATAATTTTTCCCCTTTGGATTTGGGAGAAATTTAATTTAGGAATTAATATAGATTAAGGATCAGATCACGAATATAACTCTAAAAATCTAAAATAACTCAAAGTCATTTTCTTTTCAGACAGCAATCATAATAGTATCTCAATTCAAATTATTGCTAATATCAGCAGAGAGCAAAAAAATGCATTATTCTTGTACTGTTGGTATTGTTAATTAAGCTCTAAGAAATTTTTCAGTTTGAATTAAATAAAAATCCAATAAGATGAGCTTGGGAACCTGGAAGTAATAATATTGAGAAATAATATTTTCCCAATAACACACATTAAGTGCGCTTGGGTATAAATATTTTTCTCTTTCATCCAATTCCATTGTTTTCCCGATGGAATCACAGGATCATCAAAATTAGAGCAGAAGCCAATAAGGCTGTATATTTTTCTGATCGAATAAATAGCATTATAGTTATTTGAAGAATCTCAAGAGATCTGCTAAGATCTTAGAAGAATATGTTAATAACATGGAGATCAGATACTGTATGATTCAAGAATCATAGAAGGTCCCTTTCAACTCTTCTTGTTCTCTTAAATCCACATGACCACTATTATTATTATTGTTTATTATTTATTGGATTTGTATGCCGCCCCTCTCCGCAGACTCGGGGCGGCTAACAACAACGATAAAAACAGCATGTACAATCCAATTAATAAAACAACTAAAAACCCTTATTATAAAAACCAAACATACACACAAACATACCATGCATAACTTGTAATGGCCTAGGGGGAAGGAATATCTTAACTCCCCCATGCCTGACGATAAAGGTGGGTCTTGAGTAATTTGCGAAAGACAAGGAGGGTGGGGGCCGTTCTAATCTCTGGGGGAAGTTGATTCCAGAGGGCCGGGGCTGCCACAGAGAAGGCTCTTCCCCTGGGGCCCGCCAAACGACATTGTTTGGTCGACAGGACCCGGAGAAGGCCAACTCTGTGGGACATTATCGACCACTGGGATTCGTGCGGTAGAAGGCGGTTCCAGATGTATTCTGGCCCAATGCCATGTAGGGCTTTAAAGGTCATTACCAACACTTTGAATTGTGACTGGAAACCGATTGGCAGCCAGTGCAGGCCACGGAGTGTTGCAGAAACGTGGGCGAATCTGGGGAGGCCCACGATGGCTCTCGCGGTCGCATTCTGCATGATCTGAAGTTTCTGAACACTTTTCAAAGGTAGCCCCATGTAGAGAGCGTTGCAGTAATCGAACCTCGAGGTGATGAGGGCATGAGTGACTGTGAGTAATTACTCCCTGTCCAAATAGGGCCGCAACCGGTGAACCAGGCAAACCTGGGCAAACGCCCTCCTCGCCACAGCCGAAAGATGATGTTCTAACCCTCTCTGAGGGGGTCAGTAGTTCCCCCCCCAGGGTAATGGACATACAGATGGAATTGTCCTTGGGAGGCAAGACCCACAGCCACTTTATCTTGTCTGGGTTGAGTCTGAGTTTGTTGATACCCATCCAGGCCCCAATAGCCTCCAGGCACCGGCACATCACTAGATGGCAGCAAGGAGTTAAGGGATTTTTTTAATACTGCCACTTAGTGATTCTTAAGATTTTGCAGCCTCAATAAAATTTATTTATTTATTTATTTATTTATTTATTTATTTATTTATTTATTTATTTATTTATTTTTGTTATTTAATTAGTTAGAGTTGGAAAGGACCTTGCAGGTCATGTAGTCCAGTGTTTCCCAACCTAACCTTCCTATCCTTATTTATGGATATGTCAGCTGTGGATAATCCAAGGGTAAAGTATTGGGGGTTTGGGGATGACACTATGGAGTCCGGCTTTGACAACTCGATTACTGAAGTCATATTTTTTACAGTCACATTTGGAGCAGTTAATATTAAGTTTAAATCTGATGTGTGCTCTTGTGGTGTTGTGGTTGAAGCTGTCCTAATGTTTCCCTCTTATTAGTACCCATCTCATGTATTTAAATAGTGTTATATCTATGTATGCTACCAATACGTACTTGAAAAACAAAATAAATAAATAAAATAAAATCTAAAGGCTCAATTTTCCCTTTTGACTCAATCAGAAAATCTGATGGGAAAAGGTTGAAAGTGTATCAGAGACGACTGTTCACTTCATCAGCCATAATATCTTCGAAGTGCAACATAAATGCTCAAGGCTTGGAGGAAGAAATAAAATAAATGCCATAAACTTATATGAATAATGCCACTCTTGTATTTAACTTGATAGCTATTTACTGTTTTTGAACTGATCTGTTCTAACTCTGCCACCCCAGTTCTCTTACACATGAGAACCACGACAACAATTATTATAAAACAAATATAGAAGGAAAATTTAAGAGGCCACTTTACAAGAAATGAAACTTCCCTTTAAGTGGTAGTGTTTTACAAAGGTTCTTATTTCTTTCTGGAAATTGAGATCTCAAAAACGTGGCCATATTTGTACCAAGCTGCCTTTGACTTTTAATTTTCCTATTGCATTTGTCAGGGAATTTTGCATAGCATGTGAATGGATACATCCTGTGTATTTATGGCAGCTATTCTGAGGAACCATTAGAGTGTTCAATTAATGTTGCACAAATAATGACTAAGGAGAGCGGTGTGACCTTGGAGCATCCAACAAAGTGCTTTGGCTGCTGCTTCATAGGAGGAGATGCTTTGTTGTTGTTTTTACAGAGGAAAATATCTAATTAGGCTATTAATCAGTGATACAGGATATCAGAGCTGGTTTGGTTTTCAGACTTCCTACTATGCAATCTGTTGGAGGAACTGTTCACGCTGTTTTGGTCTGAGCAGATGTGTTTGGGCTGGTGTTAATATACCCTTTTCAGATAATCTAGGCAGGAAGCACAGCCATCAATAATAATAACAACACTTTACTGTAAGGTTGCATTAACACATTTCTCCCTTCCTCTCATTCTAGTCTCCAGAAAACTACACAAACACACTCCTCTCTCCTTCTGTGATTTCTTTCACATGACTGCTATCTTGTCTGTGACTCTTCCTATGTCATTTGTTTCTTGTCTAAAGGTGATTTCCTCATACTACTACAAGTGTGAAAAGTCAACTCTTAGGTAGCAGTAAAATAGGATAGTTTCTGGTTGTGAGGAATATATTATTATTATTATTATTATTATTATTATTATTATTATTATTTATTAGATTTGTATGCCGCCCCTCTCCGTAGACTCGGGGCGGCTCACAACAATAACAAGAACAATGTAAGAACAAATCTAATAATTTCAAAAACGCTAAAAACCCCATTATTAAAAGCAAACATACACACAAACATACCATGTATAAACTGTATAGGTCCAGGGGAGATGTCTCAGTTCCCCCATGCCTGACGGCAGAGATGGGTTTTAAGGAGTCTACGAAAGGCAAGGAGGGTGGGGGTAGTTCTAATCTCCAGGGGGAGCTGGTTCCAGAGGGTCGGGGCCGCCACAGAGAAGGCTCTTCTCCTGGGTCCCGCCAAACGACATTGTTTAATCGACAGGACCCGGAGAAGGCCAACTCTGTGGGACCTAACCGGTCGCTGGGATTCGTGCGGCAGAAGGCGGTCCCGGAAGTATTCTGGTCCGATGCCATGAAGGGCTTTATAGGTCATAACACTTCAATTCAACACTTTGAATTGTGACCAGAAACTGATCAGCAACCAATGCAGACTGCGGAGTGTTGGTGTAACATGGGCACACCTAGAGAAGCCCATGATTGCTCTCGCAGCTGCATTCTGCACGATCTGAAGTTTCCGAACACTTTTCAAAGGTAGCCCCACAGAATAGTCTGTGTTCCTGACTGAATCTTTCTAAATTTTGTACTTCGGAAAAACTGGAAATTCTTGTTGACTGAGAGCGAAAAATCACACAACAAAACTAGCCAAATTTATACCTGTAAAGTAATAGGTAATGTGTCTGTGTACATCCACAGACACACAAATGTGCTTGTGTGTGTCCCTGCATGTGCACATACGAATACAGATATATATGTGTATACAGATAGTCCTCAATGTATGACCACAATTGAGCCTGAAATTTCTATTGTTAAGTGAGACAGTCATTAAGTGAATCTTGCCCCAATTTACGAACATTCTTGTCACAGTTGTTAAATGAATCACTGCAGTTGTTAGGTTAATAATATGGTTGTTAAGTGAAACTGATTTTCCTATTCACTTTGCTGTTCATGGTAGAAAAAGTGATCATCTGATCCTAGTTTTTTGTTTCATTTGTGTGTGTGTGTGTGTGTGTGTGTGTGTGTGTGTTTGTTTGTTTCATCTTTGCAGTGTACTTATTCATTCATTCATTCATTCATTCATTCATTCATTCATTTATTTATTTATTAGATTTGTATGCTGCCCCTCTCCGTAGACTCGGGGCGGCTAACAACAACAATAAAACAACATATAACAAATCTAATATTTAAAATAATGAATTAGTGGCAGTGTCAATATGATAGAGTGTGCACATATTTGTAAGAGAGATATTGAGAATTGATGACATCAGAATTCTTCCTTAAAGGTCCATCATAGTGGGAAAGATTATTATCACAGAATGTACATTTCAACAGAAGAGTAGTGATGGGCGAACCCAACGGTGTTCGGGTTCGGCAAGTTTGGACGAACTTTATGCAAAATTCGGCCGAACCCAAACCCAAATTCAAACTCGAACTGGGAATCCCTCCCACGAAGAGATTCCGGGGGCAGAGCTTTGACGTCACTGGCAGGTTGCTAAGGACGCCAAGGTGATCACTTCCTGGAATCCAGGAAGTGATCACCTTGGCGTCCTTAGCAACCTGCCGGTGACGTCAAAGCTCCAAATGCCGAACACGACCCCGAACTTTGCCCGAAGTTTTAAAAAAATTCGGGTTCGGTTTAAAAAAATGTGCCAGTTTAAAAAAAAAAAATTTTTAAAGTTTAAAAAAATGGTGCGGGTTCGGTTCGCCCATCACTACAGAAGAGGCATTGATCTAAATTTTTCTCACCATCCATTATTAAAAATTAATAACTCTACTATCTCTTGAAGGATCTCTGGTGAATTGATGCTGTTTATATACATGCATTTAAAACTTTAGCAGACAATAGTCACCTGTTGATTCCCACTGCCATTTATTGGCTACATAGAAGTGCACGCTCAAATAATTTTGAATGTCCTTAAAAACCAGTATCATGCCCATTATTTTAATATGTTGCTTGCTGCAGTTTATGAAAAAGCTGCATTTCCTCAGCTTTTATCCAACATAAAAATGTAGAAGGCAAGTTTTTAGGAATATGAAATTCCCTTCCATAAATCTTGCAGATTCATTTCTTGTATTTTGTCCCCCCTCCCAAATCCATATTTTGAGTTAGATGTCACGACCAAAGAATCTTCTTATACAAATTTCAGAGAAACACTATACAGTATAGTGAATATTATGTTGACTGTTAATAGTGAATGTTAATAAAGAGAGAAAGGTAGGCAGGTTTTGCATGAGAGTAGAATCAAGAAATAAGAATAATATAATACCAGAGTACAGTGATACTTCGTCTTACAAATGCCTCATCATACAAACTTTTCGAGATACAAACCAGGGGTTTAAGATTTTTTTTGCCTCGTCTTACAAACTATTTTCACCTTACAAACCCACCACCGCCACTGGGATGCCCGGCCTCCGGACTTCCGTTGCCAGCGAAGCACCTGTTTTTGCACTGCTGGGATTCCTCTGAGGCTCCCCTCCATGGGAAACCCCACCTCCGGACTTCTGTGTTTTTGTGATGCTGCAAGGGAATCCCAGCAGGGGAATCCCAGCAGCGCAAAAATGGGTGCTTCGCTGGCAACGGAAGTCCAGAGGTAGGTTTCCCAGCGAGGGGAGCCTCCGTGAAATTGCAGCATCACAAAAACACAGAGGTCTGGAGGTGGGGTTTTGAGGACTTTGGTGTTTTTGCGATGCTGCAATTTCACTGATGCTCCCTTCGCTAGGAAACCCCACCTCCAGACTTCCGTTGCCAGCGAAGCGCTCGTTTTTGCGATGCTGGGATTCCCCTGCTGGGATTTCCCTGCAGCATCGCAAAAACACAGAAGTCCGGAGGTGGGGTTGCCCATGGAGAGGAGCCTCAGGGGAATCCCAGCAGTGCAAAAACAGGCGCTTCAGCTGGCAAAAGGGGTGAATTTTGGGCTTGCACGCATTAATCACTTTTCCATTGATTCCTATGGGAAACATTGTTTCGACTTACAAACTTTTCACTTTAAGAACGTCGTCCCGGAACCAATTAAGTTTGTAAGACAAGGTATCACTGTATTATTTAGGACACAACCTGTGTAGGGTCTTTAGGGTCTGCAACCTGCGGCTCCAAAGCCATGTGTGGCTCTTTAGGCACTCTGCTGTGGCTCCCTGTTAGGTGATCCCATCACTGACTAGCCCTCCCTGCCCCGCCCATGCAACATTTATGCTCAATGGAACCTTTGTCTCCTGCCGCTTGGGACTGGGAGCTCGTGCCCCACCGTGTTCACCCAGGTTTTGTGGCTCACGGTTTTTTTCTTTTCTATGGGAAAAGGGTCCAAATGGCTCTTCGTTTAAGGACCCCTGATTTAGGGTATCGTTGTGTTCAGTTTGTACATTATGTAAACCAGCCAGCAGGCTGATCTATAGCAATAGACTTCAGCCTTTGTGATGTTGCTTTTTTTGGTTCTAAAGAATAATTTCAGGCTAATTTTACAGAAATGTTACATTAATCGGCAGAGTAATTTCCGCCCGAGTGCTGCTCTTAGCTGTTATTCCTGGCACATTTTCTATGTGGAAAAATTAGGCCACTGAGTTCCACCTAAAAATAGAATCATTTCCAATCACAGCCATTGTTTTTTTTGAAGCAATGGTTTGAGTGTGACTGGGATACTTTTGACATAAAGTATTTCCTCCCAAGGAAGACAAGGGTTTTCTTTTTGGTTTAATTTCAGATAGTTACATCTAACATGAGAAGGTTGTTTTATGTTCACTAATTTTAATAAAAAATGAAATAGATATGATTTCAGGGACCAGAAAAGGAAAGATTTCTGGTCCAGGAAGACACATATAGAATTTTAAAGTATAAAATTTATAGTATAGTATAGTCAAAGGTGGGCTGCTAGCTGGAATGCTACATTGGGCTCGCTGCCGTGGCTCGTGAGTGCTTGCGGGGCCAGCGCGATTTTGCTTCTGCACCTGTGGAGGTGGCAAAACCGTGCATGGAGCCACAGGTGCGCCCATGTTTCAGCATGCACAGAAGCAAAAAAAGAAGTGCCGAAACATGAGCACACCTGCAGCTCATGCTGGCCCTGCAGGCACCCACTGTTGTGATTAACTCTGGCCCAACTCCTGCCCCAAGGACTGTGGATGTGGGGGAGACATCCACATGCTGCAAGCCTGTTTCGCCCCGGGTGGAATCTGCTGATGAAGGCTCCTCTGACCAAGAAGACATGAGTGACAGGGAGGAGGAGAGTGTGGCAGACAGCTCAGAAGGAGATCAATTATCTAGCTCCTCCTTGGATTCAGAACAAGAGTTAATGATACAGCCACGCATGTGGAGAGTGATGCATAGGCAACAACAACTGAGAGATTATTATCAAAGAAAATGAGGCCACCTGTGGTTGGGTGGGGCTGTGGTAATTAGTGAGGCTGCTATAAAGAGCAGCCTGTGGGTTTGGCCATTGTGGAGGATTATCTGATCCTTGTGTTTCGTGACTGCTTTACTGACTTTGACCATTTGTGTGCTGATTTTTCCCTGCTTTGAAACTAAACCAGAGCAAAGTGTGTTTCACTTTGTGAAAGAAGAAGGACTGTGAATTGCCTCACAGCTGCAAGCTAAGTATCACAGAACTGATAAGGGACTTGTACAAATTACCAGTTTGTTTGGAGACGAGTGCTCTTTGCTATACCAAAAGAGGGCTTGGTTTAAGTGAATTTTCATTATAAAGAACATTGTTTTGAATTTTCAAACATCTGTGTGTCTGAAATTTGTACCTGTGCATTTTTGGGAGGATTCTACCAGAGAGCCCGACAGAACACCCACGAGCTGCGGCGGCGAGCCCAATTTAGTGTTCTGGCTAGCAGCCCGCCCCTGAGTATAGTATAGTATAGCATAGCATAGCATAGCATAGCATAGCATAGCATAGCATAGCATAGCATAGTATAATATAATTCTATAGCCTGCTTTGTCTTTATAGCTGTTTGCCTGCAAAAAATATTATGGCTGCAAAAAATCAGCGAAATATCGCGCACGTGTGCGTCCTCTCACAAGATTTTGCTTCCTGGGCATGCGCAATAGCAAAATCTCACTGGGGTGCTCATGCGTCCCCGCAGCAGAAGTAAAACTGCATGCGCAGCTCAATTTTTGCTACCAGTACGCCGTCTTTTTATCCGTACTGTTAGCAACCTGGTAATGCATTCTACCATGCACATCGTGACATTTCGCATGCTCATGCGCTCGCTACACTCACACGAATCCCCAACACGATTTTGCTCCACGCAACTGCTGAGGCACAATTTTCCTTTTGCGCATGCTCAGAGAGCCCCCCCAAAATAACTGAAAATAAGAAAAAAAAGATGGCAGCATGCACGGGGCGGCAAAAACAGCACTAGAGCTCTTGTGCCCAAATTGCACAATCGGCGGGCCACTATCAATGGACCGCAGCGCAATGGACCGAACTGAATCGCGCCCCTGGGGCCACCGTAGGCACCCATGACATGAATGATGTCAAGATGGCCATGTCTACTATGGCTCCCTGAGGTTTCATTGATGGGACCCTCAATGAAATTGAGCTTCACTCCCCTGGTCTAAGTGATAGTGCTGTTGCTATCGCATTCATAATTTAGGTAGAATCTGGGAAGTATGGGAACTGTGTTGATCTGCCCTCTAAGAGACTGACAGCCTATCTATAGCAGTTTCCTCAACCAACCATGGTGTCACCAAAATAAGAACATAAGAAGAGCCATGCTGAATCGGGCCAAAGCCCATCGAGTCCAGCATTCTGTGTCACCCACCAATTGTCCATGGGGATCTGGAACAAAAAGAGAAGGCAAAACCCTCTCTTTCCCTTGACCCCCAACAAAGGGTACCCAAGGGAATCCTGCCTGTCTCAACCAACATAGAGGCGGCACTTGGACATCCGTTTCAATAACCACTTGTCATCCATGAATCTGTCTAATCCTGCCTTGAAGCTCTCTAAGCTGACAGCTGTCACAACCTCTTCTGGAAGTGAATTCCATAAACCAACGACCCCCTGGGTGAAGAAATATTTCCATTGATTTGTCCTTACTTTCTTAGCTATGAGCTTTAGGGAGTGCCCCCTCGTCTTAGTATTGTGTGATAGAGAAAAGAATTTTTCTCTATCCACCTTTTCTATCCCATGCGTGATTTTATACGCTTCGATCAAGTCACCCCTTAAACGCCGTCTTTCAAGGCTGAAGAGACCAAGGCGTTGCAACCTGGTTTCATAAGGGAGATGCTCCATTTCCTTGATTGTTCTTGTTGCCCTTGTTTGCACCTTTTCCAGTTCCATTATATCCTTCTTGAATAGCAGCAATATCAAAGTATGAAAGGTATTTATAACTTCTATTCTGGTCCACTTTAACCTTCTGTTCTCTCTGTGTCTCTTTCAATGACAGGATCCGGATTCAGGCCGTCAACGAGGTTGGAGCTGGGCCTTTCAGCCACTTCATTGCAGCAAAGACCCGGTCGTTGCCACCTTTACCCCCTCGGCTAGAGTGTACTGCAGCAGGTCCCCAGAGCCTGAAATTGAAATGGGGGGAGAGCAGCTCCAGACAGCATGCTAGTGATGACATGGTCTATCTCTTACAAATAGAGGACAAGAACAAGAGGTAAGAAAAGCATGTAGCTCAGCTAGCACTATTTATCCGGAAGCTATCCTTCTATAAATGAGAATCTGTCCGGATATACAGAGCTATGCGGTAGAACTTGACAAGATACCAGAATTTATAGTGTGGCAATTTATGAACCAGTGCAGAGAAATAACGGGCACACTTTTGTAGAAAACAATAGTAAACAGTTTTACTCTTCAGTGCATTCAAAATATCTTCTGTCTTAGTCTTCTATTTACAGGAACAAACTTTGCTTTAACTATATGCAGTAAAAATTACTTACATGTACATACTAAACCAATCCAGGTTTCTCCATATCAACACTACAGCTCTAACTCAATTATTAACACAAGCTTCAAAACTGCTCCAGCCAACTAACAACATTACCAACAACAACAGCCAACATTAACAGCCAACATTAACAGCCAACATTAACAGCCAGCAATCATTGTAAAGTTGCTTTGCATTTTATAATGCTCCGGACAAATCAGATTGCAGTTTACACCCTATGACTCGGCATTCATTACAATTTAACATGCTTACATCCTTCTTAAATCCTTATTGGGTAACATAATGGAATATCACCTAGGATTGAGCTAATCCTTGACAGAATCAACCCAAATGGGCTTGGCTTAGTTCTGGTTGTAGGCAAGGCTATGAGTATCTTCATGAGTAAGCTGGTTGGTCTTATGTCATTAAATTCTTCCCGTTGACACTTGGCAGTGAGAAAAAAAGTTCGAGATGAGGGCACTCAGTGTTGTTAATGCAGGTAGGCGTCAACGTATGACAATAATTGAGTCCAAAATGTTAGTTGCTCAGCAAGACAGTTGCTGAGTGAATTTTGCCCCATTTCTCACCACGGTTGTTAAGTGAAGCACTGCAGGTGTTAAGTTAATAACATCATTTATTATTTTATTTATTTATTTTATTTATTTTATTTATTTTATTTATTTTATTTATTTTATTTATTTTATTTATTTTATTTATTTTATTTATTTTATTTATTTTATTTATTTTATTTATTTTATTTATTTTATTTATTTTATTTATTTTATTTATTTATTTTATTTTATTTATTTATTTTATTTATTTTATTTATTTTATTTATTTTATTTATTTTATTTATTTTATTTATTTTATTTATTTTATTTATTTTATTTATTTTATTTATTTTATTTATTTTATTTATTTTATTTTTATGCCGCCCTTCTCCTTAGACTCAGGGCGGCTTACAACATGTTAGCAATAGCACTTTTTAACAGAGCCATCCTATTGCCCCCACAATCCGGGTCCTCATTTTACCCACCTCGGAAAAATGGAAGGCTGAGTCAACCTTGAGCCGGTGATTAGATTTGAACCGCTGACCTACAGATCTACAGTCAGCTTCAGTGGCCTGCAGTACAGCACTCTACCTGCTGCACCACCCCGGCTCATGACTGGAGATGGTGGGGGAGGGATACAACATTCTTTTTTTAAAATTTTTTTTAAAAAAATTGGTTTATTTACTAAATTAACAACAAACAAACAAAATACTTAAAAGAAAACGTGCCCAACACCAATAAAAACCCCACCACCATTTAGGGGGTTAAATTATTTGCAATAAGTTTCAATTTCTTCCTTAGCTCCGGTTTACATTTCTTTACATACAAAAAGTGATCGGAATTTATTTTTCACATTGTCGTCATAAATTCTACTTAAGATATAATCTTTCACCTTATTCCATCGTGCCATCAGCTTCTCCAATTTATTTTCATCAAAGTTATTTAATCTTATTTCCATAATTTCGAAGTGGATGTGGTCCACCGTGTACCAGTACCAATTCTGGATTGTCCATTTATTACTATCCTTCCACCCTAATGCCACTACTGCTTGGGGATACAACATTCTTTATTTCCAGTCTACAACACAGTCCTTTCAACAGTTCCAAGAAGGCTCCACACCCATTTGCACCTGACCCTGATGACACAGACAAACCTCCGGCTGACCTTAACGTCCCGCTAAAAGAATGCAAAGGAATAATAAAATCCTTTCATTCCCCACCATTCAGTCAGACCTGAAGAAGCTTCTTGAATGAGAAGTGAAATGTCTTCAAAGAAAAAACCCCCAGAAAGTCCTGTTGCTTCTTGTAAAACGCGCCTTTGGGATGGAAAAACTGGTGTTCTCTTCTTCCTGGTTTTGAAAGTAGCCCTCCTACCCAATAGAAGTTAGACATTCTCTTCCTAGACCTTGTCTGTATCCCTTATTCAGAATTCATTTTTCCTTCTCTCCCCCCCCCACCGCCCCCACAATCCTGACACATAAATGCCCAGGTAACCATGGATACAGCTATTGGGAAAGCACCAGGTTGCAAACTTACTGAATGGGCTATCATTTTACCATCACAACCTGCCTAAGTTTTTAAAAGCAACAGGTGGTCAGACAGCTGTGCTTACAGCAATTGCTCAATATATATATATATATTTTTTTTTTTTTTAAAGCAATGCACACTAAATGCACGCAGCATATACTGGGAAGAACAGAGTTTGTGTGAAATGTATTTGTTTTATGTAGTGAGAGTTAGGGGCTCTTTCTACTGTAGGTGATAGATCAGGCGATCGACACATAATAGATGGTGGGTTTCTGGCAGCCTGTTATTTCCTCAACAGATAATAGAGCTTGCTTGATGTTCTCTGTATGTTCTAAAACCAGGATGTGGGTCATTGTCAGTGATGGGCTCCTATGGGTATGGTCAGGTACGCAGAACTGGTAGAAAAAATTTGATTTTCTTTTTTCTTTTTTTCCCTTCTGGGCTCTGGGTTTGTTTTTCCTATCACAGTAAATGAGGTTGAATGTTTATAATTTTAGAAGAGCTGTGAGTATTTGTGTGCGTGTACATACACATACAGTCTATATGGTAGATAATGTATATTTTTGTGTGCCTGTGTGTAATATGTATGAACATATATGGCATATATAAATAGAATTAAATAGTATATCTTGGATGTTCAAGTAATAGTAAAAAGATAGGGAAATTGTATCTCTTTGAGGCGAGGAAAGGCCAGGCACCCTAACTCAAACTCTTGAGCTGAGTGACGTCAAGTTGGCCCCCTTTAAGCCAGTCACATGACCTTTAAGCCACCCCCTGGTCACATGATCGTCAAGCCACTCCTACCTGGTCACATGGCTGGCAAGCCACACCCACAAAATAAGCCATGCCCACCTACTAAAAAAATTGCAGCCCTTCACTGGTCATTGTTCATCTTTTAAATGTTCTCTGAGGGATTAAGAAGCTGTGTGTTCCCATTGTTCTTGTTGTGTTCAATTGTTCTGTTTGCCAGCCCTATGGAAAATCATTTCAGAAAAGACAGGGAACAATTAATTCCACAATTTGAATAAATTGATCCACTAAGCCAGTGTTTCCCAACCTTGGCAACTTGAAGATATCTGGACTTCAACTCCCAGAATTCCCCAGCCAGCATTTGCTGGCTGGGGAATTCTGGGAGTTGAAGTCCAGATATCTTCAAGTTGCCAAGATTGGGAAACACTGCACTAAGCCAATTGGGAAACCAGTTCCCAAATTCTCCACAGGTGTGGCTTTTGAGTACACTGATTGGTGCAATGGGATTTGAAGCCAACTTGAAAAAAGTGAGTGGTGCAGGGGTGGCCTAGAGGTGGAGCTCTCGCCTCACAATCAGGAGGCTGTCAGTTCAATCCTAGGTAGAGCCAGATATTTCTCTCTCTGAGCACACTGACAAAACTTGGCATTGGTAACAGGAAGAGCATCCGGCTATTAAAACTGAAACTCCATTCAGTTGCCCAGATTTCACTCTGCAAGGAATTATGGGAATCATTAAAAGAAGATGGTGATGATCGACTCTAAGAAAGTAGCAATGGATTTATCCAGGAAGAATTTAGCAATATATTAAAGCAGGCTCCGGGCACAGATCGGCACTTGTCCATAGCACTGGTCAGCACAAAAAAATAATCAGCAAAAGTAATGTGTCTGTTTTATGGAGTTTGATGTGCTGATTCCAAAAATATGCTTAGTTTTACTCTATCACATAAACTGCCTAATATAGAAGCATTTTTGTTATTATGTTATTTCTGATATATAGATTACTGTTTTCTTAATGTCACCAATATATTTCTTATACCTTATAATAATGATGCTGCTCCATGGAAACTATACCTGCTATAGAAAAAATGATATACATTTTTGAAATCAGAACAAAAAATGATTCAGAAAAGTACAAGGTCAACTGCGATGATTACAGAAAACAGTTTTTGTGGACCTGTGTAGTTCATGCCCTCATCACCTCGAGGTTCGACTACTGTAACGCTCTCTACATGGGGCTACCTTTGAAAAATGTTCGGAAACTTCAGATCATGCAGAATGCAGCTGCGAGAGCAATCATGGGCTTTCCCAAATATGCCCATGTTACACCAACACTCCGCAGTCTGCATTGGTTGCCGATCAGTTTCCAGTCACAATTCAAAGGGTTGGTTATGACCTATATAGCCCTTCATGGCACTGGACCAGATTATCTCAGGGACCGCCTTCTGCTGCACGAATCCCAGCGACCAGTTAGGTCCCACAGAGTGGGTCTTCTCCGGGTCCCATCAACTAAACAATGTCGCTTGGCGGGACCAAGGGGAAGAGCCTTCTCTGTGGTGGCCCCGGCCCTCTGGAACCAACTCCCCCCCAGAGATTAGAATTGTCCCCACCCTCCTTGCCTTTCGTAAGCTACTTAAAACCCACTTCTGCCGTCAGGCATGGGGGAATTGAGATCCTCTTTCCCCCTAGGCCTCTACAATTCTATGCATGGTATGTATGTACTATTGTACACTGTTTTATTGTTGCTGTTAGCTGCCCCGAGTCTCAAATAAATAAATAAATAAATCAAGAACTAGTCTGTTCAAGTGGGTGAAGCCCCATCTGTACGTACTGCAGCATCCTGGGAGCAGGTGAAGCCACATTTTTCTGGTCCATGGAAAAAACACCATCCATGGAACCAGTCCCTGGCAGCCAGAAGGTTGGTGAGCACTATATCAAAGGAGTAGAACTGAATGAGAAAAAATTAAATTGTGGGAAAAGGGAAATGCTAAATGTAAAAAAGCAAGTTTGTTTTGAAATCAAATTAATACAGTTATGCCACAAAAGCCCATCCAAATTCAGTAGCAATAAACTCTTGTTTTCCCTTTCAAGAACTCCCAAAAGATACCCAGTCAATTAAAAAAAAACTGTTGGAAAGTAGAGAGAAATAAAACACCTCCTTAATGCAGAAACATGTCTGGAAAATATATGGCCGTGGCATTAATAACTGAAATGAAATGATCTCTCTGGTTAGCTCGCTGACTTGCTGTATGCTAAACCACTAGTAAATATAATTGTAATTATTAGCAAATACTCATCAGTAGGTGTCTTGCTGTACTAATTTTAATATAACTATTAGCAGCCAAAGTAGTTGTCTCTGTTGCATTGCTATCGGCAATTAATCGTTGCTTGTAACTTTTGCATAAGAGAGATTGGAGATGCCATTTCAGGAAGTAATTTATTAAGTGTCCTTTTGTTTGTTATAAACTCTCTTATTGCTCACAACATTCCAGTATTTGCAATAAAACAAGAGGCTTGTGTGCCAGATATACATGATAAAGATTGAAATATTGCTTTCAAATTATGGTGAACATATGAGGCAGCCTTATGCTAAGTTAGGTTTTGGTCCATTGAACCTCGATTTCCCTTTCGGCTATTATATCTGGGTTGCAAACAGTTCAGATGATCATCGATTGATGACATCAGTTAGATTTTCCTCTCTCTTCTAGCTGCCGTCTACTTATCATACAGATTTTTTGCAGCCTGGATTGGCAGCTATACTTTTTCTGTTCTGGTTGATAGCATCTTCTGGAAATGTTTTGCCTAGCTTCAACAAGCTTTTTAATTTAATTGCAGAGAAATACCTGCCGCGGGATTAAAAGCTGCACCCAGATTTGGTTTAAATCATTAAATATATTCTTAAACAATCTTACTGTGAATCTCATTCGTGAGTGGGTTCTACTTATCTTCCCTACTGGTTCACATTGTGTCAGAAGTGTTTGTGTTTTGCATCATGGCAGGGCAATGACCTTCTGCGCATGTACAGAAGACTTTGAGCATATGCAGAAGACTTTGCGCATACCCAGAGGGTTCTTTGCCAGCCGTGTCAACTGGAGAACCGATTCAGGGGCGTGGCCAGCTCTCCCCAAACTCATGCCTATTCTGTCGATGACACTGCCTACCCAACTCATCCCCTGCCATCAACTTCTCCTTTGGCCTTCAGTCTTTCCCAGCAAAATGTCAGAAATAAGCGATAAATTACAGCCCGTGTGGACCATAATAAATCATTTCTGGAGGCAATGGATTGAAAGAGAGTATTTGTATTCAAACAAGGTTTCTTTTTATTATAAAAGTAGAAAAAAAATAAAATATGCCATAGGAGGCAAATAAAATACGTCTTCACATCATGGCTGCTAACAAAGAACTAACAATATAATATGGAGAATCTCAGGAGGATGGATGAATGATGTGGCAGGATTTTACATCATAATAGGAGGAGTTAATAAAACACACACACAGTTAACTATTTAATTACTGAATAACTCTGAATGTCTCTAAATGTCTCTGGGGTTGTCAATACTCAGCGTGACACAAAAAGGGTCTTTTCCAATGAGTCTTCTCTTTTGATTTGGTGGCCAAAGTATTTGAGCTTCAGCTTTAGTATCTGTCCTTCCAAAGAACAATAAATCTGGATAAAGTTACCATTTAGCAAATATCTAACTAGATTCTTAATTAGGGATATAATAATAATAACAACAACAATAACAACAGAGTTGGAAGGGACCTTGGAGGTCTTCTAGTCCAACCCCCTGCTTAGGTAGGAAATCCTACACTACTTCAGACAAATGGTTATCTAATATCTTTAAAACTTCCAATATTGGAGCATCCACAGCTTCTGGAGGCAAGTTGTTCCACTGATTAATTGTTCTAATTGTCAGGAAATTTTTCCTTAGTTCTAACTTGCTTCTCTATTTGTTTAGTTTCCACCCGTTGATGCTTTGGAGAATAATTTGACTCCCTCTTCTTTGTGGCAATGCCTGGGATATTGGAACGCTGCTATTGTGTCTCCCCTGATCCTTCTTTCCATTAAACTAACCATGCCCAGTTCTTCATATGTTTTAGCCTCTAGTCCCCTAATCATCGCACACACAAATGCAGTTAGGTTTTTCCCACCAAAATGGCATCCATTTATCTACAGTGTTCCCTCGATTTTCGCGGGGCATGCGTTCCAAAACCGCCCGCGAAAGTTGAATTTCCGCGAATTAGAGATGCGGAAGTAAATACACCATTTTTGGCTATGAACAGTATCACAAGCCTTCCCTTAACACTTTAAACCCCTAAATTACCATTTCCCATTCCTTTAACAACCATTTACTCACCATTATTACTGGTACTCACCATTGAATAAGACACTTACCGTGTTTCCCCGATAGTAAGGCAGTGTCTTACTATCTTTTTACCCCCAAAAGCCCCACTGTGTCTTACTTTGGGGGTATGTCTTATATTGTCCTGGGCACCGGGGCCGGCTCGTCTTCGGGCTTTGGCCCGGGCGAGGCCTCTTCTCCTCCGGGCGGGCGGCGTTAGGCGTCCACCCACCCCCAGCCCTGAATTCAGGGCGCGCGAAGGAGAAGCCAGCTCTCAAACCGAAGGACGGCGCTGGTCCCCGCTAAGCCTTCTGCGCCTGACTCGGCGAGGCGAGAGGGAAGAAGGAGAAGCACAAGTGGATGCGGAGCGCCCGGGAGGCATTTATCCGCCCGGGAGGCATTTATCCGTCCTTCGCTTTGACGGCGCTGGTCCGAAGCGAGCCGAGCGGGCGGACCAGCGCCATCAAAGCGAAGGATGGATAAATGCCTCCCGGGCGGATAAATGCCTCCCGGGCGCTCCGCATCCACTTGCGCTTCTCCTTCTTCCCTCTCGCCTCACCGAGTCAGGCGCAGAAGGCTTAGCGGGGACCAGCGCCGTCCTTCGCTTTGCCAAGCCGGGGAAGAGGCGGTGGCGCCGCGGCAAGGCGAAGGACGGCGCTGGTCCGAAGCGAGCCGAGCGGAGGGGAGCGCCGTCCTTCGCCTCGCTGCCACCGCCTCTTCCCCGGCTTGGCAAAGCGAAGGACGGCGCTGGTCCCCGCTAAGCCTTCTGCGCCTTCTGCGCCTGCGGCTGGGGGCATTGCCCGGGCCCTTCCAGTAGCGGCTGGGAAATAAGCAACAGAGCAGCCCGCCCAGTCCCGAAATGATCCCGTCGCTGCCGCCTGCAGAACCTCTACCGCCGTCCAACCTCGGGGAAGGAGGAGGCGGGCTCCCTCTCCCCTCCCTCCGCCTCCCTCCACTGTGCTCGCAACTGGCTGCCCTCCCGTCGGCAGCCGGGTTAACGAGAGGCTGGGCTGTCAGCCTTTGGGAAACCCGGCGTGCCCGAAGGGGGTCTGCACCTTGGAGGCATATGCAGAGCGCAGGTGGCTGAGGGAGGCGAGGCGAAGCGAATTCAGGGCGCGCGAGGAGAAGCCGGCTCTCAAACCGATCGGATTACCTTCCGCGCCTTAACATTTATTTATTTTTTCCCCACCTGAGCGGATGCACCGGCACTCGCGAATCCGGTCTGCTCAAAAGCAATTTGGATCGGGAGATAGGAGCCTAAAAACACTCTTCTTTTTTTTCCTTTTTCTTTTGAAATACTGGGTTGTACAGACCCAACCTATATAGCTGAGCAGACGAATCCACTGCTGAATTAGCATTCGGCATCAAAACCTTTCTCCTTCTTCCCTCTCGCCTCGCCGAGTCAGGCGCAGAAGGCTTAGCGGGGACCAGCGCCGTCCTTCGCTTTGCCAAGCCGGGGAAGAGGCGGTGGCGAAGGACGGCGCTGGTCATTGGGCTCCCCCCCCCCCGGCAATACCCCCGTGTTTCCCCGAAAGTAAGACATATGTCTTACTTTCGGGGTATGGCTTATATTAGCCAACCCCCCTGAAACCCCCCATATGTCTTACAATCGGGGGGGTCTTACTATCGGGGAAACACGGTAGTGATCCTGATATTTATAAACATAATTATTTATTAACAATTTTTTTTTTGTTATTTATTTGCAAAAATTGTTAGTTTGGCGATGACGTATGATGTCATCAGGCAGGAAAAATCGTGGTATAGAAAAAAAGCCACAAAGTATTTTTTAATTAATATTTTTTGAAAAACTGTGGTATAGGCCATTCGCGAAGTTCGAACCCGCGAAAATCAAGGGAACATTGTACTTGCAATATTGCGTGTTTTCGAACTGCTGGATGGGCAGGAACTTGGGACTGAGAGACAGGAGCTCACTCCATCTGACAGAGCTGGGCTCAAACCACCAGCGTATGGACCATTTCTGATTGACCATTCCAGCATCACTGCACTACCACGTCCCTACAAGGGATATACAGTGAACCCTCGAGTTTCGCGTCCTCAAGGATCGCGAAAGGGCTATTTCGCTAGTTTGCAACCCGGAAGTAAACTCCACCATCTGCGCATGCGTGCCCTTCCACGCATGCTTAGATGGTGGAGTTTCCCCGCCGGGCAGAGGCTTCCCTGGGTCTTCCCCCTCTTGCCCCGTAAGACCCCAGCGGCGGTGGGCTGGAGCGAGAGCTTGGGGCACCCTAGCTCCACTTCCCAGCTGGGAAGCGGAGCCGGCAACAGCGTGGGCGGGCGGGCGGCGCGCGCGAGCTTGGGCAGCCTAGCTCCGCTCCCCAGCTGGGAAGCGGATCTAGGGAGTCCCCACCGCGCGCGCGTTGCTGGGGAAAGCGCGCGCGCTTTCCCCAGCAACGCGCGCGCGGTGGGGACTCCCTAGATCCGCTCCCCAGCTGGGAGCGAAGCTGGGATGTTCCCAAGCGCGCGCGCTTTCCCCAGCAACGCGCGCGCGGTGGGGACTCCCTAGATCCGCTCCCCAGCTGGGAGCGAAGCTGGGATGTTCCCAAGCGCGCGCGCTTTCCCCAGCAACGCGCGCGCGGTGGGGACTCCCTAGATCCGCTCCCCAGCTGGGGAGCGAAGCTGGGATGTTCCCAAGCGCGCGCGCTTTCCCCAGCAACGCGCGCGCGGTGGGGACTCCCTAGATCCGCTTCCCAGCTGGGAGCGAAGCTGGGATGTTCCCAAGCGCGCGCGCTTTCCCCAGCAACGCGCGCGCGGTGGGGACTCCCTAGATCCGCTTCCCAGCTGGGAGCGAAGCTGGGATGTTCCCAAGCGCGCGCGCTTTCCCCAGCAACGCGCGCGCGGTGGGGACTCCCTAGATCCGCTTCCCAGCTGGGAGCGAAGCTGGGATGTTCCCAAGCGCGCGCGCTTTCCCCAGCAACGCGCGCGCGGTGGGGACTCCCTAGCTCCACTTCCCAGCTGGGAAGCGGAGCCGGCAACAGCGTGGGCGGGCGGGCGGCGCGCGCGAGCTTGGGCAGCCTAGCTCCGCTCCCCAGCTGGGAAGCGGATCTAGGGAGTCCCCACCGCGCGCGCGTTGCTGGGGAAAGCGCGCGCGCTTTCCCCAGCAACGCGCGCGCGGTGGGGACTCCCTAGATCCGCTCCCCAGCTGGGAGCGAAGCTGGGATGTTCCCAAGCGCGCGCGCTTTCCCCAGCAACGCGCGCGCGGTGGGGACTCCCTAGATCCGCTCCCCAGCTGGGAGCGAAGCTGGGATGTTCCCAAGCGCGCGCGCTTTCCCCAGCTACGCGCGCGCGGTGGGGACTCCCTAGATCCGCTCCCCAGCTGGGGAGCGAAGCTGGGATGTTCCCAAGCGCGCGCGCTTTCCCCAGCAACGCGCGCGCGGTGGGGACTCCCTAGATCCGCTTCCCAGCTGGGAGCGAAGCTGGGATGTTCCCAAGCGCGCGCGCTTTCCCCAGCAACGCGCGCGCGGTGGGGACTCCCTAGATCCGCTTCCCAGCTGGGAGCGAAGCTGGGATGTTCCCAAGCGCGCGCGCTTTCCCCAGCAACGCGCGCGCGGTGGGGACTCCCTAGATCCGCTTCCCAGCTGGGGAGCGAAGCTGGGATGTTCCCAAGCGCGCGCGCTTTCCCCAGCAACGCGTGCGCGGTGGGGACTCCCTAGATCCGCTCCCCAGCTGGGAGCGAAGCTGGGATGTTCCCAAGCGCGCGCGCTTTCCCCAGCAACGCGCGCGCGGTGGGGACTCCCTAGATCCGCTCCCCAGCTGGGAGCGAAGCTGGGATGTTCCCAAGCGCGCGCGCTTTCCCCAGCAACGCGCGCGCGGTGGGGACTCCCTAAATCCGCTCCCCAGCTGGGGAGCGAAGCTGGGATGTTCCCAAGCGCGCGCGCTTTCCCCAGCAACGCGCGCGCGGTGGGGACTCCCTAGATCCGCTTCCCAGCTGGGAGCGAAGCTGGGATGTTCCCAAGCGCGCGCGCTTTCCCCAGCAACGCGCGCGCGGTGGGGACTCCCTAGATCCGCTTCCCAGCTGGGGAGCGAAGCTGGGATGTTCCCAAGCGCGCGCGCTTTCCCCAGCAACGCGTGCGCGGTGGGGACTCCCTAGATCCGCTCCCCAGCTGGGAGCGAAGCTGGGATGTTCCCAAGCGCGCGCGCTTTCCCCAGCAACGCGCGCGCGGTGGGGACTCCCTAGATCCGCTCCCCAGCTGGGAGCGAAGCTGGGATGTTCCCAAGCGCGCGCGCTTTCCCCAGCAACGCGCGCGCGGTGGGGACTCCCTAGATCCGCTCTCCAGCTGGGGAGCGAAGCTGGGATGTTCCCAAGCGCGCGCGCTTTCCCCAGCAACGCGCGCGCGGTGGGGACTCCCTAGATCCGCTTCCCAGCTGGGAGCGAAGCTGGGATGTTCCCAAGCGCGCGCTCTTTCCCCAGCAACGCGCGCGCGGTGGGGACTCCCTAGATCCGCTCCCCAGCTGGGAGCGAAGCTGGGATGTTCCCAAGCGCGCGCGCTTTCCCCAGCAACGCGCGCGCGGTGGGGACTCCCTAGATCCGCTTCCCAGCTGGGGAGCGAAGCTGGGATGTTCCCAAGCGCGCGCGCTTTCCCCAGCAACGCGCGCGCGGTGGGGACTCCCTAGATCCGCTTCCCAGCTGGGGAGCGAAGCTGGGATGTTCCCAAGCGCGCGCGCTTTCCCCAGCAACGCGCGCACGGTGGGGACTCCCTAGATCCGCTTCCCAGCTGGGGAGCGAAGCTGGGATGTTCCCAAGCGAGCGGGCACCCAGGGAAGCCGTTGCGCGAGCAACGGGGTGGGCGGGTGAAGGGCGGGCGGCCGTAGAAGCAAAAACACCATCTGTGCAAGCGCAGATGGTGTTTTTACTTCCGCACCGCTACTTCGCTAAAAATCGATCATCGCGTGGGGTCCTGGAACGGAACCCTCGCGATGATCGAGGGTTCACTGTAATCCCAAAATACCTATTTTTCTGGGAGTCTACAGCTACCATATAAACTCTAAAAAATATAAATTCTCCAAAGAGGTGCCAACAGGTGTACATCATCACATCTTCAAAAGAAACTTTTCCGCTTTGGAGCTGCACATAACTCACATGCTGCCAAAATTCCCGCCAAGAAGACCAATCTACTTTCACCAACTTCACCAATTTGATGTAAATCCCTCCCAAGAAGACCAATTTAGAGTATTTTCAACCTTGTGCTGGTTTCCATGGAAATTGGAATGCTGGTGACTTTTTAAAAAATGAGCTGTGGGTGTTTACACGAGGCAATTGTAACTACCTTTGTGTTAACCAAACATCAAGTAAACATATATATCCAGAGTGTAAGGTCATCTTTTTAAAAAAGCAAGTCAAACAAATTAACATAGTTGCATCAACACTTTAATTTCTGATGGTGATAATTAGTTCGAACTTTTCAACGATCGTAGCTTTTCTAGGAAGTGTGTAGGTGTTTCCAGGAACTAGTGCTATAGTAATCCACTTAACTGGTGTGCTAATTATATGTGTGCCTGCCAACTGCTTTCAAAGTTTCCTGTAGAATTTGGCTGTGAAGTTTGTCTGTAGTTTACCAACTAATAAAAAGATAAGCTTTGCAAAGGGCTAGAAAGCATATTTTATTTTTTAAATAATAATAATAATAATAATAATAATAATAATAATAATAATAATAATTTATTAGATTTGTATGCCGCCCCTCTCCGAAGACTCTTACATCTTACTTACAGTTTATTAGAAAATATATTCTGCACAGATTAGCCTCCCGCAGCTCCAGTTGTTAATACAATGTCATCTGGCGGGGCCTATGGGAAGAGCCTTTTCTGTGGTGGCCCCGGCCCTCTGAATTCCCTCCTAGATACATACTGCTTGCTCTCTCCAGGTCTTTCATAAAGCTTTAAAGACCTACCTCTGCCAGTGGGCATGGGGACCATGAGTCATGAGATAATCCCTGGGCGATATGAATGATTGAATTAGATGAATATGGATGATTGTAAGGGGTTTTTAGATTTTTTTATTAATTTTGTATATGTTTTTTAAAATAATTAGATTTCTTATGCATATTGTGCATTTACAATATTGTACCCCACCCTGAGTCGTTTTGAGAAGGGCAGCATAGAAATGTAATGAATGAATGAATGAATGAATGAATGAATGAATGAATGAATGAATGAATGAATAATAGTATTCTGTACATTTCAGTGTATAGTCCTGCTGGTCATATGATCATGGAATTGTCTTTGGACAACGCTGGCTTCCTCAGCTAAGAAACGGTGATGAGTACCGTACCCTAGAGTTGGAATTTTATTCACTCTATTACTTGGGTCTTCAAAGGTTTTCTTTTTGGCTAGTTCATCTCAAAGTATTTTCAAAAATAATATTTTGATTCTTCCTTGACTTGAGTTTTTCTTCCTTCCTAGCGATTATCATTACTACCAAGTATTTGTCCCAAAGGTACTTTTTGAAGAGGCAACTGGACTTTCTGGTTTTTCTTTGAAGACATTTTGCTTTTCATCTAAGAAGCTTCTCCAGTGCTGAAGAAGCTTTTTGGATGAGAAGTGAGAAGCCTTCAAAGGCTTTTGAAGACAACAAAGTCCGCATTTTGGACAGAGAGGACACGGGTTTGAAAGAGGGAGTTAAAGAGGCCATCTATGTCAAAACTGAACAGCTCTCTCTCAACAAAGGGGAAGGGATACAACATCATCTATCTCCAGTCTACAGCAGTTCCAAGAAGGCTTCCCACCCATTTGTACCATTCAGGTGACCCTGATGATACAGGTAGACCTCCAGGTGGCCTCAATGACTCTCTAAAAGAGTCTACGGAGAGGGGCGGCATACAAATCTAAATAATAATAATAATAATAATAATAATAATAATAATAATAATAATAATGGAGGAGGAGGAGGAGGAGGAGAAGAAGAAGAAGAAGAAGAAGAAGAAGAAGAAGAAGAAGAAGAAGAAGAAGAAGAAGAAGAAGAAGAAGAAGAAGAAGAAGAAGAAGAAGAAGAAAAGGATGCAAATGACTAGCGGCTTGCAAGGAGTATAAATCCTTCAATTTCCCACAATCTGAAGAAGCTTCTTGGATGAGAAGCAAAATGAAAAACCAGAAAGTCTAGTTGCTTTTGAAAAAAGGACCTTTGGGACATTTTTTTAGAGGAGTGAATTGGAGCATAATCATTCAGTTCTAAAAAATCTCAGGAATAAATTGCTTCCCACTGACAGTCAAATGTTGATTATGGATGCATGTTGATGTGTAGACGTTTTGTTTGGAAATAAGACTTACACGCTGAGATAGTACAGACTGAGAATAGACTTGACAATGTTGTGAAAATAATTAGCACTTGGCAGAAATCTTACCGTTCTAGCGTAAACAAGTTTTCTTCTTTGTGTAACCTTCAGCAAAGGATTTATGGCAATCGGTAAGTCCAAACATCTATAACGTCAGGTGTACAAGATGCCTTTTTCCTTGTTACAACACTGCTTGAAATAGCAATAGCATTTAGACTTATACAGTGGTACCTCAAGATACGAACAACTCAAGATACGAACCCGGGGTTCAGAAAAAAATTGCCTCTTACGAACTTTTTTCATGATATGAATGCCAAACCCGAACTTCCGGGTTTGGCATTCGGAGGCTGCTGGGAAGCCCCCCAGCCCGGCTGTCACCTTTTAAAACAGCCGCGCGGCTTTCCAGCAGCCTCCGAATGCCAAACACGGAAGTTTGGGTTTGGCGTTCGGCTTCGGGAGAAGGCTGGGAAGCCATGCGGCTGTTTTAAAAGGTCACAGCCGGGCGGCAGCAGTTTTTTTGCGGGGTTTTTTTTTTGTTGCACGGATTAATTGACTTTACATTGTTTCCTATGGGAAACAATGTTTCGTCTTACAAACTTTTCGTCTTACGAACCTCCCCCTGGAACCAATTAGGTTCGTAAGACGAGGTATGACTGTATACCGCTTCATTTTACAGGCCTCTCTAAGCTGTTTACAGAATCAGCATATTGCCCCCAACAATCTGGGTCCTGATTATACCCATCTGGGAAGGATGGAAGGCTGAGTCAGCCTTGAGCCGGTGGTGAGATTTGAACTGCTGAACTACAGCTAGCAGTTACCTGAAGTAGCCTGCAATGCTGCACTCTAACCACTGTGCCACCCCGGCTCTAATATCTTATTTATTCCTAGAGTACATTGTTTATTTCTAGATTGACACACAGGGAGAGCTAGACTAATAAATATGTTTGGTTTGCAGAATGGCCGAAACATTAAAGTTCCTTTTTCGTTTTTCTAAAAGTGCAATATCTTAAAAGAAGCTCTTTCCTCTAATGGCATTAAAAAATGCCAATATCTTAAAAGAAGCTCTTTCCTCTAATGGTAATTTCATTTAAATATTAGCAGCTTCTGTTTGTCGAGATGGGTTAATCTCAATTTGAAAATACTCCAATACTCTCTGTGCTGCAGAGAAAACAGTCTCGGGCCATCACTTTAACTCGCTAGGAAATTAATGGTATATGCCCCGTTCTCATTTGCCCACCTGGGTTGTTTCCACAAACAAATAGCTTCATTTGCTATTAGCAAATAGCCAGGAAGGTGAAGCAAAGCTCTGATTCCTGTTTGTACCATTGGACACAGCGAAATTGGGCTTTGTGTCATATTGTTTTTAACCGGCTCTCATTTATTTAACGCTTCAGATCTAAGTGAATTTTCGGTATAACCAGATTGGTAGTAAAAGTGGAAGCGTTCCTCCAAAGGAAATAAATAAGTAAATTTTGTACATCGCGGATAAAGGAAATCATAATTTTATTCCTGCTGCTTGTTGATTGCATTGGTTTTTAAAAAATCAAAAGGAAATTGGGATGGCAACATGCACATTCTTTCCAGGAAGATCCTTTAAGACATGTCAAGACTGATTTAGTGACCAGTTCTTTTTAAAGGGTGATTTTTAATAAGAACCAGGGTTGCTCATTGGAAAGAGAGGAGTTTTTTAAAAAGTTGGAAGTGTATAACGTGAAAAAAAGTAATAGCATGTGACTCTTGCTGCCATCTTTAAACTGGTGTGTGTGTGTGTGTGTGTGTGTGTGTGTGTGTGTAACAAATCTAATAGGTTATCACCGTCAATTTGGGGACATCCCTGTATACAGTGGTGCTTCTACTTACGAACTTAATTTGTTCCGTTACCAGGTTCTTAAGGAGAAAAGTTTGTAAGAAGAAGCAATTTTTCCCATAGGAATCACTGTAAAAGCAAATAACGTGTGCTATTGGGGAAACCACAGGGAGGGTGGAGGCCCTGTTTCCTCCCAGGAGATTCCTTGAGAGGCCCTATGGAGGCTTCTCCCCGCCTTTTCCAGCCCTGTTTCCTTCCAGGAGATTCCTAGAGAGGCCCCACGGAGGCTTCTCCCTGCCTTTTCCGGCTACAGTTTCGGAGGCTCAGGTTTGTAAGTGGAAAATGGTTCTTGAGAAGAGGCCAAAAAAAATATTGAACACCCAGTCCTTATCTAGAAAAGTTCGCAAGTAGAGGCGTTCATAGGTAGAGGTACCACTGTATTTGTCTTCATTATTATTTAACATGAAAAAGAAAAGAGGATGGGGCTAGTTTAGACTAATAGAAAACAAAACACAGATTATTGTTTCCAGAAATTGTGGATGCCTCCAACACTGGAGGTTTTTAAGAAGAGATTGGACAATCATTTGTCTGAAATATTATTGGGTTTCCTGCCAGAGCAGGGGGTTGGACTAGAAGACCTCTAAGATCCCTTTCAACTCTCTTATTCTGTTATTCTATTTTCCTGAACATTACCACTTTATTCAGCAAGAAATTGTATTTTCGTCCCAGGCTTTGCTTTTAATTTTTTTTAATAAAAAAAAACCAACAACCCTGATTTTTCATTTATAATGGCATATTATGTTACTGGGATGTCATTCACATCATCTCCTTCCTGGGTAATAAATGTTTGGCTGATATTATATGAATGAAGCTGGATCTTCCATAGCATTGAGTTGTACAGTAGAAGGGCATAAAGGGTATTATCAGACTATCATGATCTTTGAATCAATGTATCTAGTTGGCATTTTTATTAATTTAGTTTTTGTTATTGCTTTTACTGACCAGTATTTTTTTAAAAGAATTGGGATGAGATTCAGTAATGACTAGACATTTGCTCCTACTGTATTATTATTTGTGTTTTGTTTGAGAGCTCAGAGCTGTTCATATCTAGTTTTCTGCTTTTATCCTCTTGAAAAGGACACCATTGTTTGTTTGTTTGTTTGTTTGTTTACTTACTTACTTACTTACTTACTTACTTACTTACTTACTTACTTACTTACTTACTTACTTACTTACTTACTTACTTACTTACTTACTTACTTACTTATTAGATTTGTATGCCACCCCTTTCCGTAGACTCGGGGCGGCTCACAGCACAATAAAAACAGTTCATGACAAATCTAATAATTTATAATTTAAAATATTTTAAAAACCCCATTATTAAGCAGACATACATACAAACATACCATACATAAATTGTATAGGCCCGGGGGAGATATCTCAGTTCCCCCATGCCTGACGACAAAGGTGGGTTTTAAGGAGTTTACGAAAGGCAAGGAGGGTAGGGGCAGTTCTAATCTCTGGGGGGGAGCTGGTTCCAGAGAGTCGGGGCCACCACAGAGAAGGCTCTTCCCCTGGGGCCCGCCAACCAACATTGTTTAGTTGACGGGACCCGGAGAAGGCCCACTCTGTGGGATCTAATCGGTCGCTGGGATTCGTGCGGCAGAAGGCGGTCTCGGAGATATTCTGGTCCGATGCCATGAAGGGCTTTAAAGGTCATAACTAACACTTTGAATTGTGACCGGAAATTGATCGGCAACCAATGCAGACTACGGAGTGTTGGTGTAACATGGGCATACCTAGGGAAGCCCATGACTGCTCTCGCAGCTGCATTCTGCACGACCTGAAGTTTCCGAACACTTTTCAAAGGTAGCCCATGTAGAGAGCATTACAGTAGTCGAACCTCGAGGTGATGAGGGCATGAGTGACTGTGAGCAGTGAGTCCCGGTCCAAATAGTTGTTTGACCTGAGACTTAATGACTGGCCCAAAATGACGCAATAAAACCTTTGCTTCAATGGCAAGTTAAATCTGATTCTGCCTTGTCCCGACAAAGTATGCCTATTTCAAAATGTTGGTCCTGTGAATGGATATTTTGGTGGGTGCCAGGGATGGGTTCCTCCTGGTTTGGACCAATTTGCCCAAACTGGTAGCAACCCACAGGTGATGTCACAATCTTTTTTAAAAAAAAAAAATCACTTTTTTTCCCAATTTTTTTCTGCACATGTGCAGAAGCTGAATTTCCAGCACTGCATGTAACCACCATTTTGTTTTTTGCTTTTTTTTAAAAAAAAGCATGCTTTTTTGTACTGGGCATGTGGGCATGCTCATGAGGCATGGCCATGTGGCATTATCAGCATTATTATTTATTAGATTTGTATGCCGCCCCTCTCCGGAGACTCAGACCAGCTCACAACAAAAACAACAGTGTGACAAAAATCCAATATATTAAAAGACATCTAAAAACCCATTATTAAAACCATGCAACACAATCATGCGAGGAACTGAACTGACAGCAAAGTTAGTTGGAATCCACCCCTGGTGGGTGCAAACAATGTAGATATCCATTGGTAATTGTTGAGTAACTAGTGAATAGAAGAAGCAAATATGAGTTTTTAAGAAATATTATATGAGATTCTGAATTTAAAAAATTTCATGCAGGTGACATGAAAACATAGAAAAGAATAAGAGGAAGAAGTAAAGAAAAAAATAATTGGGACATTAAGAATAAATTAGGATTATAGCCGTGATTATCTGTTTGGAAGAACAACTGTTTATTTTGAATATATAAACCTGTCTGTTTATATGTGCACATGGGAAAAGAGTTACCATATTTTTCAGAGTATAATTCATACCTTTTTCCTTCCTAAAAGAGGCTGAAAATTTGGGTGCGTCTTATACTGTGAATGTAAGTTTTTTTTGGGGGGGGAGCTTTTTCCCCCAGCCATAACTAGGTTCTAACGATCTTCCCAGCTCTTTTACCTTGCAGGCTCTTTCATTGTTACTCTCTGCGAAGAATGTTTTCCAAGCCTTAAGTCTTTGCAGACTTTTTTTCACTTTTTTCACTTTTTTCACTGCTCTGCTTGCTCCAAATATTTCTTTCCAACCCTAACCAGGTGCTAATAATGTTCCCAGCTCTTACTGGCTTGCAAGCTCTTTCACCAACTCCCCCCGGAGATTAGAATTGCCCCCACCCTCCCTGTCTTTCGTAAACTACTCAAGACTCACTTATGCCTACAGGCATGGGGGAGTTGAGATATTCCTTCCCCTAGGCCATTACAAGTTATGCATGGTATGTCTGTGTGTATGTTTGGTTTTATAATAAGGGTTTTTAGTGTTTTATTATTGGATTGTTACATGCTGTTTTTATTATTGTTGTTAGCCGCCCCGAGTCTATGGAGAGGGACGGCATACAAATCCAATAAATTATTATTGTTGTTGTTGTTGTTGTTGTTGTTGTTGTTACTCTCTCCAAATAAGGTGTGGGGGGGTTTAAGCCCTAACCAGGGGACAAAATAATGTGTTGAAGCTGACCATACTAAGGACGCGAGCCAGATGAATATCTGGTAGGCAGATTTTTTTGTGAATTTTCCTCCCCAAAAGCTAAGCTGCATCTTATACTCTGAAAAATATGGTAATACAAATCTTAAAATATGGATTGAGTTCATTTTCTATCCAGAAATAGTACGAGCACTACCGAAGGTCATAAGAGCAACAGAATAGACCACTTTTCCATATTTAAGTTTAAGTTAAGTTTAAGTTTAATCAGATTTGTATGCCGCCCCTCTCCGCGGACTCGGGGCGGCTCACAGCAATAGCAATACAATGTAAGACAAATCCAATATTTAAATTAATTTAAAAAACACCAAAAGTTAAAAACCAATCATACACACTAGCGTACCATGCATAAATTTTAAAGCCTAGGGGGAAGGAACATGTCAATTCCCCCATGCCTGATGACAGAGGTGGGTTTTAAGGAGCTTACGAATGACTAGGAGGGTGGGGGCAACTCTGATATCTGGGGGGAGTTGGTTCCAAAGGGTCGGGGCCGCCACAGAGAAGGCTCTTCCCCTGGGTCCCGCCAACCGACATTGTTTAGTTGATGGGACCCGGAGAAGGCCAACTCTGTGGGACCTAACTGGTCGCTGGGATTCGTGTGGCAGAAGGCGGTCTCGGAGATATTCTGGTCCAGTGCCATGAAGGGCTTTATAGGTCATAACCAACACTTTGAATTGTGACCGGAAACTGATCGGCAACCAATGCAGACTGTATTTAAAACAGAAATTAGTGGGAAAGTAAAAGAAATCAGAATGCAACAGAATAACAGCGTTGGGAGGGACCTTGGAGGTCTTCTAGTCCAACCTTCTGCTCAAACAGGAGACCCTGTACCATTCCAGACAAGTGACTGTCCAGTCTCTTCTTAAAAGCGTCAAGTGATGGAACGCTCACAACTTCTAGAGACAAATCATTCCATGATTAATTGTTCTGTCAAGAAATTTCTCCTTAGCTCTAGGTTGACTAGTTTCCATCCATTGTTTCTCACAATGTAATTTGTGTTATCCTTTCTTGCATAATATTAGAAATCTGTGTACAACTGTCATACATCTTTCTTGTTGCCAGATAAATCTCCTACCTGGATCTTTGCCTCCTTCTTCCTTACATTGATCTTAACTACTGTGTGCAAAAATGCAGAAATGTTTTTCAAAGGAGGGGAATAGACATGACCAGCTTTCGAAATTATGTTACTATAGTTTATCTCAGTAAAATACAGTCTTCGTGTAGCATCTGTTCACTTAACTTGGTATAAACTCTACTGTGAGTTTTGTTTTCCACCAACATTGCTTTCAGAGTCACGAAACCTACAGATATTCACATTATCTGGAGATAATGTGAATATCATTGGTTCATGTTGCCTCTAGATATTAAACCTGACTTCCAAAATTGTAACTACTAGCATGCTGGGCCAGATATGCTAATAACAGATTGCTAAGCCACAGGCTAACATAATATTTTCAATAATGATCAAACAGATGCTTTTGAACATTCCAAGCAAGTCTTAGGAATGGAGTTAAGAGTTGTATTGTATACCTGGCCAGTTAAATTATTCTGTTAAACTACTGAAGTTTGCAGATGATGCAACAGTGATTGGTCTCATTTGAGACAACAATGAAACTGCATGCAGAGGTGAGGTTAAACAACTAACCTTGTGGTGCGACCAGGACAATCTGAAACGGAACAAACTCAAAACTGTAGAAATGGTGGTAGACTTTAGGAGAAACCCTCCCATATTACCACCTCTTACAATACTAAGACAATGCAGTAGCAACAGTAGAGACCTTCAGAGCTCTAGGTTCTATCATATCTCAAGACCTAAATGGTCACCTAACATCAAAAACACTATCAAAAAAGCACAACAAAGAATGTTCTTTCTGCACCAAAATTTTGACTGCTTAAATGTTCAAGAATAGCCCTTTTCTGAGCCATCTTAAGAGGGTTAAAGCTTAGAAGGAGTTGTTAAGCAAAAAACCTCATTTATTGGTTTCTTTATAACCAAAAGGCCAAAACTATTCAACAAAAACAAAAAGAAACCAACCTAACCATCCTCTGCTACCATGTTAAGAATTCAAACTCTGGATACAAAAGTTAAAAGAAACAGGTTTAATCAAAGGCAAACCCATAAAATAAACATTACGTTTCCAGGTCAACAGGAAAGTAACTGTGCAAAGAAAAAAAGGTTCATTTTCTAACAATAAAACATTCTATACAAGTGGGCACCTAATGCGCCATCGTGTGTGTATAGTAAGAGGAAGAAGAGAGGGGAAGGAAGTACAAAGTGGAGGCAGAAAACTGTACTTAAATAGAGTAATCACAGGTGTGAAGGGTTTAGCTAGAAAAGGCAAGCATTTAAACAGACATAGCACTTTTTCCAATGTCCATACAGAGGTGACTATTCCAATACTCAGGAAGCTCAGACTGCCCAAGGAGCTGCTGATACAGTTCTACAGATGAATTATTGAATCTGTCATCTACACCTCTATAACTGTCTGGTTTTGTTATACAACCCAACAAGACAGACACAGACTTTAGAGCAGTGTTTTTCAACCAGTGTGCCGTGGCACACTAGTGTGCCGTGAGACATGGTCAGGTGTGCCGCGAAGCTCAGAGAGAAAGAAAGCAAGAGAGAGAGAAAGCAAGAAAGAGAGAGAGAGAAAGAGAACAAGAGAGAGAGAAAGAAAGCAAGAGAGAGAGAGAGAACAAGAGAAAGAAAGAGAGAGAGAAAGAGAGAGAGAAAGAGAGAAAGAAAACAAGAGAGAGAGGGAGGGAAGGAGAGAGAGAGAAAGACAGAGGGAGGGAGGGAGGGAGAGAGAAAGAGAGCAAAAAGAGGAAGGAAGGAAGGAAGGAAGGAAGGGAGAGAAAGGGAGGGAGAAAAAAATAGAGTGAAGGGGAGGAAGAGAGAGAGAATTTTTTTGTCCAAACTTTTTTTAGCCGCCCCCCTCCCCCCCCCCCCCCGCTCAATGTGCCCCAGGGTTTCGTAAATGTAAAAAATGTGCCGTGGCTCAAAAAAGGTTGAAAATCACTGCTTTAGAGGATAATTAGAATTGCAGAAAAAACAATTATGGTACTACCAACTAGTTTCATTTAGGACCTACATATTGCACAAATCAAAAAGAAGGCCGTGAAAATATTTACTGACCACTCACATCCTGGACATAAATTGTTTCAACTCCTACCCTCAAAATGACACTATTGAGCACTGCACACCAAGACAACTAGACATAAGAACAGTTTTTTTCCCAAATGCCATAACTCTGCTAAACAAATAATTCCCTCACCAGTCAAACTATTCACTAAGGCTGCATTACTATTACTAATAGTCTTCTCGTTGTTCCTATTACCCATCTCCTCCCACTTATGTTGTCTTGTATCCTTATGATTTATATTAATATTGATAATTTCCTGATTGCTTATTTGTAACCTTTGACAATCATTAAATGTTGTACCTCATGATTCTTGAGAAATTTATTTTTTCTTTTATACACATTGAGAGCATATGCAGCAAAGACAAATTCTTGTCTGTGTTCAATCACACATTGGTTCAGTGGGCCATCTCAAACATCTCTGTGCCATGATAGCTCAGGAAGAGCACTCATTTGTGGTTGTCTGATAGCCTAAGGAGGTCATTTACCTCCATGAAACATTTGACTTGAGTCATGTAGGTGTCCCAGTGCTCCTGTGCTGGGCTGAAGTGACTTGGCGGGGCGAGCGTCATTATGTTGGCTAAGTTGGCACTTTAAAAAAGCCTTTTGTTGAAAATGTACTACCCCGCACTGGATTGCAAGGTTGTCAGCTCTTTTCTAGCTTATCCGCCTTCCAGCCCCATCCTTGTCACCAGTGTTGAATAGAGTGAATGGAAGAAGCAGGCAGAAGTGGCTTCAAATCAACAGCTCTTTATTTGGCAACTATTTACAATCCAGGAAAGAATCTGTTTGACAGCCAGCCCTTTTACAGGGAGCTGCCAGACAGACTCTAGCCAATCATCAGTTAGTATTTTCCTTCCAGAATGGAGGACCTGACTGAAGACTATTTGCTTCAGTCTGAGAATGTAACACTTCCTCTCTACCTTTTGCACAGCATTTTATTGATTTTTACAAAACATAAAATACAAAATTATAAATAAAGATAAAGGTAGGATAGGGGAGGAAAGGGGAAAATAAAAAAGCAGAAGTAGGGGGATGGAAGAAAAAAAAGGGGCATTGATTTCTGATTCCTTTTGGTATCTGTGGAAATTCTCAGTCATCCAAATCATGGTTGTCCCAAAGGTGCTTTTTTCAAGAGGCAACTGGGGTTTCTGGGTTTTTTTTAAGATGTTTCGCTTCTCATCCAAGAAACGTCTTTAGCTCTTATTCCACTCTACCATTCCTTTTGGTGTAGTAAAATAAGATAATTTTATTTTTATTTTATTTATTGTTAGAGTTGAAAGGGACCATGCAGGTCATCAAGTCCAACCCCCTGCCTGAGCAGGAATCCTAAAACACCCCAGCCAAATGGCAGTCCAATCTCCTCTTGAAAGTGTCCAGAGTTGGGGAGTTCACAACCTCCACAGACAGGTTGTTCCACTGGTTGATCAATCTGACGGTCAGGAAGTTCTTCCTTACTTCTAGGTTGAATCTCTCCTTGGTCAGTTTCCAGCCGTTGTTCTTTGTCCGGCCCTCTGGTGCTCTGGAGAATAGAGTGGCCCCCTCCTCTCTGTGGCAACCCCTCATATACCTGTATACAGCTGTCATGTCCCCTCTGGCCCTCCTTTTCTCTAGGATATCCATGCCCAGTTCCCGCAATCTCTCTTCGTAAGTCTTGGTTTCAAGTCCCCTAATCATTTTGGTTGCTCTTTTCTGCACCTTCTCCAGAGTTTCAATGTCTCTTTTGAAGTGTGGTGACCAGAACTGGATGCAGTACTCCAGATGTGGTCTGACCAGGGCGTAGTAGAGTGGTATTAATACTTCCCCGGTCTTGGAGTGTATCCCCCTGTTGATGCAGCTTAAGATAGTGTTGGCTTTTTTGGCCACTGCTGCACATTGCTGGCTCATGTTTAGTTGATTATCCACCAAGACTCCAAGATCTCTTTCACAGTCACTACTGCTAAGCGGGGTTTCTCCCAGACTGTAACAACATGAAACCTCAGGTTTTTTTACTTTTATATAATAGTATAGACTAGTCATTTCTATAACACCAAACTTATCTAATCAGTAAAACCCAAAATCAAAGTTTCATTTTTTGCCACTTCAAGCACTAAATCTTAATTGTGCTTAACTCTGTTAACTAGGGTTTTGTAATTATTTTTTAAATTGTTCCTTTAAATATTGTTTTTATTTGTTGCAAGCCACCCAGAGTCCTTGACGAGTTGGGCGGCATATAAATTAGATTAATAAATAAATAAATAATAAATAAATAATTTTTTGTCCATTGTAGGAATCACAGTGTTCTTACATTTTCGTGCATAAAGTAATCTTGCTGCGGTCAGCATGTATAACATCAAAAGTTGTTGTTTTTTTTAAACCACATCTGTACCTCAATCTCCAGTACTATAGCTTTGTGAATTCTTTAAAATCTCCATACCTTAACATTATCACTTTACTGTTTTTCCAATTTTTGCTGCAAAAAAAAAGAGAGGTAACTTTCATTTCCCCGTGTAGCCTTCCTTGGTGCCAGATTAAAAATAATACTAATAATAATTCCAGATTTATTCTGAGAAACATTAGTATTCATTGGCTGCATGGCGTTATGCTCCTGCTGTTGCTAATTAGAAGTACCGAAAATCCAATTCACCGTCTCCCCTTGCGGCAAAGCTATCTGATTGCCAAGTCCAAACACTGACTAGCATTCCAAAAATGGTGGGAAACGATCTGGTTAGGAAAGGGAAAAATCTTTCACTTCCAATATATTTCTGAACCTTATACTCTCTTGGTTCATGGTTATGTGTATCTCACATGAAAAGGTGCATGAACCGAGTCCATTTATTTATTTTTTGATTTTCCAGAGGCTATAGCTAAAATTCTGCACAAAAATGCAAACTAATTTAGCATTAATACAAAACAAAATAGTAAGAAGGACAACAACTAATAAAATCCAAATGAAGCCAAACTGTGCTACATGAAATCAACTGCCAGAGAATAAGGGAGAAATTGTTTTAAGTGTGGCTCAGATCATTTTTAAAATAAAGTGGATAAAATGAATGACAACCCTCTCTTCTTTTTTTAGGTTTACTTCAATCTATAGGGGGCCTAGTCATACTTACAAGGTACAACGACTGATGGAACATACCAGCTACGCTTTTAGAATACAGGCAGTAAATGGTGCTGGGGAAGGGCCTTTCTCAGAAGTCTTTAGCTTCAGCACAACTAAATCTATCCCCCCTGTCATAAAAGGTAAGTAAGTTACATCTTCTGATTTGGCTGGGTTGGGTGGTGTTCTGTCGGGCTCTATGGTATGAGTCTCCAGAAAATTCAAGGGTACAAATTTCAGACACACAGAGACACTTTAAAGTTCAAAAACAATGTTCTTTATCACAAAAATTCTTTCACAAAAATTCAAAAGAAACAAAATACCCTTTTTGTATTGCAAAGAGCACTCGTCCCAAAACAACCTGGTAGTCTGTACAATCCCCTTAATCAGTCCTTAAGTACTTAGCTAGCAGCTGTGAAGAAATGTCACAGCCCTCCTTCTTCCAGGAAGTGAAACACACACACTTTGCTCTGCTTTGGTTTCAAAGTCGTGAAAAATCAACAAAGTCCGGAAACAGCAAGGCACGGTCCTGAAGAACAACAATCAGATAATCTTCCACAATGGCCCAAGCCAGCACACTGCTATTTATATCAGCAGCTCTAATTACTGGAGCCCCACCCAAAAACAGGTGGCCTCTCTTATCTCCTGTAATATTTCCTCAATTGGTCTCTTCTATGCATAAGTCTGCGCCTGCGTGGGTCTAACACTTCCTCATCCGAATCAACCAAAGATAATGGAGATTGACTTCCTGGGCTGTGTGCCAAAACCCCCTCTTCCAAATCACCCCCACCTTCTTCTTCGTCAGAGGAAACTGCACTACCTGACTCTGTCGGCAATAAAACAGGCCTATGACATGTTGATGTTTCCCCTGCATCCACCTCCACATTCCTTGGGCAGGAGCTGGGACAGAGCCAACCATAACAGGAGGGAGATGGGGAGGAAACAGGGCTGGAAAAGGTGGGGAGAAGCCTCCGTGGGGCCTCTCTAGGAATCTCCTTGGAGGAAACAGGGCCTCCACCTTCCCCTTGGTTTCCCCAATTGCACGCATTATTTGCTTTTACATTGATCCCTATGGGAAAAATGGCTTCTTCTTACAAAGTTTTCTAGTTAAGAACCTGGTCACGGAACGAATTAAGTTCATAAGTAGAGGTACCATTGTATTTGAAAGAAGAAAAATGAGAGGTGTGTCTTCCTTCTTCACATGCCAATTGATACATGGTGACTTTGTTTTTAACAGCACCTCGAGTGAGACAGTTAGAAGGAAACACCTGTGAAATCGCTTGGGAAACTGCACCGCCAATGAAGGGAGACCCTATGAACTACATTCTGCAGGTCCTCGTTGGAAGAGAGTCTGAGTACAAACAGGTAAGAAGAGATGATAATTTAACTCCAAGTAGATACAACAGCCTTTCAGGGTCTTGCAATGTGTCTATAGTTGATAAGAGGGGAAAAAGTAGATTTATTTTGGTTTAATTTCCAACACAAACGTAGTTGGTGGATGGATGGACGGACGGACAGACAGACATAAACATCTATCTGCCATTATGTTAGTATTTCATAACAAAAAATAAACACAATGACGAAAATTGTACACTATTGCCACGTCTGACTTTTTTTCTGACTCATTTTGAGATTTCAGTCTACCAGATCATCTTCAGGCTGGTTCTTTTCTATTATCACCATGGAAATGATGCCAATATCTACTCAGAAGCACAGCACGGTCTTTTAGCGGCTCTGAATTCAGATCAATTTTATGCAAATTTTTAAAAGTTGGAAATAAAACGAGAGAGGCTGGGTTTATCTAGCCCACGTTCTGTATGTATTTTCTCTTCTCTGATGTAAACATACGTCCCCATTGTGTTAAGCAAATTTCTGGAGAAAAAAATGTATTTATTTTAGCTGTGCGTCTTGATACTTTGTCCCAATTTACGACCTATCTTGTCACCTTTTTTAAGTGAATCACTGAAGTTGATAAGTTAGTGACCTTTTGTTAAGTGAATCTGGTTTCCTCATTAACTTTGCTTGTGAGAAGGTTACAAAAGGTAATCTCAGGACCCAGTGAAGGGCTGCAAAAATTTTTACTACCATACTGTGGGCGTGGCTTATTTTGTGGGTGTGACCAGGTGGGAGTGGCTTGATGATCATGTGGCCAGGGGCGGCTTAAAGGTCATGTGACTGGCTTAAAGGTGGCCAATTTGATCTCACTCACATCAAAGATTTGGGTTAGGGTTAGGATGCCTGATCTTTCCTTGCTTCAAAGAGATACAATTTCCCCATCTATTTACTATTACTGAACATCCAAAATATATTATTTAATTCTATGTATATATGCCATATATAGAATAGAACTTTTATTGGCCAAGTGTGATTGGACACACAAGGAATTTGTCTTGGTGCATATGCTCTCAGCGTACATAAAATAAAATATACATTTGTCAAAAATCATGTGGTACGACACTTAATGATTGTCATAGGGGTCAAATAAGCAATGAAGAAGCAATATTAATAAAAATCTTAGGATATAAGCAACAAGTTACAGTCATACAGTAAACATGGGAGGAAATGGGTGAAAGGAATGATGAGAAAAACTAGTAGAATAGAAGTGCAGATTTAGTAGAAAGTCTGACAGTGCTGAGGGAATTATCTGTTTAGTAGAGTGATGGCATTCGGAAAAAAACTGTTCTTGTGTCTAGTTGTCTTGGTGTGCAGTGCTCTGTAGCGACGTTTTGATGGTAGGAGTTGAAACAATTTGTGTCCAGGATGTGAGGGGTCAGTAAATATTTTCCCCGCCCTCTTTTTGACTCGTGCTGTATACAGGTCCTCAATGGAAGGCAGGTTGGCAGCAATTGTTTTTTCTGCAGTTCTGATTATCCTCTGAAGTCTGTGTCGGTCCTGTTGGGTTGCAGCACCAAACCAGACAGTTATAAAGGTGCAGATGACAGACTCAATGATTCCTCTGTAGAACTGTATCAGCAGCTCCTTGGGCAGTTTGAGCTTCCTGAGCTGGCGCAGAAAGTACATAAATATTACACACAGGCACACAAAAATAAACATTATCTACTATATAAACTGCATGTGTATGTACATACACACACACATACACACACAGCTGTTCTAAAATTATACACATTAAGCCTCATTTACTGCGATAGGAAAAACATACCTAGAGCCCAGAAGGGAAAAAAAGAAACCCAAAATTTTTCGACCGGTTCTGCATACCTGACCATACCCATAGGAGCCCATCACTGACATGATCCCAGGCCACTGCAATGGTCATAAATAGGAACCAGTTGCCAAGCATCTGCATTTTGGTCACACGATCATGAGATGCTACAAAGGGCATAACTGTGAAAAATGGTCCAACAGCAAAAATTGTGGATGCCATTGTAGTCAAAATTCAAGGACTACTTATGTCATGTAGGTTCCGAAATGGCTGCCAATAATCTTTGTTGTTGGGGAATAGTTTTATGCTGTTGAATGTCCCTTTTTATTGGTCAGAGGCCAAAGTAAAAATGTTCTTCGTCTGTCTGTGTTTCTCTTTACCCCCATGCTCCCTAAAGCCTGAAATTATATCACTTATGAAGTGCCAGGAATAAATTTTGCAGAGCGCAGAAAGTAAAGAATGGATATGCTCTTTCCAAAATTGCTCAGCTGAGCAACAGGATGTAAGAGGACAGAAAGAGAGGAAAGAAACCTAGTAGTTTGAGACACATTTCAGTCTATCAAGTGGTGTGTGTAGAATTTGGTTTCTGTAATAACAGAAAGGATGGCAGAAAACCATCAAATGTAGGTTGTCTGGCTTGAATTCCATTTAGTGTTATTAAACCGCAAATGGATTTCCATCAAACCGAGACGTACAGACACAAACAGATTTAATGTTGGTGCTTTTTTAAAAAATTGCAATTTGGGTTTGATCCTCTTTACCGCTTTTCATGCTGTTATTACTAAGCTTGCTTTCTCCCCCTCCCCCCCAAAAAAACTTGAGCAAAGTTATGTAGTGTTACCTAATGTAAGAGCAGTGTGGTTGAATCCGTATAAGCAATGGACAAAGTAATCCAGCACCAATCTAAGTGGCTCTAGAATGCTCATAAACCAGAATCGGAAGCACAACTCTTTTGTGCTGTTAACCACCTGCACATATTTAAGACATAAGACTCCATTAAGTCGTAAATATGTGCTGCCTTCAACTCCAGGTTAACACTGAGTCTTTGAATCTCTTGGCAAACCTGTTCTCAGTCTTCTTTGATAACCATCTTTTTCTGCCGTCAGTCTTCTATGTTTCTATGTAACCATCCCAGCAAGCTGCCCTCATAGGTCAGTAATCCCTCGCTACTTCACGGTTCATCTTTCACGGATTCCCTATTTCACGGATTTTCAAAGGGGGCTTAAATCCATTAAATCCATTAAAATTCATAAAATCCTTCTACAGTGCTACTGTACTTTCAAGAAACTGGTAGGACATCACATGTAGTTCCAGCTGAGAAACATTATGGAATGACTGTTTAATGCAAAGGGTGGGTTTTAAAAATCCAAATACTCGTTAAATACATTTAAAAAAAATCTTTCCTCTACTTCATGGAAATTATTTTTTCATGGGTGGTCTTGGAACACATCTCCAGTGAAAAACGAGGGATCACTGGTACTTTGTTTTGTCTGCTCTAAATCTCTATCCAGCCATCTTCATTCCATTCCAGTTTCCAGGCTCTTGGAAAAGGGGGGGAAAACTTCCCCCTGTCCACGTTCTCCATGCCATGTATAATTTTGTGTACCTCAGTTACAGGTAATCCTCCACTGAGTGACTATTGGAAGTTATAATGGACATCCCCAGAACTATTATGATCAGGTTCTGAAATTCTAACAGCCACTGGCCACCCTCACCACAGGTGGGATTCATCAGGTTCTGACCAGTTCTGGAGAGCCGGTAGTGGAAATTTTGATTAATTTTGGGAACCGGTAAATGCCACCTCTGACTGGCCCCTCCCCCTTCTTTTCTCTCCCCATCTGTTTTGCCCTTTACCAAATGCAGTAACCAGTGCATAGTTTCCCATAGGGTATTAACAATATTGGTTATTTTATTGTTACTCTAGTTCCTAAGGATCCCAAGTAGAGCACTCCCAACTGCTACTTGCTCAACACAACGGAGCTACTACTCAATGCAAACTCAGTTTGATATACAGTGATGCCTTGTCTTACAAACTTAATTGGTTCCAGGACGAGGTTCATAAGGTGAAAAGTTCGTAAGATGAAACAATGTTTCCCGTAGGAATCAATGGAAAAGTGATTAATGCGTGCGAGCCTAAAATCCACCCCTATTGCCAGCCGAAGCTGCTGGGATTTCGCGCTGCTGGGATTCTCCTGAGGCTCCCCTCCATGGGAAACCCCACCTCCGGACTTTCATGTTTTTGTGATGGTGCAGGGGAATCCCAGCAGGGGAATTCCAGCAGTGCAAAAACGGGTGCTTCGCTGGCAACGGAAGTCCAGAGGTGGGGTTTCCCAGCGAGGGGAGCCTCAGCGAAATTGCAGCATTGCAAAAACACAGAAGTCGGGAGGTGGTGTTTCCAATGGAGGGGAGCCTCAGGGAAATCCCAGCAGCACAAAAATGGGCGCTTTGTTTGCCACAGAAGTCCAGAGGTAGGGCATCCTAGTGCCTAAAACTCAACCCTAAAATTCACCCGTTTCACACTGGTGGGATTCCCCTGAGGCTCCCCTCCATGGGAAACCCCACCTCCGGATTTTGCAATGCTGGGGGGAATCCCAGCAGGGGAATCCCACCAGCGTGAAAACGGGTGCTTTGGCTGGCAACGAAAGTCCGGAGGCGGGGCATCCCAGTGGCAGCGGGTTCGTAAGGTGAAAATAGTTTGGAAGAAGAGGCAAAAAAAATCTTAAACCCCGGGTTCGTATCTGGAAAAGTTCATATGACGAGGGGTTTGTAAGACAAGGTATCACTGTACTTATTTGCCAGTGTTTGACCACACTGTTGAAACACATACTTCTGAAGCCTTTCATGGCCACTTTTGGTTTTGTTCCTGAATAGTTTACTAGTATCATCATCTTAAGAATGAAAACAGTCTTAATTTCTGATAGAAGAGGTTTTGGAAAATAAAAGCAAATTCAGCGGGTAACTGAAAGTAGGGAAAACATGTAAAAGTGGGAGATAGAAAGAGAAAGAACAACTACATTGAAGATTAAAATAGCACAGCAAATGGACAATAATTGCTCAGCGCTTTTCAAAGTTGCTATTAGTTGATTATTCCGAGCTGGATTTCATGCACAGTATTGTAGGAGTCCCTTCTCAGACACGACTGAACAAGCATAGAAACATAGAAGACTGACGGCACAAAAAGACCTCATGGTCCATCTAGTCTGCCCTTATACTATTTCCTGTATTTTATCTTAAGATGGATATATGTTTATCCCAGGCATGTTTAAATTCAGTTACTGTGGATTTACCAACCACGTCTGCTGAAAGTTTGTTCCAAGGATCTACTACTCTTTCAGTGAAATAATATTTCCTCACGTTGCTTTTGATCTTTCCCCCAACTAACTTCAGATTGTGTCCCCTTGTTCTTGTGTTCACTTTCCTATTAAAAACACTTCCCTCCTGAACCTTATTTAACCCTTTAACATTTTTAAATGTTTCAATCATGTACCCTCTTTTCCTTCTGTCCTCCAGACTATACAGATTGAGTTCATGAAGTCTTTCCTGATAAGTTTTATGCTTAAGACCTTCCACCATTCTTGTACCCCGTCTTTGGACCCGTTCAATTTTGTCAATATCTTTTTGTAGGTGAGGTCTCCAGAACTGAACACAGTACTGTATTCCAAATATGGTCTCACCAGCGCTCTATATAAGGGGATCACAATCTCCCTCTTCCTGCTTGTTATACCTCTAGCTATGCAGCCAAGCATCCTACTTGCTTTTCCTACTGCCCGACCACACTGCTCACCCATTTTGAGACTGTCAGAAATCACTACCCCTAAATCCTTCTCTTCTGAAGTTTTTGCTAACACAGAACAGCATCTGTGTCTGCACACAGTAGCATAGCTTTGCTAGACTCTCCATTAAGAAACTCATGCTCTTAAATCAGATCATCATAGCAATGAATGTGCCTCATATTAAGGGAAAACAATACAAAATTATAGGGGTTTCTTTCATACTTGGGCTTATGTTATATCTTCACCATAGAGCTGCAATGAGAAGGAAAACATTCAGCTGCATACAGCCATGAGGCTGATAACCACACATTACATGATGTCCCTTTTTGTGTGTGTAGTGACGTGGGGGGGAAAATTCAATACACTGCCTTGTTTACAAGCAATGTCCTCTGCGTAATTGACCAAACGTGCTACGGGAGAGGTTACAAACAAGGGGAATGTGGCTGTATCTGCTACTGGTTGACTGCTGCTTCCATTTTTGTGCATTTGTCACGAATTTACACCTTTGTTTACACCCTAGACTTGAATTTGTGCTAGCGTAGAAAGATGAGAAATAAAAGCATTGTTTGGCTTTGTAATTTTTTAATAATTGTAATTTGGTTTATGATGTTTGTGCATGGTGCAAATGCAGACAATGGATTTATTTACTAATCAGGTAATGTCTATTGGACAAATGCAGAACCTGGTAGATTGTTTCTTTAGAAACTTTTTGTTGTAGTACTGTAATTACTTATTAATTAAAAGAAAATAACTATCTAAATAGAATATAGGGGATAAAAGTTAGAATGTTATAAACCAATTACCTTCAGACGTTGTGAATGCTCTCACACTGAAAGTTTTTAAGAAGATATTGGATAACCATTTGTTGTGGCATAGGGGTTTTTTGCCTGAGTAGGTGGTTAGACTAGAAGACCTCCAAGGTCCCTTCCAACTCTGTTATTCTGTTCCTTTCTAAAATTACTTGTTCAACCATTTGTGTCTTATTTTCAATACAGCCAGACAAAATTTGCTTCCTGCATAGCTAATAGCGGGCTAGAAATCCTGGAGAGATAATTCAAATAAAATTGTTCCTGTTTTGCTTTTCCAAATATAGCGAATGGTTTCCGATACCATTTTAGCCATTTTCCAGAGCTAATATAAAGCAACACAATAGGCAATTTAATTTTGAGAACAAAATTAGTGTACAAGCTTGAAAAGGAATTTCTTAAGGATTCTTTCCTGTAGGAAACAGAAATATAGTTTGATGGCATATTTGTGCAGCCAAAAAAACAAACAAACCCCTCAACAGATTTTTGGCATGAATTTATCTACAGATGCACTGATTTGTTATAACGTGATAATTGCATGATGATCATGCTTTTAGCTGTCAGAGAGGGCATATGTAATAAGCAGGTGGGGTTTCAAATATAATCAACCACATTAAATTTTAAAATATTGAGACCTTGTAACATGCATTAGGGGTGACTTTCCCTGAGCTTTGTGCCTGTTTTTTTCTGTTATTTTGTTATTTTGCTACCTGAAAGGACTAGTAGGTATATATTCACTGGAGTGACTCACACGAATTGGCTCCCACCAGTTGAAAGTGGGAAGGGGTTGTGAGAGAAAAAAGTTTTTAAAAACCACTGGTACTTTATAAGAAATGTAAAGGGTGGTTGTGTTTTAATTCACTTCCTAAGTACAATTGATTCCTGACTCGCTGTAAATCACAAGGACTAGTTGTTTGTCAGTATGGAGACAATGCAAAAAAGATGAGGCCTCTGATAGACTGAGATACAATTGTCGCTAATCACAATAGAGTAGAGTGTGGAGTGGAATAGAATAGAACAGAACAGAACAAAACAGAATAGAATATAATAGAATACCTTTATTGTCACTTTGAATGTACATTAATTGGCATACATTAAAAATAAAATATTGTTGCATACAGCTCTTTAAAGGGCTACCACCTCTAATTTTACATCACAGAAACATGAGAAACCCTATCTAAAAAAAATCTTAAGAAACCACATTGATCTGTAAGTAAAGCTGTTAGCTGTTTAATAAATCCCTTTTGCAAATGCATCTGATAAAACCTTGCACGGATAACATAGATAAAACTTTCCAAAATATCTTCTTAAGTAAAAGTAAGTCTGCGAAGAGGGGCCACATACAAATCTAATAAATAAATAAAATAAAATAAATATCCAGGAATTCCTACATTATATTTCTACTTGCCTGGATATATTTGTTTGAAATCTGGCTGTCTGAAGTGGAATTCAGTGTCTTTACAATCTCTGCATCTTTAAAACTGAGGAGTACAGATGCACTTACTTAAACAAACTCATACCAAGCAGCCAACTCTATGCTGCATAAGCTTTCAATGCAAGCCAAGGTAATTTTGAGCACTATTTTGTTGTAATGAGTGAGGATTTGATAGCTGAGATGGATGAATTCTTCTTAATCCTCTAACAAATCAGTTTGTCAAAGTCTCTTGAATCAAGTTGTCGATATTAATGTCAGAAATCCCTCCAAAACAGTGAGGCAAACTAAAATGCAGGTAGTCCTCTAGTTGTGACCACAATGGAAGCCAACATTTCCATTGCTAAGCAAGACAGCTATTAAGAGGATTTGTCTCATTTTATGACATTTCCTGCCCTGGTTGTTAAGTGTATCACTGTAGTCATTAAGAATTTGGTTGTTAAGTGAATCTGGTTGTTCTGCTTATCAGAAGGTCACAAATGGTGATCATGTAACCCCTGGACTCTGCAACTGTCATAAATACATGCCAGTTGCCTAGCGACCAAATTGTTGACCTTGTTGGACATATCTTACATATTGCTAAAGATCAGCATCCAAAAATTGCACTACATTGGATACCTCCTAGAGCAGGGGTGTCCGTTTTTGCCGGTAGAGGCTTGCAAGAGGCCATCAGAGTCAAAAATGGAGACTCGATGGGTGACGTTGAGCTAGTCACGTCCACCCTAGCCATGCAGTGCCCTAGTCCCCCAAGGTCAAGCACAACCCTGATATAGCCTTCAGTGAAATCAAGTTTGATACCCCTGTCCTAGAGGAAAGAGAAAACAAGGCTAGCCTTGGAAAACCTGGCACCAAATACTTAAGGAAGACCTTAAGATTATTAATGTCCCCTGGGATAATGCTGAAGGTACTGCAAGTGATCAAAATTACTGGGAAACACTAGTTGCTCAATATGCTTTGGACAGGACCTAATGATGACGATGATGATGATGATGACCATGAAATGATACAATACTCATGAGTATGAAAAATGGTCACAAGTCACATTTTTTGGTGCCCTTGCAACTTCAAATGGTCATTAATTGAATGTAAGTGGAGGACTTACCTGTAATGCCGACAGGAACCTCAAGGAATACCAAGTTAGTCACGATTTGTTTATATCCTTTGGGGCTTCATGGACAAACAGGGGTTCACTATTAAGATCAAAATAATGTCTATTGGAAAGACATTTCCTTTTTAAAACCTGACTGTCAATAAAGCCATTGTTTTGGCTTTGTCTGCCATCCAACTCTGAATACCCCTTGTCATGCCTTATGCAAATTCATTTCCCATTTAGTGCCATCGAATTGTAATTTCCCTGTTTGTTCCGCCTGAGCTGCTGACATCTCAATCATAACTAATATGAGGATTTAAAAAATGATGGTATAGATCAGTGACAGCTAATCTTTTTGGCACCGAGTCCCAAAACAGGAGCTTGTGCGTACACGCGGGAGCTTCAGAAACCGGAAGGACAGCTCCCCAGCGCTTTTCTTACACCGGGAAGCTGAGCTTCTGGTTTCGGATGTGTGCATGTGTGGAGCCACCTGGTCTTCCAGTTTCTGGTACGCTTGTGCGCGCAAAGACCAGCTGGCTGGTTTCTGGTACGCTTGTGCGCGCAAAGACCAGCTGGCTGGTTTCTGGTACGCTTGTGCGCGCAAAGACCAGCACCATTAACCAGAAACTCAGCTTCCTGACATGCACATGGCCAACAGACTTGCGTGCATCAGAACCCAGAAAAGCAACAGGCGACGGCTGGCGTGCCCGGAGAGATAGATTCTGCATGCCATTTCCGGCACATGTGCTATAGGTTCTCCATCAAGGGTATATTATTTATTTATTTATTTATTAATCAGATTTGTATGCCGCCCCTCTCCGCAGACTCGGGGCAGCTCACAGCAGCAATAATACAATGTAAACAAATCTAATATTTAAGTTAATTTAAAACCCCAATTTACAAACCAATCATACATACTAGCATACCATACATAAATTTTATAAGCCTAGAGGGAGGGAAAGTATCAATTCCCCCATGCCTGACGACAGAGGTGGGTTTTAAGGAGCTTATGAAAGGCTAGGAGGGTGGGGGCAACTCTGATATCTGGGGGGATATCTGGTTCCAAAGGGTCGGGGCCGCCACAGAGAAGGCTCTTCCCCTGGGTCCCGCCAAACAACATTGTTTAGTTGACGGAACCCGGAAAAGGCCAACTCTGTGGGACCTAACTGGTCGCTGGGATTCGCTGGGGTAGCTAAATCTTTGAGGGAGATGGGCGATTTAGAAATATCAAATATACATAAATAAAAATAAAGAAATGCATCACCATCAAATTTTCTCATCATTATTTTCTTAACTGGCCTATGGGCAGAAGAAGCCACCTGTTCTCAGTAATTTTTTAATAAACGGAGCAATTTATCCATTACAGTAATATATTATTTTCAAATTTGAGGCATATTAAATATGCATTGGGGTATCCTTTTTCCCTCTTTGTAATTACGGCAATTTATGGATTACACATGCAAATTTCAAATTATTTGACTGCAGGGAGCTTATCTTATTTGAAGCATAAAACTGTTATAATAGGATCTGAGCGGAAAATATCTAATATTTTTGCTGTAGAGTCCCTATTTGTCATGTTGTGTTGTGTAGCTTAGAGCTGCCAGTTGTTTAATCACAGCAGACTAATGGGGAAAAATATTTTGTTCCGTTCTCTGCCAGAATTTGATCAACATTGTTGAAGGACAATAATCTTTCCATCTGGCAGAAAACAATTTACTCACCTTTTGAAGTGTTATTCTTTCTTCAATACATTTCCACCATCAAATTTTTACTTCAAACTTAAAAAGTCACTCCTGGGTCTTGGTTAAAATTAATTGTTAGGTGCAGCTAACATATCTTGGCTACCAAAATTCAGACTACCACTTGGGGGCAGTTAAGAGTTAGTTTTTTCAATGTATCTCTCCTGCCACCTGGTGGACATCCAGGTTTTTCACCCAAGTTCTCTCAGGTTGGGTTTGCAATTACAGAATCTTGGGTTTTAATAATTATTTGCATTTGCAAGTGTATGTAAAATGTAAGTAAAATATAAAATGGAGCATTTGTTTCATAGTTGAGATGTAGAAAGAATGGTACAGTGATACCTCGTCTTACAAACGCTTCGTCATACAAACTTCTCAAGATACAAACCCGGGGTTTAAGATTTTTTTGCCTCTTCTTACAAACTATTTTCACCTTACAAACCCACTGCCGCCGCTGGGATGCCCCGCCTCCAGACTTCCATTGCCAGTGAAGCACCCATTTTTGTGCTGCTGTGATTCCCCTTAGGTTCCCCTCCATGGGAAACCCCACCTCCGGACTTACATGTTTTTGTGATGCTACAGGGGAATCCCAGCAGGGGAATCCCAGCAGCGCAAAAATGGGCGCTTCACTGCCAACGGAAGTCTGAAGGTGGGGTTTCCCAGTGAGGGGAGCCTCAGGGATTTCACTGAGGCATCGCAAAAACACAGAAGTCCGGAGGTGGGGTTTTCCATGGAGGGGAGCCTCAGGGGAATCCCAGCAGCGCAAAAATGGGCGCTTTGGCTGGCAAAAGGGGTGAATTTTGGGCTTGCACGCATTAATCGCTTTTCCATTGATTCCTATGGGAAACATTGTTTCGTCTTACAAACTTTTCACCTTAAGAACCTCGTCCCGGAACCAATTAAGTTTGTAAGACAAGGTATCACCATATTTATATGTATAGTTTTCTGCTAACCTTATATTAACTACGTGTATTCAGACAATTCTTAATATGGAGCAGTGGTAAAAGATATATATCACATTGCCATTTTAACAAATGTCCCCAAGGAATAAGAAATAAATGATGGTTTGGTACGTAATTTTGAGTGGTGACCTAGGCTGCATGCTGGAATGGAATTGTGCTGGCAAAAATTGCAATGGTAAGGATGAAAATGACCTTGGAAGTGAGGGGTAGGGAGAAGTGGGGTGCAGGAAGGGATAGTTTCTAAGCAACAAGATGATAAGGAAGGGCACAGCCCACAACTACATAATGGTCAGAGAAAAAGACTTCGAAATGAACTTCCCTAACTTTTCATGCTTGGGGGGGGGAAAGACTAGACGTTTGCACTATCATACTTGCAAGAATCTGTTAATCTAACCTTGTATATATAGTAGTTTTCATTACATAAAGTAAAATTTGCTCAACCTGTCCTATCTACCTGGGAAAGTGATTATGTTTGTATGGCTACTATGATAGGTTCAAATGATATTTCATAATTGTTACATTACACGCTACTATGTTTTTCTTGTTTTGGTTTGGTTTGGTTTTTCTACTTGGGAGTAACAAGTTAATTTGCAATTTTAAGCAAAGCTCCTTTCCGTTTTTGAAGAGTTCCTAGCAATTTCTTGTGCAACCTAAGTTTTCTTTCCTCTCTTCTTGTTCCTTCAAGGTGTACAAGGGAGATGAGACAACGTACCAAATCTCAGGCCTTCAGGCGAACACAGATTATCGATTCCGCGTGTGTATTTGCCGCCGATGCTTGGATACCTCACAAGAACTTAGCGGACCTTTCAGCACTTCTGTTGCCTTTATCCTCCAGCGGAGTGAGCTCATGCTTACTGGGGAACTGGGAAGAACCGATGACCCCAAGACTAAATGTATGATGCCTTCTGATGAACAGTTTGCAGCCCTCTTAGTCCTTGGCTTTGCAAGCGTCTCCATCTTATTTGCTTTTATACTACAGTATTTGTTTATGAAGTAGAGAGGTCAACACAAGTATTTGAGGTATCGTTTTAATTAATGCTTCATACTATAATCAATATGTTTTATTCAGATAGTCCTCTTTATTTTTCCAGTGCATTTGTTTCTGGTTTATTGTTGTTTTTTAAGGGGTGACGGGGCGGGGGATGTCAATCGTATTTAGAAAATAAAAAATCGACATTCAGGTGCACCTTTTGGACATTCAAGGTTAGGAAATGGTTAAATATATCCAAGCCAGAGACCAAAACAAATATTGAACATTTGGATGTTCTGTTCCCTGCTCCTATGATTTTATTCACTTACTCGTTGTTGTTGTTTTTAATTTTCAGAATGTAGAAATGTAACCAGTTTGCCTTCACATTTTTGCCTTAGTGCTAAACTTGTTGCAGTCTTTAAGTTGCAAGTTTATTACATTAGAGTAACCGCTTTAAGCTCCTCTGAATCCGCAAGATTTAACCACCGTTATGTAATAGCATTGCAGCTAAGCATTCCGCAATGCATTTGTTGCACAAGTCGTTAATTATAAATCTCACTTACGATATTCACTACATTTATTTTCTCCTCAACCCTCATACCGCCAGTTTTGCATTGTTTTTTGCGTTATCCCCATACGGGGGAGGGGGAAAATTAATCTCAATTATGTAATCAACTATATTTTTAGCACATTTCAATCCAGATAATTTATCTTGCAACCTAAAGTCTTCTTTGAATTGTAAGCGTTTTACTCAAGCTGTTTGCGCACTATAAATTCCTGTATATCAAATCTGACAGCCAGATAGCTTTATCGATGGAAAAGCATTACCATTTCTACCATTTTCTATTATTTTATAGCAGTAATTTTAAGAGGGCATTGTGCAATAGTTATTCCCCATGTCCAGCTGTTTTTATTTCTTTTTTTTTAAAAAAAGCTGCTTTTAACTAGTTTGTTTGCCTTTGTATATAAACTTACTTTTAATCCAATCACTAGATTTGTTATATTCATCGTGATCTTATGTGTTTATAACTGGCGAAAGCTTGCTGCTTTTGCTGTTTAAATTAGAGTATTACCTTTTATCATAAGCAAACTCTCAATCAGCCTTATTAAGAAAAAAGGTCCATCTGCATTTCAGTTTTTTTGGGGGGGGGAACCCATGGTAAACTCATATGGGAATCTCAGATGCTAAATAACTGTAATTAGACCTGACATGAAAAAGTGCCATTTCTTCCATCGACTCCTCATCCTCTTCCTTTCTTCTTAATGGCATCTCCTATTACAAACTATAACATGTAATATCCATTCATTTCCCTCTTCAATTTCATTAGCTGCTGCCTTCAAAAGTGACGGTGGAAAGGATACCACAGTTCACATGACAACGCATTACGCATTCTGTCCTAAAAAAAAGCAAAAGAAAGCACCACGGCACGGAGTTTCAGAATATCAATCTCAAGCATCATTGATTATTTCCAGCAATGCCTCCCGAGAAGTTCTCCAGAACTTCATTGACTGGCTGGTGGCTACATAACCAGTGCTGGCTTTATCTTCTGGCAGCTGGACAATTGGCCACTATAGTTTGTGAATGCTTTTATTATACACTCAAAATTTCAGGAATATTCACTGGCCTTCCAATTTTGGAGATTCCCATAGTGCCCATGGCCAAAGGGAAATTGATAAGGAAGAGATGTGGAGCGGCTTTGCAAACTTAGTGTCATTCCTAAGTCCGTGTATGGGATATTGCATGTGCTTTTGCATCAATTGTCAAGGCACATTCATTCATTCCATCAAAACCCTTGGTTATGCTTCTTGTTTTAAGGGGGGGAAACTCCCTTTGAATCATTGGGTTATTTTTATGATGTCTAAGTGCCTCAGGGATATTGAGCAGGAGGTGTAAACTATACGTGGACATGCACATTGCTGCAATCCACTGGGAACCACTTCCAAATTGTGTCGTTACAACTCGAGAAGCATTGCTACGGGAATTCCGTTCACTTCCATCAATCAGAGGTGCACAACAATATGCACAAAACCTCATAAAAGGCCCCCTGTGGAAATCCATGTTATTTTTTTTAAGCACCAGAATGGGGAGAGACTGGGGAGTCACCCTATCAGCTCTATTTCATTTTAAAGCCAGTTAAAATATAAATGTGCACCCTTTCCTTAAAAAGCCCGTTCAGGAAAAACTAAAACGCGATCCATCGGTTCCTGTTCTAGCTCCGCATGAATTGGAAGAGTTCTCGTGAATTGTGTCCCAGACTTTGTGTACCTTTGCATTCAAACAAACAAATAGCTCTGCATATATATTTTTTTAAATCTTCTTTCGTTTTGGCTTGCATTGTACTTTTTTTTTTTTGCTCTTATCTTTTGCTATGGCACAGGGCAGCGCGATGACTCTGTGGTTAAGAGGCTAGGTTTGTTGGCTGGAAAGCCAACAGCCCAGGTTCGAGACCTGAGCATCCTGCATTAGGGTGAGTACCCATCTTTGCCCAGCTCCTGCCCACCTAGCAGTTCGAAAGCATGCAAATGCGAGTAGATAAATAGGTACCACTTCAGTAGGGAGGAAACAGTACTCTGGGACGTCGTACATCTTCAGACAGCACTAGCTCAACGGAGATGAACGCTGCCCCCTATAGTCGGCAATGACTAGCAGAGTTAAAATCTGCAATGACTCATTTCCTTCCTTCCTTTGCTATGATACAGTGTCCTGCATTATTCATTCATTCCCATAACCAAAGTAATGGGGAAACCAACATTATTTTTGTTTTAGGATTATTTATACTATATACTGCATTCAGTACTTTAAAATGCCAATTAAAGTGCAATCTCATTATTTATTGTAGAAAAATAAAAATAAAAAGTGTACTTATGTACTAAATCTCTCCCCTTCCCCCCCCCTCCCTCCGACCCCTAGCAGCATATTATTTTTCTATTTTGTTTTATGTAAGTATAATTTAGGTAAAATATTTTCATTTCCCCATTCCTAGTATATTAACCTTCTTATAGTATATTGTATGTTTAAAAATGGGAGTGTTTTATGAATTGCCAAAAAAGAAGAAGAAGAAAAGATAAATGTACCCAATATTTCCTGCATGCAAATTTTAAAAAAAACCTTGCGGGACCACATCCATTCCATCTTGCGGTACATTTAAAAACAATCATCTTCAAAGTTTACATGTAGCCAAAAAAAAAAAAATCATTAGCATCTTTTGAAATAATAGTTTGAAACTGATTATTCTGTGTGCCTCTCTTGATGTAGCAAACTAGTACAAAGGTTCTCTATTTTTATTTCCTTTCCTAATGTTAGTATGCATATTTGCCTTGCAAACAAATGATATTGAGCTATTTTCATTTTTTTTTAAAAAAATCTCCTCTTCTCGCTGGCTCCAGTTTTGGCCTTGACAAATGTGGTATTGTTGTTGTTGTTGTTTAATTCAACTTTATTTCTTTCTATATAATACTTGGTTGTCTTCAAATATGAAATTATTTTTTAAAAAAACGCTGGCAAAATTTTAAAGAATGTAGATAGTGTTAGCTGGGCTTTGATCTCATTTCAATCATCAGGAAAAATTAACTAGGAGTCATTGGTAACCTGTTAGTTGTTGGGGCTCTGAAATCATGTCCATTTTTCTACGAGGGGTGGGGGAAGGAATCCATTTGCACACCTTTGTAAAACAGCTGTTGTCACTTTTACGGTGCCTTGTGATTGTCAGTCCACCGTCATAACAATCCCTACCATTTTTAACTTGAGCAGAAACTTACTGCATATACCCTCAAATTTTTGCAGGCAAAGTCAATCACGTTGACTTTGCCTGCAGGTTGAGACCTTTAGTTGGAAGTTTTCCCATTGCTTTCAGTGGGGGGAGGGGAGGTCAGGAGAAGAGGAGAACATAACTCTGTCTGCAGGAAATGGAGGAAGATTCCCGTAGGAGAAAATCGGTGCTCTCAGCTCTCTGGTTTCAAGATCAGTATTTTATCTCCCTTATTTTTAAGGCAGGGAGTTAATTTAGGAGTGAAATGCTCCCAGTTCGCTCGTGCCTATCAGTCGTTGGAGAACCGGCCACGAAGGGAGCGTGAGGCTCCACCCACCTGCCCAGACACCACCATTTGGATTATTTTGTCCTCTGTGCATGCACAATGCGTTCTGTGCATTCGAGAGGGTAAAAGAACCCAAATGGCGGCATCTGAGTGGGTGGGTGGAGCTTCGCACTCTCTTCGTGACCGGCTCTCCGATGACTGACAGCCAGCACAAGCAAACCAGGAGAATTTTACCCCTGAGTTAATTACACCAGCTGATGGATTAGAATAATGTCCTCTTTTGAGATATGTTATAGCCCTGTTGGCCTTTCACAAGGTGATGAAGGCCCATGGAGAGTGGGTATTAGTTAGGAGCTCCGCCACAGATACATAGGTCTAACACAGGGGTAGGCAAAGTTGGTTCTTCTATGACATGTGGACTTCAACTCCCAGAATTCCTGAGCTAACATGATTGGCTCAGGAATTCTGGGAGTTGAAGTCCACAAGTCATCGAAGAGCCAACTTTGCCTACCCCTGGTCTAACAGGTTGTATTTTTGTTGAGTCTCAACGTGGTTTAAGTGGACTTTGTTTTAAATTTAAATTTAATAAACTCTTTTTTATATGAAAAAAAATAACTAAGTTGAATTTGTTTTAATGTAATTTTCCCCCCACTGCCCAGATTTCCTCGGATAAATGGACAACCATATAAATTCAATGGATAAATAAATGTGAGGGGGATCAGGTGTGACATCTGTCGCCCCCATTGAATAGCAGATTTCATTTGGCTGATCAGTCTGGCTTGGTGGGTGTGTCTCACACCTTCCTCATCATTCCGTGCTTCTTTTTCCTGAAGCTGTGCTGGGTGGGACGGGACACCCATCCCAGATAGGAGTGTATCAGCCAATAAATGAGGAAGGAGAAAGCTAGGAATGTGGAGACCGGCCCTCATTGTGGTCTCAGTGTTGATAAAGCACCAATCCTGGGAAGAATCAATTTGATTCTACCAAGAGTAAATCTCTATTAAAAGACATCACTCTCTCCAGCAGTAAGAAAGTTTGCCAACTTCCAGGGTTGGGTTCTACTTACCCTCCCCACCGGTTCGCATTGCGTCAGAAGTTCACATTTTCAGAAGTGCCCCCCGCCGCGTTATGCAAATGACCCTCTGAGCATGCTCAGAAGACTCTGCACATGTGCAGTGGGTTCTTTGCGAGCTGCGTTCAAGGAGCGGAGCACAGATTCGGGGGCGTGGCCAGCTGCCCATCACTGTTGGTTCGGGGAGCGGGAGGAAATCTCCACCCCCAGAATGGGACAATCGGTCCAAACTGGCAGTAACACTCCCCCCCTGTGAACAATTGAGAGGAGAATATAGGATTGCTTTTTTAATCTAGAGCCAACCATTTGTGTGTTTAGACAAAGAAAGTCATTTTGTGCAAGATTGAAGAAAGGTCAGGTTTAGGTGCGTTTCATATCTTTATTGTCGTTTCTGCCTCTTCCCCATTTGTGCATACTTACCGTACCCACGCCAATGCGTATTAATTGCCAAGTTAGATTGGATCGGATATCATGGTTTATCTTGTACTTCCTTTCCCTACAGGTTGATTTCTAATGCAACCATTCTGTAAAAAAGAAACAATTCACCCACTCCTGTTCCCATTTCCATAAACCTTCAGTTTGTGGAAAGAAAGAAAATGCTTTCTATTACCTTATATGTCTTTTTTGGCCCAGTCAGTATCGGCTGTGTGAAATCAACTTCCCTTGTCCCCAGTTTTGTGTAAAGAAATTGTAAAAAAAAAAAAAACAATATGGGGAAATTATTTTAAGAAGTTATTTAAGAAGAAAAAGAAACATTTTTATATTATCTGCCTTTGTCCTTTAAGAACTTGAAATGTTGTAGTTTTCTAATCATGTTTTGTCAGCAACAATAGATGAGTGTACTCTCTGTTAATCATGGAAAAGTGCCCTAAAATTGAATGTTTCTGAACATTATTCTTGCACAATTTAAATTGAAAAAAAAAAAGAAAATTAAAAGTTGTTTTTCTTTTTGTTTTGTTTTTTTACCTCACTTGTAGGACATACATTCCAAGCTTTTCAACTTTGAAATAAATAATCATAAGTTTTCTTGTAAATTTTAACTATTTCATACGCATTGTATTAAAACTGCCATATTCAATTTTAATGTATAGATTTTTGCAGATATTACGCTACGTATGTAAACTGTTACCTGTAGTGTATATGTAATATATTTATGCCCAATAAATGTTTTAATTCTTTCTTGATGGCAAGGTTCTTTATAAGAAGGTTCCATCATGAAAATCTTTGCCCCTAGAAAGATCAACTGGAGGATGCGTAAGAATTGCAAGCCTAAAAAATCCTAGGGGAGGGAATGGGGATTTTACAGTATCCTTCCCCTGGTGTTTTACTCTGGCCTACACAGATCAGAACAAAGGAAGAATCCACGCGCTGAGATTTCAAATCAGACACTTTTATATGAAAAGCAATATTTTACACAAGCAAATTCAAGCCTTTCAGTCCATTTTGGCAGCGTTCCATGTTAAATTGGCTAAGAGATAAACATCCGAGAAGCCCCTGAGTGTCAAAGCTAATTATCACATTCCTCAGTATGATAAGCGTCCTTCAGTCACACATACACACACTCACGATTCTCCAGGTTTTGTTCACACAGCTGCATCTCTGCCCGATGGATTTAGAAGAAGAATAGCAGGTTGCCAGCGTGGCATTTCTGGAACCCCAAATCTAGAACTACCACCATTACGAACATTGAAACACTACACCCCTTTACCCAGAAATCCTCCTTTATATCGTATCTGGATGTGGTCAACTGTTTCCTAGAGATATAACTGTGTAAACATTCTTTCATAGACTCATTTTCTGAACATTTCCCCATAAAGATATTCCTGTCTGCTTCGTGACCTTTTGACCCAGGCATCTAATAGGGGCTCCTCCCCCCTCCTCCTCTGACTCAGACATCATTGGGGTTTCTACAGTCGCTGGAGGTTTCTCAGGTTCCAACTCTCCATCATTCTCACTATCTGACTCAGTGGTCAAGAACATTGGCCTAGGGTACTGTTCTGTCGAGCTCTCTGGTAGAATCTTCCCAAAAATTCACAGGTACAAATTTCAGACACACACATGTTTGAAAATTCAAAACAATGTTCTTTATAATGAAAATTCACTTAAACTAAGCCCTCTTTTGGTATAGCAAAGAGCACTCGTCTTCAAACAAACTGGTAATTTATACAAGTCCCTTATCAGTTCTGTAATACTTAGCTTGCAGCTGTGAGGCAATTCACAGTCCTTCTTCTTTCACAAAGTGAAACACACTTTGCTCTGGTTTAGTTTCAAGGCAGGAAAAAATCAGCACACAAAAGGTCAAAGTCAGTAAAGCAGTACAAAACACAACGATCAGATAATCCTCCACAATGGCCAACCCACAGGCTGCTATTAATAGCAGCCTCACTAATTACCACAGCTCTACCCAACCACAGGTGGCCTCATTTTCTTTGATAATAATCTCTCAGTTGTTGTTGCCTATGCATCCCTCTCCATATGCGTGGCTGTATCATTAACTCTTGTTCTGAATCCAAGGAGGAGCTAGATAATTTATCTCCTTCTGAGCTGTCTGCCACACTCTCCTCCTCCCTGTCACTCATGTCTTCTTGGTCAGAGGAGCCTTCATCTTCAGATTCCACCGGGGGTAAACCAGGCCTGCAGCATGTGGATGTCTCCCCCACATCCACAGTCCTTGGAGCAGGAGCTGGGCCAGAGCTAACCACAACAGGTACCAAGACGGGCCTGGTACATCCTCCTCAGAATCTGTCACTAATTGGCCCGGTCATGGATCACTCACAACATGGAGTGGGGAGGGAATGGGGATTTTACAGATTGGTGGTCATAAATTGAGGGGCGCCTGTGTGTATACTTTATGAAAATTGTAAACAATGTTAAGACCATTTACTTTTCCCAACAAAAGGAAATATCTATAGCTCAGTGTTGAACTTGGTGTTCACCCACAATATTATCTGGCTGAATAATGATATTTCTGCAAGCAAGCAACCATGCTATGGGAGTACAAAGAAACTCCATGTTTGTATTTAATCATATTGTTTTTTGTATACTGTTCAAAAAAAAGGGCAACACTTAAACAACAGAATATAACTCCAAGTAAATCAAACTTCTGTGAAATCAAACTGTCCACTTAGGAAGCAACACTGGTTGACAATTTCACATGCTATTGTGCACGCTCAACTTTGTACAGAACAAAGTATTCAATGAGAATATTTCATTCATTCAGATCTTGGATGTGTTATTTGAGTGTTCTTTATATTTTTGAGCAGTGTATATTACTTTTATATTGTTTGCTTCAATTTTTTTTTCTTCGTGTAAACTTTGTGTTCAATTATTTTTGAAAAAATCATTTCTACGGCAAGAAAAGCTGATCTGTTATAATGATTTCCATTCCTAATCATCCATTTAAAACCTATACAAAGCCTTCACCAAACACACAATAGGGACTTGAGAATAAATTGAAAATAAATTCCACTGCAACAATGTAGAAGCAGCCCAAAGTTTAATGTTTTGAAGAGCAGCAGATCACAGTGAACAAAAGCAAATCACAAATTGTATCCAGAATAAATCAAGCACAGTGCTTGTCTTAAACAGTCTCAAATTTGACCCAATCAATCAATGCCTGGGGAGGGTGCAAACAGCTTCTCTCAACCCCTGGAGGCCAAAAACAGCCTGTTTTCCAACTTTTGGTGGCCCCAATAGACTCGTATTTCATCCTCTCCAGGCTCCAAAGACTTCCCTGGAGCTGGGGGAGGGTAAAAACGCCCTCCCCCATCAGCCCAGCGGCTCTCCTGATGCTAAAAATGCCCTCCCAGAGCCTCTGTGTGATCCAAACATCAGCTGGCCAACATGTTGGAGCTGAGCTAGGGCAATGGCTCGTGTGCCAGCAGATATGGCTCCATGTGCCACCTGTGGCACCCGTGCCATAGGTTTGCCATCACTGCTATAAACCCTGCCGGAACCTGCTGAATTTCACCCCTGGTCAAAATTCTTAGAAAACTAAACCTCTTGTCCCACTGACCAACCCAGACTGGATCCTGCAACATTATCCTAGGATACATATATTCGCCTTCGTTCATAGTTAAATGTACCATCTACCATTCACTTTTTTTGTTTTTTTTGGAAGAATGCAAATGAGCTACCATTCCCCCTGGCACTACTTTTTTTAAAAATAAGATTTAGCATTCTCTCCCTGTGCTACCTTGAAGGCAGAAGCTGTCTAAAGAAGAGCCTTCATACTGTTGTATCCAAAAGACATGCGTGTGCTTGCTTCAAAATGAAAATTGAACGTCAACCATCATTTGAATCTCTCAATGTCTCTCCGATAACTGATATGGTTTTTTGGCATTTTCCAAACAAGGCAGAAAGGGGGTGTTTTTGTGTGTGTTTCTCAAAGTCTCCTTCCACTTCCATTCTGACCAACTTAGGACTTCATTAGAGTTTTCCAGATCTGGTGAGACCTCATTGACCTATCGATTGGCCCAGCGGCTCCCTAGGGATGCCATGATACATATCTGCCCATTGCCATTGGCCAGAAATTAATACTACCAAAATTTTTACTACCACACTGTGAGCATGGCTTATGCAGGACGCCCTGCATTTTCTTCAACATCTTTCAGTGCAAATTGGGTGCTCTGGGGTAGAGCTCCATTTTTGCTACCCCATTGCGTTCTCCCCACCCACCCAATCCTGGCAGTAGCCCACCCTTGCTTCTACTGGGATTCTATCTCCTGGACCACCACAATCCTTTTTCCAGGTCCCTTTTGCAGAAAAGGTGCAACTTGATTGTCCACTGGTGCAACTTGATTGTCACAATAATAAGGTGGCAAGCAACCCACAACAGGCTGGTACATATTGTTCTAGCAGGGATGAAGGAAACCATCCTTTCTGGCTTCTCTCTGCCTACATAGGAGAGGGAAGTTCCCTTGCTTTTGATGTCATCCCTTCTTTTATGCAGTACAAAATACATACACATACTATATTCCCACCTGATGGCGAAACCTCTCCAATTAGTTTCTGCATCACAGCTCGTTCCTCCCCATACTGGGCTGCATATTAGCACAAAGACAGGTTCTGTTACTTCAACGTTTGTACTTTATAAACATAAGTCACCGCAATTCCCATCTTTATGCATAGCATCATAGGCACTGGAAATGATTCGAAAGGATAGCTTTTTCACCCACTGCTGATGAATATATTTACACAGAACATCTGTCATAATATTCCTGACAACTCGGCTTTTTTTTAATTTAAAAAAAAACCCAACCCTTTTCATTTCCATACCTGAGTTTTCAAATTGCGAAAAGAAACAAACACTCCAACTTTTTTAGCCAGCCTGAATACTTTTCCCCTTCTCTAGCGGTTTTAAGTGACACCTCGGTCCAGCTTCTGATGTCACGTCGCTCCCAGCCTGGACTCTGTCGAAGTGTGGCATCTTCTCTCCGTCATCGCTAAAAGTTTTTTCTTCCTCGGCGGCTTCATTCCAAAAAGCCTGTAAGCTGCTTCTCGGTATTTCTTTGACATGATGTTGTACAGGATTGGGTTGATGGCAGCGCTTAGGTAGAAGAGAACGAAGGAGACCACGTTGCAGTACTGGCTGATGACAGCGATATCCAAGGATTCCACTTCAAAGGTTTTGGAAAAGAGATAACGTCCCAGGTAGAAGGGCAGCCAGCAGAGGACAAAAGCCAAAACCACCACCGCTAGTTTAAAAAAAAGTGGGAGAGAAAGAGAGTGCGTATGAAAATGAATTAAAATATTTGCTGAGGTTTCTCTTTTTAATACAAGTTTCAAGGCACAGACGAAAGATATACTAAGATGGATTTTGAGATGGGAATCTGGACTACCCATCTTAGAAGAAGAAGAAGCAGGGCAAAAGGAATGATTTAACTATTCTTCCTGCAGCAAATGTCTTAGATACAGTTGTTCTCAACCTTTCTAATGCCACAACCCCTTAATACAGTTCCTCATAAGTGTACCGCCAATTCTCAGAGCTTTAAGCTGATTGGCAGGAAGGTCAGAGGGACATCCTCACTGTAAATGCCTGATTGGTCAGTGTTCTGTCGAGCTCTCTGGTAGAATCCTCCCAAAAATGCACAGATACAATTTCAGATACACACATGTTTGAAAATTCAAAACAATATTCTTTATAATGAAAATTCACTTAAACCAAGCCCTCTTTTGGGATAGCAAAGAGCACTCGTCTCCAAACAAACTGGTAATTTGTACAAGTCCCTTATCAGTTCTGTGATACTTAGCTTGCAGCTGTGAGGCAATTCACAGTCCTTCTTTTTTCAAAAAGTGAAACACACTTTGCCCTGGTTTAGTTTCAAAGTGGGGGAAAATCAGCACACAAAAGGTCAAAGTCAGGAAAGCAGTCATGAAACAAAACGATCAGATAATCCTCCACAATGGCCAAACCCACAGGCTGCTCTTTATAGCAGCCTCAATAATCACCACAGCCCCACCCAACCACAGGTGGCCTCATTTTCTTTGATAATAATCTCTCAGTTGTTGCTGCCTATGCATCGCTCTCCGCATGCGTGGCTGTATCATTAACTCTTGTTCTGAATCCAAGGAGGAGCTAGATAATTGATCTCCTTCTGAGCTGTCTGCCACACTCTCCTCCTCCCTGTCACTCATGTCTTCTTGGTCAGAGGAGCCTTCATCTTCAGATTCCACCGGGGGCAAACCAGGCCTGCAGCATGTGGATGTCTCCCCCACATCCACAGTCCTTGGGGCAGGAACTGGGCAAGAGCTAACCACAACAGTCAGATTGTAAAAATATGTTCCAAGGCGCCAGAATAGAAGCTTTCGTTCCTAACACCATGGGAAATTTGTCTTTTCCCATGGTTTTAGGTGACCCATGTGAAACAGTCATTCAACCCCCAGGTTGAGAACCACTGACTTAGAATAACAACAGAGTTGGAAGGGATCTTGGAGGTCTTCTAGTCTAACCCCCTGCTTAGGCAGGGAACCCTATACTACCTTCAGATAAATATGTATCTAATCTCTTCTTTAAAACTTCTGGTGTTGGAGCATTTACAACTTCAGGAGGCAAGTTGTTCCACTGATTAATTGTTCTAACGGTAAGGAAAGTTCTTGTTAGTTCAAAATTGCTTCTTTCCTCCAGCTGTTCCTTGTTCCTCAAACAACACATCTAGAGACCAGTGACTAGAACCAGCCAGAACAAGAGGCCATTGGAGAAAGAGGCAAAGAGAAACCAATGTTGGCTGCTCCCTTTCTTCATCTCTCATCCATAAGCCTTGTACAGAATCTACTATTTATTTTATGGAAAAGTTTCTGGCCTTGGGCAGTTAATAATCCCTTAGATTCTTAATGGACTTAAAATGGTGGTAGCCTACTTTATCATTTTTACTTACATTATTTCTCCAAAATGTTAAACAAAGTACATAAAATATCTTGGAACAGGTGAGACTAAAGGGCACTAATAAAGGACACTAAAGCATGCAGAAGTCTGCAGGTTCACTGTTCTGTCGGGCTCTCTGGTAGACTCCTCCCAAAAATTCACAGGTACAAATTTCAGACACACACACACACGTTTGAAAATTCAAAACAATGTTCTTTATAATGAAAATTCACTTAAACTAAGCCCTCTTTTGGTATAGCAAAGAGCACTTGTCTCCAAACAAACTGGTAATTTGTACAAGTCCCTTATCAGTTCTGTGATACTTAGCTTGCAGCTGTGAGGCAATTCACAGTCCTTCTTCTTTCACAAAGTGAAACACACTTTGCTCTGGTTTAGTTTCAAAGCGGGGGAAAACCAGCACACAAAAGGTCAAAGTCAGTTAAGCAGTCACGAAACACAACGATCAGATAATCCTCCACAATGGCCAAACCTACAGGCTGCTATTAATAGCAGCCTCACTAATTACCACAGCCCCACCCATCCACAGGTGGCCTCATTTTCTTTGATAATAATCTCTCAGTTGTTGTTGCCTATGCATCGCTCTCCGCATGCGTGGCTGTATCATTAACTCTTGTTCTGAATCCAAGGAGGAGCTAGATAATTGATCTCCTTCTGAGCTGTCTGCCACACTCTCCTCCTCCCTGTCACTCATGTCTTCTTAGTCAGAGGAGCCTTCATCATCAGATTCCACTGGGGTGGGGGGGCAAAACAGGCCTGCAGCATGTGGATGTCTCCCCCACATCCACAGTCCTTGGGGCAGGGGCTGGGCCAGAGCTAACCACAACATTCACCAATTTGAAACCCTGACACATTCCCCAGCAATATTTCTATTCAAAGCCCCAAAAGATCCGATGCCACTTTGGTTGCTCATTTGCAGCACAAATCCCTATGATCTAATCTTTCCTTTACCATCATCTCATGTACCAAGCAACTCTGGCAGTCAATGCCTCATTCTTTACAACAACTTCCCCAGGTATCCAAAGAGCTACAATAGAAAAGGGAAACTCACATAGTCCTGGTATATAAACTGGGTAACATGCAAATATCTATGGTCCATGGTACAGAACCTTATTTTTTTAACCACAACAAGTTGCAACTAAGTCTTGTTTATAAACTGACACATGCACAGTACCGGAAAGTTTTTTGACACATGCACAGTACCGGAAAGATATTGATAAAATTGAACGGGTCCAAAGACGGGCTACAAAGATGGTGGAAGGTCTTAAACATAAAACCTATCAGGAAAGACGTCATGAACTCAATCTGTATAGTCTGGAGAACAGAAGGGAAAGGGGGGACATGATCGAAACATTTAAATAGGTTAAAGGGTTAAATAAGGTCCAGGAGGGAAGTGTTTTTAATAGGAAAGTGAACACAAGAACAAGGGGACACAATCTGAAGTTAGTTGGGGGGAAGATCAAAAGCAACATGAGAAAATATTATTTTACTGAAAGAGTAGTAGATCCTTGGAACAAACTTCCAGCAGACGTGGTCGGTAAATCCACAGTAACTGAATTTAAACATGCCTGGGATAAACATATATCCATCCTAAGATAAAATACAGGAAATAGTATAAGGGCAGACTAGATGGACCATGAAGTCTTTTTCTGCAGTCAATCTTCTATGTTTCTATGTTTTGTAGACATTCAGTCTCATAAATTGCTTTGTACTTTACATATTCATTTCAGAAGCTTCCTAAAGATGGCAATGTATGCTCAGTGCCGTAAATTTGGCTTCTGAGCATACTCAGAATTTATTCCCATGGTACAAATTTTATTTTATTTTATTTGCAGTAGTCTTTGCATGTGGGAAAGTGATAGAGGAGCGGTGTCTCGGTTCCTTGGATCATCAGAAATATGTGTTTTCCGATGGTTTTAGGGGACCCCTGTGAAAGGATCATTTGATCCCCCCAGGTTGAAAACTGCTGCTCTAGATAGATGTTTTCCTGAATGACTGAAGCAGTCAGGAACTGAACCAGTCACTCTACTCATGGGGATGATATCCTGATATAAACTGTCATGAGCATATATCAGCGGCCTCAAAACTTTACCTGTCCTAGTGATAATGGGAATAAATCACCAACAAATAAACCTCCCATTTTCTTCAGTCTACTCAACTTGGATATCTCTACCCGAGGCAACATTTTTATAGAAAAGCAGTAAGTAGTCACCACTCAATGAATGACAAGTCTTCATCTGTCATGGAAAGGAAATAAAATACCACTGGAGTTTCGAGGAAGAGCAACAGACTTTGAGTTCCTTAATTTATTACTACAGTCTCACAATGAAGATGTCCTGAGATTTTCTACCTGAATGTCAAAATAATTGGGCCACTTTAGAGTCCCCAACGCTGCTAACAGAGGAATCATCATTTGCCTGTTGACCTGACATGTCTGGAGTCAGTCTTGTGGGAAACGGAGGGTGGGCTATGTTGTGGTTAACTCTGGCCCAGCTCCTGCCCCAAGGACTGTGGAGGTGGGATGGAAGAGGGGGGCTTGGCAGACAGCCCAGGAAGAAGCCAAGCCTCATTATCTTCGTTAGAGTCTGATGAGGAAACAATGATAGACCCACACATGCGTAGAGCTATGCATAGGAGAGAACAGCTTCAAAAGTATTACAATATCGCCAAAAAGGCTTCTAGAGTTTTTAACCTGATCCTACGCAGCTTCTGCTCTGGCAATCTCACGTTACTCACCAGAGCCTACAAAACTTTTGCCAGACCCATCCTTGAATACAGTTCATCTGTCTGGAACCCATACCACATCTCGGACATCAACACCCTTGAAAATGTCCAAAGATACTTCACCAGAAGAGCCCTTCACTCCTCCACTCGAAACAGAATACTCTACGAAAGCAGACTATCAATCCTAGGTCTAGAAAGCTTGGAACTACATCGCCTAAAACACGATCTAAGTATTGCCCACAAGATCATATGCTGCAACGTTCTACCTGTCAATGACTATTTCAGCTTCAATCGCAACAACACAAGAGCACACAACAGATTTAAACTTAATATTAACCGCTCCAAACTTGACTGTAAAAAATATGACTTCAGCAACAGAGCTGTCGAAGCGTGGAACCCCCAACACTTTTCCCTTAGACTATCCATGATTGACCTCTCCAGGTTCCTTAGAGGTCAGTAAGGGGCGTACATAAGTGCACTGGTGTGCCTTTCGTCCCCTGTCCAATTGTCTCTCCTTATCTCATTTATCTTTTCTTCCTTTCAAATAAGTTCACCTAGACTTTTATATCTTTTCTTCTATTCTTTTCTTTACTTATATTATTATATATCTTTCTCTTCAATGTGTATTATGTATTGGACAAAATAAATAAATAAATAAATATAAATTAAAATAAATTACGGGAGATAATTGAGTCCACCTTTGGTTGGGTGGGGTTCAAGTAATTAGGGCTGCTGTTAAATTGGCAGCGTGCCAGCCTTGCAGTGTGGAAGATTATCTGATCGTACTTGTTGGACCTTGACTTGCCGTTTCAGAATTTGTTCTCAGGACTCTGTTTGGATTTCAGGACTTTGGCCGCAGGTCCCTTCTAATTCTGTTCATCTGTTAAGATCTCAAGTGGGTGAAAGATCTGCAAAATAAGACTAATGAAAGATGGCTAAAAAGTTGGGTTAAGTTTAGCCCACTGAAGAGAAACATGATGGCAGTCTGGATCTGCAAAGTAGTTCTACAACAGAAGTGTGGACCTATTCTCCATTTTTACAGATGAAAACCTTAAAATTATCTTAAAATGATGACCTTCCAATAAAAGGCCATAACTCTCGTTGTGATTTATTGGGGGGGAAACCAAATTGCATGTCTGCGTTGAATGTTTTTTCAGAAAAGGAATCAGAGCTGGGAAATAGCCTTGAATTTGGGAGGTGGGGGAGGAGGCAATGGCAATGGAGGGCAATTGATGTCAATTGAAAGGCAACGGAGTACTTTCTCCCACTTAACCAAGAAATAAAATTCAGAGATCTACAGTTGGTCTGCCAAAAGAAACGAGAATGACAAAGCGTAAATTATTGCAAATTGACCCTTTTTGTAGCTATTATCTTCCTCTTTGGATCACATTTAAAAAGTCTGGGTGAATACGGAGTCGATAACTATCTCTGGAGTTGAGTGGCTTTATAATTTTTTTTAAAATAGTAAGGTGAAAAAGCCCAAACCTTTTATCGTGGTTTGTAAAAAATAAATGACTTTCTATAGCAATACAGAAGGACCAGTCGTTTTGCTTTTTCCCGGCAATTTTGTTGCAACTTGCAAAATATTTTTTCTTCCTTAATTTAACATGTTTCCTCAAGAACCTACCCCCAAAATAAGACCTATTTAAGTGCCTGCGAAGCCAGTCCACCATTTTCTCTGGTTGTTCACTGTCCAGACAACGCAAGGTGTGGAGGTGAGAGAGGGAGGGAACATGGCCCATGCACCCCACAGGCATTTGCCATCCATGCGGAACAGCCTTGCGGTGGCCGCTCCTGCAACCCTAGCCACCGCACCGCTTCTGTTAATGGCGGTTGCAAAAAGAGCGGTAAGGCCAGCGATGCACCTCACGCCCCTCCCCTCCTTACCTAACAGTGCGATGGTCACAGCAGGCCATCCTGCCACGCGCGCCACAATCACCCACGCAGAACAGTCTCACAGTGGCCACACCCACGACCCTAGCCACTGCACCCCTTCTCTTAAGGGCGGCTGCAAAAAAGAGCGGTAGGCCCAGCGACATGCCTCACACCACACTCCTCATCTAACAGTGTGATGGTCACAGCAGGTCATGCCACCATCTACAACAGAGTTGCTTTGCCGGTGCTGCTCAGGCCACTTTTGCAGCTGCAAAAGCGGCAGGAGGCCAAGCAAAGGGCCCCACGTGTTGCTGGGCCTCCTCCTTGCTTGCCGTGCAGGAGGTGAGATGAGGCTGGAGGTAGGGGAAAGGGGAGGAAGAAGCCCCACATGCCCGACATGCACTCCATCTACACGGAACAGCAGTCTTCTGTTAATGGCAGCCACAAAGAGCATGTCAGAAAGTGACATGCCTTGCAATCCCCTACTTACCTAATGATGCAAATGGTCACAGCAGGACATCCCACTGTCTACAAAAGAGATGCTTCACTGTTGCCACTCAGGCCACCACCTTAATTTAATTTTAATTTAATTTAAGAACATAAGAAGAGCCATGCTGAATCAGGCCAAAGCCCACCGAGTCCAGCATTCTGCGTCACACAGTGGCCCCTCAATTGTCCATGGGGATCTTGAGCGGAAAGAGAAGGTAAGACCCTCCCTTCCCTTGACGCCCAACAAATGGTACTCAAGGGAATCCTGCCTGCCTCAATCAACATAGAGGCAGCACATGGACATCCGTTTCAATAACCACCGATACACTTGGCATCCATGAGTCTGTCTAATCCTGCCTTGAAACTATCCAGGCTGACAGCTGTTTAAATTTATTAAATTTATAAAAGGTTTGGGCTTTTTCACCTTACTATTTTAAAAAATTATAAAGCCACTCAACTCCAGAGATAGTTATCGACTCCGTATTCTCCCAGCTGCAAGAAGTTTCTTCACAAGAAGATTTTTTTATGGTAATCCCATAAAATATTTTGCAAGTTTCAACAAAATAGCTGGGGAAAAGAAAAAGGACTGGTCCTTCTGTATTGCTATAGAAACTCATTGGTTTTTTACAAACCGCAATAAAAGGTTTGGGCTTTTTCACCTTGCTATTTTAAAACCTGTTTCCCTGCACACAATGGCAAGAAATGTGATGGAGCTGGAAATCAAGCACTGTTAGGGTACCAAAAGTACTCACTTCCTCCAAGAAAGGCTTGGAGGAAGTGAGAACACTTGGGGGGGGGTGTTTGGGGGTGTTCTGTCTGGGTCACTCCGGAAGCTATGATCAACCCAAAAAGATAAGCCAGACACACCGGTGCAATGCAAATGCAGTTTATAAAGTTCAATAGAAACAAAACTAACAGAAAATGTTCTTACAAAGCAGGAAAACATGGAACTCCAAATCTATCCACCAAGGCAATAGTTCATGCAGCAATACAGGATTCTTGCTGCCAAGACGAGGCTGTAGATAGCAGACATACACCTCCCATGGGTCTTCCAAACTGCTGGGCCACAAGCCAGGAACAGAGACGCCGAGAAACAAGACAGGATAACGCAACTCCAAACTGATAACACTCCACATGGCTTCAAGGGCTTGCCTGCCTTATATACCCTTTCCCTGTTAATGAGGACCACACCCAAGCCCAGCTGTTCCTAATTCACTGCTAATAGTATTTCTTCAATTGCTCCTTCCTTTGATCTGAACGTCTCTGTCGCCTGTAAATGACAGCTTGAGCTTCGTCCCCTAGTGACTCCAAGCTACTGGCTGGAGAGAGCCCCTCCCCGGGGCTCTCATGCTGTTCTTCCTCGTCCCCTTCCTGACTATATTCTCCCCCGTCCGACTGCTCAGCCCCCTCCTCTTCGCTTTTATCCTCCTCCGGGCATGGAGCCAGCAAAGATGCAGCTGGACCCTGATCGGCCTCAGGCTGAACCATAACAGGGGGGAGCTTTTCTGGTGGCTAAGCGAGGGATGGGATGTCCTGCCATGACCGGTGAGGGGAGGAGAAGAGATGGCAAGTGGAGCCCTGTCTCCCTCCATACTCTCCACACTCTCCCATGCCCCACCCATCCCTCCTCACCTGCCACCCTTAAATTGCATTGATAAAAGGTAACAGGTGGCTAAGCAAGGCGCAGGAAGCCCTGGCATGCCTGGCAAGGGGTGGGGGGGAGAAGAGATGGCAAGAGGAGCCCTGTCTCACTCCATGAACCCTGTTGTGGTTAGCTCTGGCCCAGCTCCTGCTCCAAGGAATGTGGAGGTGGAGGTGGGGGAAACATCCATATGCCACAGGCCTGTTTTGCTCCCGACAGAGTCTGCCAGCAAATTATCCTCTGACGAAGGAAGTGTGGGTGACATGGAAGAGTGGGGTTTGGCAAACAACTCAGGAGGAGATCAATCGTCTTTATCTTTGCTGGATTCAGATCAGGAATGTATGACAGACCCACGCATGCGTAGAGTTATGCATAGGAGAGAACAACTTAAGAAATATTACAGGAGATAAGAGAGGCCACCTGTGTTTGGGTGGGGCTCCAGTAATTAGAGCTGCTGATAAAAATAGCAGCGTGCTGGCTTGGCCGTTGTGGAAGATTATCTGATCGTAGTTCGTCAAGGTGAATTGTTGATTCTTGATTGTATTCCAGACTGTGCCTGGAATTCCTGGACTTTGGATTATACTTCATTGTGAGTATTTATCACTGTTTGGACAACAGTAGCTGTGACCCAATTTCACAGTTACTGAGTTAATAATTGGACTTCGTTCTTGTATTGTATTCCAACTGTGCCTGGAAGTTATAAAGGGAGTTTTTTCTTCTCTTCTGTTGATAAAGAACATTTATTTGCCTTCTATCGTGTGTGTGTGTCTGCTTGGACTAATTAACCTGTAATTAAGGGCGGTTGGCACACGCCGGCAGAACACACCACAATGAAAGACAACAGCAGCCTGGCTGCTTCCTTTCCCCACCCTTCTCTGGCACTGGAAGCCAACTGATAGGCACATGCTCAGTCACTCATTCATCCCTCTCTCCAGTGATGGGCTACCAAAATTTTTACTACACACTGTGGGCGTGGCTTATGCATTTTGTTTCAACATCTTTCAATGCAAATTGGGTGCTCTGGGGTGGAGCTCCATTTTCACTACCCCATTGCATTCCCCCCAGTCCAAACAGTAGCCCACCCCTGCATATAACTAAAGAAACAACCCCTCCCGCAATAAAAACCAAAATCTAGCACTGCCACCATACTACACTGTTGCAACCTATTCATATCTTTGACTTTACTCTACTTCAGTATGTTGGGGCAGGGCCAAATCCTGAATGTAGAAAATTAAAATGATGGTGACTCTCAGATCTTCAGTAGTCTATGGGGCAGGGGCTACTTTTCTGGGTTGCTATCAGCAAACCCAATACAGGCAAAATATGCTTCACCCCCTTTATCACAAAGTAAATCCTAATAAAGAGTATTACTGGTGCTTGGCCAACTTCACTTTTGGTCTTCCTAACAAAAACACTTGTCAATAATCATCAGATCTTACCTACTGAACAACCATGTGTTCTGCCAGCTCTTGGCACGAGCCTCTAATTAAATGCAAAAGTAGCCAAAACAGACACACACACAGGAAAAGTTAACAATACTTTCTTTATCCACAGAAAAATAGAAGCAAAACCCTCTTTTTGTAGTCAAAGCGCTCACTTGTAAAACAAACAGACTTGAAGGCAGTGAAATAACAAAAAAACAAACAAACTCAAAGCAATTAACAAGTAGCTGTGAAGTCGTCACTGCTACTCTCCTTCAGACTTTGTTTAACTCACACGGTTAACTATGATTTACGTTCAGAGTCCAGATATCAAAACACAGGGTCCTTGGAGAATCCGAAAAGTCAAGGCAAATCCACAAGCACAAACAGATAATCTTCCACACTGAGAGGCCGGCACGCTGCCCATTTAACAGCAGCCCTAATTACTTGAACCCCACCCAACCACAGGTGAACTCTCTTATCTCTTATAATACCTACGTAGCTGCTCTTTCCTATTCAAGGCTCTTCATCTACATACATCAATAAATGTTTCATCATCAGAGTCCAGTGAAGATAAAGAGGATGATGCATTGCTTCTTAATGGGCTGCCTGCCAGGCCCCCCATTTCACAGTCACTCCCTGTTTCCGACGATACTTCACTGCCTGAAGCAGTCGGCAGTAAAACAGGCCTTTGACACTTGGAGGATTCACCCACATCCACTCCCACAGTCCTTGGGGCAGGAGCTGTCCCAGAGCCAACCACAACACCATGGTCCCAATTCACAGGACATCTGTTGGGGAGGAGGTCCAAGAAGTCTAAGTGATGGTCATGCACTCAAAGAACTGCCCCCCTTTTACATGAAAAGAGATGAAGCTTTGACCATACAATCATGGATTGACCTTTGGACACCACTATGCTGATGCTCCAATTGAGACCAAAGCAGTTCATCCCTGAATGAGTGTCTTCATAATTGCAACTACGCAAGTAAGTCTCCCTGCTTTCTGTAAAGCTTATTCTTAGTAGTGTACAGGATTATGACAATAGTGTTAACTTTCCAGTTCCATTATAATTTATGATGCATTCATTTTTCTCCGACAGTAAGAAGCAGAAGTACAAAATTTGCACTCCACAAGTCTTTGCAAAAGTTGCTGCTAAAATGTAAATGTTTTTTAATGTGACTAAAGGAAAAAGCTATTAAAATATGTGAAAAATGATTGTTGTTATTTCTGGCAGCGTTATATGTTTAACTCTTTGTAATGTTTATTAAACACAAATCTCCTATTGCATGTAATCCAGTCCAAGGTGCGTCTGCAGGCAAGTTATCACAATTACTCTTTGTCACATATTCCCAAGCAGAAAACTGCATCCTTCAGACTCGATGGATTTCCTCACTCAGGCTTCAAAGTGCAAGATTTTGACCCAATCGGGTCTATCAAACTGTCTTGCAACAGTTAGAGAAACTAAGGCACAATAAATCTGTAGATTCTTACCATCTTCTCTGATCAGTAATGCTGTATGCAAAATTGACTTAAAAATCTATCCAATATAATATTCAATCTGATCATTGAAGATTCAATGGATCTTCATACCTAAGATGTTAAACTTGATATCTTTAACTTGGTTATTGTTCTGCCGGCGTGTTTCAACTGCCTGTAATTACAGGGTAATTAGTCCACAATAAATGGAAAACCCAAAAGTTTTATAAACAGAAAAACAGAAACAGCTCCCTTTTTAAATGCCAAAGGGATTTTCTGGTACACACATGGCACAGGTTAAATGCAATCCAATTGCTCACCCAATAACTGGGAAATTGAGTCCAATTCTAAAGTCCAGAGAGTCCACACGCAATCTTGAACAGCACAAAAACCATGATCTTGACAAAACAATGAATCAGACAAACTGCCATGAGGCTAAAACACCAAGCTGCACTTTTATCTGTAGCACTAATTACAGCAGCCCCACCCAACCACAGGTGGCCTCATTTTCTCTTGTAATAATCCTTCAGTTGTTGTCTCCTATGCATCACTCTACGCATGCATGGATGTGTCATTAATTCTTGTTCAGAATCCAGGGATGATACAGAAGATTGATCTCTTCCTGGGCTGTCTGCCAAACTCCCCTCTTCCCTGTCACTCACGCTTCCTTGGTCAGAGGAGGCTTCGTCGTCAGATTCCATCGGGAGCAAAACAGGCCTGCAGCATGTGGATGTTTCCCCCACATCCACCTGCACATTCCTTGGGGCAGGAGCTGGACCAGAGCCAACCACAACAGTTATGGAACAGTCAGAAATTGGATTAGGTTATGGAACAGTTAGAATTTGGTAAAGTTATGACTCCATATATTGCAGAATGGTAGAAAGTCAGTTAAGTGTTCTGCAAACTGAACCTTTAAGTAATATGACTGTGTTTTATGACTTTTGCAAATCTGGAAGCCTATCCTAGCTATTTCAAAGATGTTGGAAAGTCATAGCAGGAAGAGATGGGATCATCAGAGCCTTAAGCATCTCGCCATCTGTATTAGGAACCAAACAGATATTTGACCGACCTAACTTGTTGAACTGTTGACTGAGGATAGTGAAAAAGCCCAGAGGCAATAATTATTTTATTTTTCTAAATCTTCAGATCATGTCCTCAGGTTACATAAAAACATAGAAGATTGACGGCAGAAAAAGACCTCATGGTCCATCTAGTCTGCCCTTATACTATTTCCTGTATTTTATCTTAGGATGGATATATGTTTATCCCAGGGATGTTTAAATTCTGTTACTGTGGCTTTACCAACCACGTCTGCTGGAAATTTGTTCCAAGGATCTACTACTCTTTCAGTAAAATAATATTTTCTCACGTTGCTTCTGATCTTTCCCCCAACTAACCTCAGATTGTGCCCCCTTGTTCTTGTGTTCACTTTCCTATTAAAAAACACTTCCCTCCTGAACCTTATTTAACCCTTTAACATATTTAAATGTTTTGATCATGTCCCCCCTTTCCCTTCTGTCCTCCAGGCAGATGTTTGACTGACCTAACTTGTTGACCTATTGACTGAGGATAAAGCCCAGAGGCAAATATTATTTCATTTTTCTAAATCTTCAGATTATGTCCTCCGGTTCTTATTGATGTTTTAGGAACATGCTAGGTCAGTTTAAAAATGTTACACTTTTAAAAGTTATTTATTTATTAGATGAGTATCATGCTCTTCCTACTGTAGCTCAAAATAGCATACCTCCACCAATTTTGTGCATCAACCACAGCAAAAACATTGTGAGTTAGGATGGGCAGAGAGTAAATGGCTGGCTCACAGTCATACAGTGAACTTCCATGGCTGAAAACAAAGTTGAAGCTGGGTGTCCTCCCTTCTAATCCATCTTATTAACTCTACCACACTTGGAGAAATGGAAACTAAAATTGAGTGGAACTTTCTGACCAGTCCTCCTGTCCACATATCCAAATGGATATGTTCTAAATCAGGACCCCTTGGTCAAATGTAGGGTAGGGTTTCCTGCCTAACAAGGGGCTGGACTAGAAGACCTCCAAGGTCCCATTCAACTCTGTTATTATTAAACGATAACCTGGAGAATCATTGATGAAGAATCAAACCTTTCATTATATGCCAATGAGACATGCATAGCTAGTATAACTAGCATATCATGTGACCTGTTAAAGAATGTAAGACTATGCAAGCTGTTTTAATTTACATAGCATTCTCAATCAATATCAATCAATCAATCAACCAATCAATCAGAATAGAGCTGGAAGGGACTTGGAGGTCTTCTAGTGCAACCCCCTACTCAAGCAGCAGAACTTATATCATTTCAGACAAATAGAATGTTGCGGGAATTGGGGATATCTAGTTTAATGAAAAGAAGACTAGGGATGACATGATAGCAGTGTTATGATATCTCAGGGGCTTCCACAAAGAAGAGGTGGTCAAACTATTCTCCAAAGAACCTGAGAGCAGGACAAGAAGCAATGGGTGGAAACTAATCAAGGAGAGAAGCAACCTAGAACTAAGGAGACATTTCCTGACAGTTAGAGCAATTGACCAATTGAACAACTTGCACGCAGAAATTTTGAATTCTCCAACACTGGAAGTATTTAAGAAGAGGTTGGACAACCATAGAGAATATCTCCGGGACCGCCTTCTGCTGCACGAATCCCAGCGACCGGTTAGGTCCCACAGAGTTGGCCTTCTCCGGGTCCCGTTGACTAAACAATATCATTTGGTGGGACCCAGTGGAAGATCCTTCTTTGTGGCGGCCCCGACCCTCTGGAACCAGCTCCCCCCAGAGATCAGAATTGCCCCCACCCTCCTTGCCTTTTGTAAACTTCTTAAAACCCACCTCTGCCGTCAGGCATGGGGTAATTGAGACACCTCCCCGGGGCCCATACAGTTTATGCATGGTATGTTTGTGTGTGTGTATATTGTTTGCTTTTTAATAAGGGTTTTTTAGTGATTTTAAATTATTAGATTTGTTATATATTGTTTTATTATTGTTGTGAGCCGCACCGAGTCTACGGAGAGGGGCGGCATACAAATCTAAATAATAATAATAATAATAATAATAATAATAATAATAATAATAATAATAATAATAATAATAATAAATTTGTCTGAAGTGGTGTAGGATTTCCTGCCTGAGCGGGGGGTTGGAGTAGAAGACCTCCAAGGTCCCTTCCAACTCTGTTATTCTATTCTAAATGGCTGTTCACTCTCTTCTTAAATCTAATCTGAAGGACATGTTCTTTGTTACTTAAAATATTGCATGCTATGGGAAGTCATATAATACTAATGTGCCAGCCTATAGCTGACACCCCTCTTTCTTTCTTTCTTTCTTTCTTTCTTTCTTTCTTTTCTTTTCTTTTCTTTTCTTTTCTTTTTTTCCCTTCCCCCTTCCCCATATCCCCTATCCTCAATTCATTCATTTCCCCCTCATTTTTTCCTTTTCTTTTCTTTTCTCCTTCCCCTTTTCTTTTCCATACTTGATGTTATTGTTATACCTTTATACCAGTGTTTCCCAACCTTGGCAACTTGAAGATATTTGGACTTCAACTCCCAGAATTCCCCAGCCAGCAAATGCTGGCTGGGGAATTCTGGGAGTTGAAGTCCAGATATCTTCAAGTTGCCACGGTTGGGAAACACTGCTTTATACCACGTACTACATTCTTTTTTGTCTTACGTTTTTAATGAAAATATCTAATAAAGATTATTTTAAAAAATATTGCATGCTTCAACACAACTTTTAGATGGTTCAATAAACAATATTCTGGATTTTACATCTTGGATTTACAGAATAAGCAGGCTTGTCTTGGGGGGGGGGGAATAGATCAAGTACCTTACCTAGCATTTTTATTGTCTGTCTGTTGTACTTGTCCCTGATGGAAGTCTTTGGCCCAATGTTTTTCTTCTTTCGCTTCCAAAGCTTTCTCACAATGAGGCTGTAGAGAACGGTCAAGCAGAAAACGGGCAGGAAAAAGAAGACACTGGAGGTCCACACCATAATGGTCAGCCACCCTGAATGAATGGCATACTCCGTGATTCGACATTCATTGGTATCCAAAGGATTTGTCCCATTCTCATGCTCAACTCCAACCAGAACAAAGATGGGCCCGGCACTGACGAAAGATATCACCCAGAGCATGAGGATAAGGAGTTTGACTTTGGTCTTGGTGATGATCGCCTTGGCCCTGAGTGGAAAGCAGACAGCAAAGTATCTTTCGGCGCTCAGGGCTGTGATGTTGAGTATGGTTGAGTAGGTACAACACTCGCTGACAAATTGGAAGAGCTTGCAGAGAAGATCTCCAAAATTCCAGGGCTGATACTGCCAGAGGCGGAAGAGGTCCAGGGGCATGCAAAGGAAGATCAAGAGGTCGGAGAAAGCCATGCTGGAGAGGTACAAGTTGGTGGTTGTCCTCATATCCTGGAACTTAAAGACCACCAGCATTGTCATCAGGTTTCCAAGAATCCCAACCGTGAAGAAGAGCAAACAGGTGACAGTGACACTGGTGAGGAGAGGTGCAGGGAACAGGTACGAAACTTCAGTCTGGGTGTTGTTGTCATAATCCATGATGGTTATGTGTCCAGTCAGTATTTGTTCATCTGACTACATCAGCTGCTTCCTCATATCTGAGAAGAACCAGGCCATGGGCTCTGAGGATGGCAAAAAAAAAAAATAGACAGTTGAGAGATGCTAAATGAAAACAAACAAGCCAGGTAAGCAAGATGTGGATTGGATTGGATTGGAAGGGGAGGAGAGAGAGGAAATTCAATCTAACTTGAAAACTTTCCAGTCCCTTCATGAGATTCGGATTCCTCTAACAAAGTAAGTCATCTGCCATAATCATTGTTTTGCTTCTGCATTAACCATGCAACAACACAAGAGCACGCAACAGATTCAAACTTAATATTAATCGCTCCAAACTTGACTGTAAAAGATATGACTTTAGCAATAGAGTTGTCGAAGCGTGGAACTCATTACTGGACTCACCTAACCCCCAACATTTCTCCCTTAGACTATCCACAATTGACCTCTCCAGGTTCCTAAGAGGTCAGTAAGGGGCGTATATAAGTGCACTAGTGTGCCCTTCGTCCCCTGTCCAATTGTCTCTCCTTATCTCATATATCATATAACCATCTTTCAGCTGTGGCAAGGGGGACGTTTGCCCAGGTTCGCCTGGTGCACCAGTTGCGGCCCTACATTGATCGGGACTCACTGCTCGCAGTCACTCATGCCCTCATCACCTCAAGATTCGACTACTGTAACGCTCTCTACATGGGGCTATCTTTGAAAAGTGTTCGGAAACTTCACATCGTGCAGAATGCAGCTGAGAGAGCAATCATGGGCTTCCCAAGGTATGTCCAAGTTACACCAACACTCCGCAGTCTGCACTGGTTGCCGATCAATTTCCGGTCACAATTCAAAGTGTTGGCATCGGACCAGAATATCTCCGGGACCGCCTTCTGCCGCACGAATCCCAGCGACCGATTAGGTCCCACAGAGTTGGCCTTCTCCGGGTCCCGTCGACTAAACAATGTCGTTTGGTGGGTCCCAGAGGAAGAGCCTTCTGTGTGGCGGCCCCAACCTTCTGGAACCAGCTCCTCCCTGAGATTAGAACTGCCCCCATCCTCCTTGCCTTTCGTAAACTCCTTAAAACCCACCTCTGTCGTCAGGCATGGGGGAACTGATATAACTTCCCCAGGCCTATATTGTTTATGTATGGTATGTTGTGTGCATGTTTTTTTAAATAATGGGTTTTAGTTTTAATTATTAGATTTGTATTCTACATTGTTTTTTCAATTATTGTTGTGAGCCGCCCCGAGTCTATGGAGAGGGGCGGCATACAAATTTAATAAATAAATAATAAAATAATAAAATATATCTTTTCTTCCTTTCATATATCTTCTCTATTTTTATATCTTTTCTTCTATCCTTTTCTTTATATATAATGCTACATGTCTATTCTCTTCAATATATATTGTGTATTGGACAAAATAAATAAATAAATAAAAATAACAATAAATGAGCTGGTTCACGGGGCTATGTCATCATTGGAGGTCTCTCAGTAAGAAGAAGGGCTACTGAAAATGGGGATGTCTACCTTGAAAAACTGTGGTTTTTCTCTCCAGAGGGACCGTTTTTAGATGGAGGCTGCAGTCACTGACTGAAAAGCATGCACGAAGGAACCAGAATATAGAAGCAACACTCTGAGAGAAACCAAGCTGAGCTGCTTCCAACCCTTTAACCAATGTGACCCTTTGTGTCGATATCTCTTCCACTTCACATTTGTGAAACCTTTTCCACCGACAAGGCATTCTTTTGCATTATTTACCTAGACTACCAAAGGTCACTGTTGTATAATGAGAAGCTCAACCTGTGAATTTAATAGTACCAAGACATCTGGAAGGCATCAGTTCAGGAAAGAATCAATTATTATGCAATGAAATCAGAATCCAAGAACTAGTTGACCTATCAAACTCAAACAGTATATTTCAGGACTCCTGAAGCTGCGTTCACACAAGAAACCCATTTTCTAATCTGTGACATTGAGCATTAAACTCCTAAAGAAGTCTACAATAAAATAACCCAAGAATAACAATGGACCAATTTAACAAGACCAGTGATTTGGTCTTCCATTGACTTTGTGGGGTGAATTCAGCTTTATTCTCTTAACCTAGCCCAACCTGCAGCATTTATACAGAGGTAAATTTTATAAGACAAATGAAGCTCTGTGAAAAAAATGGTTTGTTGTTCAGCAAGAGTCATGAGTAAAAAGCAAATATATAGATATTTAGTTTATCTTGCTTTTCAGGCCAAATGAATGGTATTTTTCAACTAACTGATGAAAATTAATAAAGTATGGCATAACTGATGAAATATAATAAACTATACACTTTGGAGCTTGAACTTTACAAAAGTGATAAAAAGTGAGGGGGGATATCTTATAGTTTGTCTGTCTGTCCATCCTCCATCCATCCATCCACCCACCCACCCACCCATCATCCATCCATCCATCCACCCACCCACCCACCCGTCATCCATCCATCCATCCATCCATCCATCCATCCATCCATCCATCCATGCTATCCTACTCAGATACACATCCTCAAACAAGATTTTTTTTTTAATGGCATAATAGTGTAATGGCAAGACGCTGGATTCTGCTTGCATGTGTCCCAACCTTGTTGTTTTATTTCCTTTTTATTGCTATTTGGATCAAATCCCATGGGATGAACTATTCTCTCTCTTTAAAAAAACAAATTGTGCACCGTTCAGGAGAGCAGAACAGGGTGAAAGTAATCCAAGAACACCATCCTTTGATAGGAGAACTCTTCCAATGGCTACAGAATTCCAGGGCACGGGAGGAAAGTGACAACCTCCCATCTATTATTATTAATATTATTATTATCATCATCATCATCATCATCATCATCATCATCATCATTATTATTATTCTAGGCAGTATTATTAACAAGACTATGAATAGTATTCACAGAATTTCAGGTAGGTGGTCTGCAGAAGATCCAAACGATCTAAAAGATCCTGCGTTTCAAGGGGGTCCGTTATGCCAGGTGAGAGTCCCCTAAAGGAGAAAGTCTGACCCCCTTCCCTGGAGCAGCCCCCCATCCATGACCCACACGCCGCCTGCTTACCTAGCCAGCTTCCACGGACAACTTTTCTCCTTCTGCCCGCGCGGCGCGGAGGAACAGCCGGGACGGGAGAGGCGGAGAAGCAGGGTCGGCACGCCCAGCGGGCTCCTCGCCCCCTCCCCAGAGAGGAAGCCCCGTCCCCGGCTTACAAGGACGTCCCTCCGCTCCCCGGCTGCAGGGAGCGTCTCTGAGCAGAGCAGAGCGCAGCGTAATATTATTGTAGTTGTTGTTATTCGGGACTATTCATTCCAACTCGCGCAGCGCATCCCATCCGAGCGTGGAATCGACCGTCCCCGGAAAGGATCGACCTTCGGGAGGATCTGCAGAGCCTCGGCTCCGCTCTCCGCCCTCCCTTCCACCCCCCGACGGACACAGCAGTCCCCAGCAAAGCGCCCGATCTGGTGGTGGTCGTAGTGGAGGGAGACTGTCCAATGCGCACCCAAAAAGAGTCTTCGGAGAGGGGGCGGCATACAAATCTAATAAATTATTATTAATTATTACCCTTGGGTCGAACAGAGAGGACGGTCTAAGGGCTGGATCGGGAGGCGAGAGGATGGCTGAGAGATTCCCAGCAGCGGGATGAGTAAATAAATCATTGAATACAGCTCATCTGTCTGGAACCCGCACCGCATTTCGGACATAAACGCTCTAGAAAATGTCCAGAGATACTTTACCAGAAGAGCCCTCCACTCCTCCACTCGCAATGGAATACCCTATGCAACTAGACTTAAAATCCTAGGTTTAGAAAGCTTAAAACTGTCGCCTTAAACACGATCTAAGCATAGCCCATAACATCATCTGCTACAACGTCCTACTTCAGCTTCAACCACAACAACACACATGAGCACACAACAGATACAAACTAAACGTAAACCGCTCCAAACTCGACTGTATACGACTTAAGTAACCGAGTAGTTGATGCATGGAACTCACTACCAGACTCTGTAGTATCTTCTCCTAACCCCCAAAACTTTACCCTTAGACTATCCACTGTTGATCTCTCCAAATTCCTAAGAGGTCAGTAAGGGGCGTGCATAAGTGCACCAGCGTGCCTTCCGTCCCCTGTCCTAAGGTTTCTTCTTTTATTTTTTACTAGTATCATGTATATGAATATTATTATATCTTTACATACCCCCAATATGTACTTGATAAAACAAATAGAAACAAACAAATAAATAAACAAACAAACAAATAAATAAATAAATGGCAGCGTATTTTGGAAAGCAAAGGAACAGATGAATCCCCGCAACCTTGTACCGCTCTCAGCAACCCGATCAACCTGATTGGGATGACCCCACTGAACACATTTCCCCGGTCCCCCATAATCTACTGATCCATGAATCAACTGAGCAGGTCAGGTTAGAAGAAAAAGGCTTTAAACCACAGAGACAGAGTAAAACCAAACAGGGTGTTAAGCGCACAGTGAAAATACAGCTTGCAAAGCCTTTGGAACTCTGATTCCTAACGTGGAGCACATGCCCCACAAGAAGGGGGGGGGGGGAGGCAATTTGATTTTTAATGGGGACAATTGATATCTTAAACCAAGTTAATGGCCTTTTAGATTTCCTCTGTATGTACAGTAGTTCACTTTTTGAATACAATGGTACCTCTACTTATGAACTTAATTTGCTCCATGATCAAGTTCTTAAGTAGAAAAGTTTGTAAGAAGAAGCAATTTTTCCCATAGGAATCAATGTAAGAGCAAATAATGTGTGCTATTAGGGAAACCACAGGTGAGAGCCTGTTTCCTCTCAGGAGATTCCTAGAGAGGCCCTACAGAGGCTTCTCCCCGCCTTTTCTGGCCCTTGTTTCCTCCCAGGAGATTCCTAGAGAGGCCCTACGGAGGCTTCTCTCCACCTTTTCCAGCCCTGTTTCCTCCCAGGAGATTCCTAGAGAGGCCCCACGGAGGCTTCTCTCTGCCTTTTCGCTTACAGTTTCAGAGGCTCGGGTTTGTAAGTAAGGCAAAAAAATCTTGAACACCCGGTTCTTTTCTACAAAAGTTCATAAGTAGAGGCATTCTTAGGTACAGGAACCACTGTAGTTAGAATTATATGTCATGGGGGTGGGGGGGCATCAGGATTTTAGAGATGCTTGGGTGGGGCATAGCCAAAAAAAAAAAAGGTTGGGAACCACTGTGTTTAGAGCCACCTGGTTAATCGTGATTAGGAGAGCTCTGCCGCTGGCTTGAGATCTGTAGCACATTAAGTCCTGAGCTGTCTACAGTTGAGTTGGTTTCAATGGACCTGGAAGTTTTCAATGGCAAAGCAGGATTTGTTAAAGTTTGCTTTTTGTACCAAGGAATAGGTTTGTCTAGTGCAGAGGTCTCCAATCTTGGCAACTTTTACGACTTGTAGACTTTAATTCCCAGAATTCCTCAGACAGCTCATGCTGGCTGAGGAATTCTGGGAATTGAAGTCCACGAGTGGTAAAGTTGCCAAGGTTGGAGAACTCTGGTCTAGTGAACGTCTGTTCCTTTACTTCAGAAAACAATGGCACTGTTTCCCTAGAGATCTTTCTCTGCTACCAGTGTTCTTCAAAAACAGGAGACTTTAGAATTTTCAGCAGAGTAAGTGTGTGTTTTATTTATTTTATTTTATTTTATTAATTAAATTTGCATGCCGCCCATTCCCAGGGGACTTAGGGCGGCTTACAACAATAGAAATAATAAATGAACATAAACAATTAATAACAACAGTAATATAAAATCTCATTCATGCAGTCACACCATACCATACATTCAGTGAAGGGCTGCAAAACTTTTTCCTACAGCACTGTGGGCCTGGCTTATTGTGTGGGTGCGGCTTGCTGGCCATGTGACCAGGTGGGTGTGGCTTGACAAGCCTGTAACGGGGTTGCTTAACAGTCATGGGACTAGGTAGGAATGGCTTACCAACCAAGATAAGTTTTCAAATAGGTGCTTGGACTCTTTTTCAGTTGATTTAAGTCACATTATTTGAATAGTCACCAAAGGGACAAATGATAGACAGCATTATTTGCTGAAAAGCACAGTAATATTTTAAGGTTTTGTACTGAATCAACAAGGTTCAGTATGATAACAGATTAGGCAAGTAGCTCAATTTTCTTTAATTGCTATAAAAGTTCAGTTTTAGATAGTGATTAAAATGATTAAAGTGTCTATGGGTAAAAACATACTATTTAATTGTTTCCTATTTTAAAAGTACTTAAGAATCATACTAAGGTACTAGAGAAGGAAGGGCAATACAAACTATTAAGTAGTCAATAAATAGTGCATAAACTTCCTCCATGGGGGCAGCAACCCATCACTGCATACATCCCAATTCATGTCTTATTGAGTCCAGAATCAAAGGAAGTGTCAATTACTCACTTGTTCGATGATTCAGTCTTTTGTCAGTTGGCCACAATTCCAGCCAGAATTGATTGTGAGAAACTGCTCTTTTTATAACCTCATGTTCTGCCATTTGCCAACATTTTGTCTTCTGTTGTTCTCCTCTTCAATTGCCTTCAATTTTCCCAAACTTTAGGATCTTTCCAATGACTTTGTTGTTGACATATGTGTCCAATAATCTGAGCTTTGCCTTCATTATCAGAGCTTCCAATCAGCACTCTGGTTTCACTACAACTAATTTCTACTTGGGGGAAAGGAAATGTCCTAGTACTTAGTCACATTCTGTGTTTAAAGCTTTGATAGCAACAGCACTTAGATTTATATACCGCTTTGTAATGCTTTGCAGGGTTCGCATTTTACCCACCCCGAGAAAGATAGAAGGCTGAATCAACCTTGAGCCTGGTGAGATTTGAACTGCCAAATTGCAGTCAGCAAAAGTAGCCTGCAGTGCTGCACTCCAAACACTGTGCCACCATGGTCCAACCTCCAGTTGGATGGAACAGGGTGGTAATTGCAGCCAACATACTCTCAGGGTTAAAATTATAGTCCAAGACCTACAAATAATAGCTTGCTTTTTTACCCATTCCCCATTACAATTTCACTACATACCTTTTACTTGCTGGGATAATACCTACATCAAAGTCGGTCAGCAGCAGCAGATTTTAGCAGCTGGCAGGTGTCCATTCAATAGCGATTTGAACTGTGCAGAAGTTGTTAGTGCAAATTAAGACACTGCACTGCGCTATAAGGAAAATCAAATCTAGTTCAGCAGAGATAGTAGGACCATGGACAGCTCCAAGTGAGACTTGTTGGTCCCATTCTCTCCCATTATTAGGACAATGGAAGGATGTTGATTCAGCACCCCAACTGATATTTATTTTTTACCAGTCCTGAACTGTAGTGTTGTGTAATCTACACATTCTCTGTGGAGGAAGGATCTCCCTTGATTTGCAACCCCAAATTTCTGTAAGGGTAACAGAGATGGAGAAGGTGCCGGTGAAATGTTAGCATTGAGAAAGCAGATCGTGAATGTGGACAGAACTGACTTTCTCTCAAAAGTCCATCAATTTGAAATTTGTCTAATACATCTAGAGAGCAGCAAAATAGGAAAAAGGCTTTTTTTAATTTTTATTTTTTTAAAAAAAATTTGAACAGTTTTTAAAACATTTAAATACAAATATGCATTTGTACTATATGTACAAATGTGTATATATATAAATATTTGTATATAAATATACAAATATTTATATGTATGTAGATTGTTCTGAGTTCGGGTTTTGCCCCGTGTAATATTTTGCATAACATAAAACAACATAACAAAACCTAAACAGGGAAAACTTTTATTATCCCATTCTACTATCCTGTCAAAAGTATAAGATTTTAAGACTCAAGCTTATATTACTTGGTTGGTTGTTTCCATCTACCAAGTTGATTGATCCAACTACATATTTTAACTCTTTTTAGGCCTACTACTAGTTACTCGAAGCAAAGAGAGTGTATTGAATATTAAATATAAGCTATAAACATAGAAACATAGAAACATAGAAACATAGAAGTCTGACGGCAGAAAAAGACCTCATGGTCCATCTAGTCTGCCCTTATACTATTTCCTGTATTTTATCTTAGGATGGATATATGTTTATCCCAGGCATGTTTAAATTCAGTTACTGTGGATTTATCTACCACGTCTGCTGGAAGTTTGTTCCAAGGATCTACTACTCTTTCAGTAAAATAATATTTTCTCATGTTGCTTTTGATCTTTCCCCCAACTAACTTCAGATTGTGTCCCCTTGTTCTTGTGTTCACTTTCCTATTAAAAACACTTCCCTCCTGGACCTTATTTAACCCTTTAATATATTTAAATGTTTCGATCATGTCCCCCCTTTTCCTTCTGTCCTCCAGACTATACAGATTGAGTTCATTAAGTCTTTCCTGATACGTTTTATGCTTAAGACCTTCCACCATTCTTGTAGCCCGTCTTTGGACCCGTTCAATTTTGTCAATATCTTTTTGTAGGTGAGGTCTCCAGAACTGAACACAGTATTCCAAATGTGGTCTCACCAGCATTCTATATAGTGGGATCATAATCTCCCTCTTCCTGCTTGTTATACCTCTAGCTATGCAGCCAAGCATCCTACTTGCTTTCCCTACCGCCTGACTGCACTGTTCACCCATTTTGAGACTGTCAGAAATCACTACCCCTAAATCCTTTTCTTTTGAAGTATTTGCCAACACTGAACTGCCAATACAATACTCAGATTGAGGATTCCTTTTCCCCAAGTGCATTATTTTACATTTGGAAACATTAAACTGCAGTTTCCATTGCTTAGACCATTTATCTAGTAAAGCTAAATCATTTACCATATTACAGACGCCTCCAGGAATATCAACCCTATTGCACACTTTAGAGTCATCGGCAAATAGGCAAACCTTCCCTACCAAACCTTCCCCTATGTCACTCACAAATATATTAAAAAGAATAGGACCCAGAACAGATCCTTGTGGGACACCGCTTGTAACCTGACTCTGCTCAGAATACTCGCCATTAACAATAACTCTCTGATGTCTACGCTTCAGCCAGCTGCAAATCCATTGAACTATCCAGGGATTAAGTCCAATCTTCACTAATTTATCTATCAGCTCTTTATGTGGAACCATATCAAAGGCTTTGCTGAAGTCCAGGTAGGCAATATCCACGGCACCACCTTCATCCAACACCTTTGTGACATAGTCAAAGAAATCAATGAGATTAGTCTGACATGATTTGCCTTCAGTAAAGCCATGCTGATTTGGGTCTAGTTATTGTTTTTTAGGTGCTGATTTATCCTCTTTTTGAGTAGAGTCTCCATCATTTTAACTACAACTGATGTCAAGCTAACTGGCCTGTAGTTACCAGCTTCTTCTCTACTGCCCTTCTTGTGAATAGGCACAACACTGGCCATTCTCCAATCCAACATATTATGACAAGTTCACACATATTGGTCTTGTGGAAGGAAAGCATATGGGAATGGGAACAAGAAAAATGGGTCAATTCCCCAACTTTTTAGCTCTCAAGAGGTTGGTTTTAATCCCAGCAGTGTCACACTTATTTAAGACTAAACTGATCGCTATTATGTGTAGTCTGAGTGGCTCCTATGGTTTTTGTGACAGAATTGAGGTTCTGCCAAAAAAAAAAAAAGGAAGCTCCCTACAGCTGTTTTGGTCTTTACCCTACAAGAGATAATTAAAAAGAAACAAGTGGAAGAGCACTATAGACTTCCAGTGTATGGTGGGACCAATGTTGATCACATCACTGTTCTGCTTCGGGCCTAATCGGATTGGGACAAAGGAAAACCCACTCGCAAATATTTCAAATCAAACACGTGTATTTTTTAAAAATGATTTGTACAAACAAGGTCAGTCTCTCATTCCATGTTGTTAGCATTCCCTGTCAAATTGCCTAAGAGATAATGAACAGCTGCAGCCGAGAGCCAATTTGGACATTCTTCAGTGATCTAATTGTTTGTTTTTAAACACACTGACAGTCCTTAGATGTTCCTCAGACAGCTGTATTCTGCTTGATGAATTTAAAGGGATAACTACAGTTTGCCAGCTTAGCACTTCTGGAACCCCGGATCTAAGACCTTCTCCATTACAAACATTGGAACTCCATGCCTATTTTCCCATTAATAAATAAGACATCTCCTGATAATAAGCCCAATCGGGCTTTTGAGTGCATAGCAATAAAGCCAAGCACTTATTTCAGGGTTCCCCCCAAAAAATGACAGGTCTTATTTTCAGGGAAATTGTACTCGCCCCTTACTGACCTCTTAGGAATCTGGATAGGTCAACCGTAGATAATCTAAGGGTAAAGTGTTGGGGGTTTGGGGATGACACTACGGAGTCCACGCTTCAACAACTCGGTTACTGAAGCCATATTTTTTACAGTCAAGTTTGGAGCGGTTAATATTAAGTTTAAATCTGTTGTGTGCTCTCGTGTTGTTGTGGTTGAAGCTGAAGTAGTCACCGACAGGCAGGACGTTGCAGCATATGATCTTGTGGGCAATACTTTATCAATTTATTTATCAATTTAAAAGGGCCGTTTTCCCTATCAATGCCCCACACACATGCAGTACACACGTACCCAGATATCCCAAGGCACAATGTTTTTCTTTGAAATCGATTTCCTACTCTGTTTTCCTCTTCTGCCGTATGAGTCCCAGTGACCGATTGGCCTTCTCCAGGTCCCATCAGCCAGGCAATGTCGCTTGGTGGGGCCTAGGAGAAGAGCCTTCTCTGTGGGGGCCTCGGCCCTCTGGAATCAGCTCCCCCTGGAGATTGGCACTGCCCCCATCCTCCTTGCCTTACTTCCGTAAGAGTCTTAAGACTTACCTATGTCGCCAGGCTTGGGGCAATTAGGTCTCAGCCCCCTGGTCAACGAGATATACAGTATGTTGCATGATTGAACTGGCATGATTGTTTTTAAATATTGGATTATTAGATTGTAGTTTTAAATTTAATTAGATTTGCCGTTGCATTGTATTGTTATATTATATGCTGCTAGCCACCCCGAGTCCTCAGAGAAGGGTGGCATACAAATCAAATCAAATCAAGTCAAGTCAAGTCAAGTCAAGTCAAGTCAAATCAAATCAAATCAAATCAAGTCAAGTCAAGTCAAGTCAAGTCAAGTCAAGTCAAGTCAAGTCAAGTCAAATCAAATCAATCAATAAAACAAAAAATAAATAAGACATCTCCTGATAATAAGCCCAATCGGGCTTTTGAGTGCATAGCAATAAAGCCAAGCACTTATTTCAGGGTTCCCCCCAAAAAATGACAGGTCTTATTTTCAGGGAAACACAGTATTTCTCCAGAAACAAGCAATTTTGAGATAAAGTTTAAATCCCTCACTTACGACTACACTCAGGCCCACAATTTTGTTGCTGGGAGAAATTTGTTAAGTGAGTTTTGCCTCATTTTACGACTTTTCTTGCCACATTTGTTAAGCAATTCACTGCAGTGGTTAAATTACTATATTTTTCAGAATATAAGATGCACTTTAGTTTTGGGGAAGGAAAATAAGGGGGAAAAGCCCCTGCGTCCCAGCAATTTGCCAAGCAGCAAACAGTACAGATGATATACACTGTCTGCTCTGTATTTCTGTGCATGTGTGCCTGACCCATACAAATAGCAAAGTACATCACGGCAGTAATAAATGCCAGAAACTTTGTTTTAAATGTAGTCACACTAACTCCTCCCAATTATTTAAATAGATCTACTCCAAACATGATTAAGTCAGTTTAACTCAGCTGCCTTGTCTTAATACTAAACAGGACATTGTTATTATTCTTTTACAGATCCTTAAATTTGATGTGGCTTTCTGGAAGTATAGTTTTTCTCTGCTATTTAAAAGAAACACAGAAACATAGATTAACGGCAGAAAAAGATCTCATGGTCCATCGACTCTGCCCTTATACTATTTCCTGTATTTTATCTTAGGATGGATATATGTTTATCCCAGGCATGTTTAAATTCAGTTACTGTGGATTTACCAACCATGTCTGCTGGAAGTTTGTTCCAAGCATCTACTACTCTTTCAGTAAAGTAATATTTTCTCATGTTGTTTCTGATCTTTCCCCCAACTAACTTCAGATTGTGTCCCCTTGTTCTTGTGTTCACTTTCCTATTAATAACACTTCCCTCCTGAACTTTATTTAACCCTTTAACATTTTAAGTGTTTCCATCATGTCCCTCCTTTTCCTTCTGTCCTCCAGACTATACAGATTGAGTTCATTAAGTCTTTCCTGATACGTTTTATGCTTAAGACCTTCCACCATTTTGTACAAGGTTTATGTTAAGTTTTAGCTTTAAGCTTGTCCTCTTGTTTTTTTTTCATTAATATAACAAATAATTTTATTATGTTGCTCATTTATTACTTTGTTTTCCATCTTTTTCTTTTGAATGTTTTTTTTCCATTTCCTTTCATGCTTGCAATAGAAATATGAAAGGAAAAAATACACATGGAAAAATTTAGCAGCCTTTGAAACAGCCTGCCCGTATTTTAGCCCTATGCAATTTATTCTTAAAAAAATATTTTTATTAAAAAATTTAAATTTTTTTGTATATATGTATGTATGTATGTATGTAGAGGTACCAACTGTATAGTCAAATATATATCTATATGTTCTTAAGTAGAAAAGTTTGTAAGAAGCAGCAATTTCCCCCATAGTAATCAATTTAAAAGCAAATAATGTGTGCAACTGGGGAAAGCACAGGGAGGGTGAAGGCCCTGTTTCCTCCCAGGAGATTCCTAGAGGCCCCACGGAGGCTTCTCCCTGTCTTTTCCAGCCGTTTCCTCCCAGGAGATTCCTAGAGAGGTCCCACGGAGGCTTTTCCCTGCCTTTTCCGGTTATGGCTTCAGAGGCTCAGGTTTGTAAGTGAAAAATGGTTCTTGAGAAGAGGCAAAAAAATCTTGAACACCCGTTTCTTATCTAGAAAAGTTTGTAAATAAAGGCATTTGTAGGTAGAGGTACCACGTTTGCTTATTTTATTTCTACACATATTACTCTATATTTTAGTTCCATTAAATTGTTTCTATACACAATAGATTTATAATCCTTCATTTTGTATCGATTCTTTGACCGAGTTTGTTACTGAATTTTAATTCCTTTTCCTTTATCTACTTATCTTCCTTAACCCTTACATCTTCTAGCCATTTATACCAATCATAAGGGTGTTCCCTTATCTGCACTTCAAGCAGGCTGGTACTGTATTTGGGAACATTTTGGCCAATCTCGCTGGTAGAAGATACCATCTTTAAAACATTTTCTTATAAGAGGCTACAATATCGGCTACAGTCATCGTCAATGTGTAGTTTTTATTCCAAATTCTCTCCCATTTCTCCAAATCAATATTACAGCCAACATTTTTAGCTCATGTTATCATCACTTCCTTGATTACCTCTTCCTCTAGCGGTTGTTCTAAAATAAATACTAGGTCATCTGCAAATGCTTGAACCATATATTCTTCCTTTCTCATTTGTAGACCTTTTATTTCCTGTCCACCTGATTTTTATTAACTATACCTCTAGCCCGATGCATTGCTGCAGTTCGAGTCTATTTGCCGGACACACAAACAGTAACTTGATCCATTGATGTTATTCTTCCTGTTTTTTGCTATGCTATGGCTTCCTTTACATGTTTCTGGAGACCGTATCTCTCAGCCTTGTTGGCAAAATTCAAGAATTGCCATCCAGAAGCTATTTAACAGCTTGCCAAGGCTTTTGTTCAGACGAAAGGAGGTGTACCAAGAAAAAAAAATGACACCACAATTGATTTGGAACTTTTTATTAAAAAAGAAAGTACAAAACATCAGGACTCAAGTAAGAAATTTCACTTAAAAAAGAATATACAAGAATTACATCACTTCCCCATTGGTTGCATTTTTCAAGCCTGCTGAAGAACATCATCACAGATAAACATTGCATAAGCATTTTGTATCATGTGCAAAAAGGGTTCATGCTTGTAGTTAAGCTTCTTAGCTTTTTCATTGCCTTTTATTTTTGAAGTGTGTGGATGTGATTTATCTCCAATAAACCACCATTACATATGATCAGCTGCAAAAATTAAAATAACCACAAGATGGCAGCAAGGACACATAACAATGTGGAGGGTTAGGATGCCATCTACTGGTGGTCTAGATTTGCCTGCCTGTAAACAGTTGCCCTGCTTACAGTTCAACCTAAAAAAGACTAGCCAAAGAGTTTGCCAATCTTCTCCTTTTTCCGTGCTCAAGTATTACCTGTTTCTTTTGATTTATTGAAGCAGTCAGAATAAGACAATTTTTCATTTTTTTAAAAAAACACAAAATATATCTCACACGACAGTATTTTTGATATCCATACTGCTTTAAAAAATGTGAAAGATTGATCAAGAGCTTGCCATCACATTCCCTGCATCCATTTGATAAATCAACTTTAATAAAGAGGGTACTATCTAGCTAAATAGGTGTTTTGCTTCACAGTATAATTAACCATACCTGGGCTGCAAAATTTAAACTTTTCCAACACAGGTTTGCTAACCAGTAATGGTCATTCAGATTTTTGTCCCTCAGATTTTCTATAGGTTGTGGAGTCCTTATTTCCAGACCTTTCTAATTCTTCTCAAATATCACTATGAGTTATGCAATTGAGGTATGAGGGCAACCATTTTTTCTATAAACTTTCCCAATATTATTTCAACAGTCTCCAGGGAGCTCTTAGTCAGACCTCCTTAGACATGTCATCCCAAATTAGAGACCATCAAACTAGATTGACTCTGCTAAGAATTGACGATTGTATGTTTTTTAGAGTGGCGTGAACAAAGGATGATGATCCTAAAATGGGATGTCACATTAATGTCAATGCTACATATTTACACCTCAACATTTGATACAGTATGTCACTTCAGTATCTCTTTGCATTTGCTTAAAAGCATTTCAGAAAGATTTTTTTCTGAAGGCGCAGTCGGTTTATGTTTCTATGCTTTCAACAATATCACATTGTCCAAAACTGTAGTTATGATGGGATTTTCCTTCTGCATTATCAGTTGGTCTACATTTCTCTCTCTTTTAAACGTATGTGGACCACGGAGTAAGGCTACAATGATCCCATTGTGCAAAATTGTAGCTAGGGTGGGATTTTCCTTCTAGGTTACACAAAAAAAAAAGAGATAGGAAGCCCTTAGAAGAGTTGAGCTAATGGGTCACATGAAAAACCACATCAATACCTGCAAAGAATTCTTCGGGGATTCACAACAGAGCCATGAAAAATGGTATTCACTAAGCTGTATACATCAAAAGGGTGTGCTGTAGAAGCTGGGGAGACAATTGTCCATCTTTTGTCAATCACAATGCAAAAGCATACTGCAAGTGAAGATTTTCATAGCATTTCAATAACAATATTGCCACATGGTGAATGCTACTACTGTAAATACCGATCTGACACTATTTGGCATTACAGAAATACATTGATTTTTACCCAGTATTAAACAGTTATGTTATTCCAGTTCTAAATGAAGTGTGAGCCCCTTTGACCATCTTACTTACCATACACCTTTCTGGAATAAAACAGTAAACTCTCAGAAACATTTCACTGCTTTTTACAGAAGCTGCGATTAAAAGTTACTTACTTTTTTTAAAAAAAGTGTCTTCAGCAGTAGTCTACAGGTGATAACGCTAATTCTCACAAGAACAAAAGGCACCATTTATTGATTCGCTCAGGATCTTCTAAATTACATCTCTCGCTTCAGTTTGTATCTTACAGCACCTGGACCTTTGCAAAAAAATAATGGCTTTGATTGTCCTGATTTTTGTTAGCATGCTATACTTTAAAAAACAAACAAACCCAACTTTAAAAATATTTTTTTTCATACAAAAAACCATTCCTGCATTAAAAGTAGGTACTCAACTAATCCAAAGCTTGTTTCGAGTCTCAGAGTAATTTTGACTCTTAGGTTTTATTTTCATCCATTCGGCCCAATTAGAACATGAAGAAAATACTGTTCCAAATAGGATTCACATTTTTCCTCCCAATTCTCTCAAAAAGGAATTGCTTGTTTGGATTTACTGCATGGTACAGCCCACTCAGGACTGTACCATTTCAAGCTGCGTGGAGGGGTGCAGGTGATCTGAATGGTATATATAAGTATATACAAGTGCAGGTTGAAATCACTTTCTTAGGTGCATGGATTCCATGCATACATGATCTACGTGGATAGATTACCCTATCTAGAATCTTTAATCTGTGCACTGCAAGCAGAAATTGGGTGCCCAATTCAGCCGTTCCAGTCTATTGAGCTGCCCCACTATCAGCCCCCTCTACTACAAAGATCCTGCAGAAAAAAGAGCAATATGGACAATTGTAGGATCTGGCAGGGTGGGAGCTGTGAAAAACACACACAAAGCTTTTGCTGTGTCCCAGCATAACAGATAGAGGTCCCTTGCTGGCTTTAATAGGGACACTAAAGCAACAGATCAAGGTAGTTGTGATAATGATAACTCAAATAAGCAGGGGACCGAGGTCCAAGAGGAAGAACTTATTTTGGAAAGGAGAAAGTGTGAATTAGGTATTATACATCAGTCACACAAGAGCAGCAAGGTACCCAAAAGAGAAGCCCCCTTCTGGTGATTCAATTGCAAAGGACGTAAATTTAGGAAAGGATATCGAGGTTTTGAAAGAGGTCACGTGTCTACCAGGTGCTACTGCCAGCAGAGACAAGAGGAGTATTCTTAAGATAGTCAACAATGCCAGCGTGGACTGTGATATTGATGCTATTGTACACATTGGCACAAATAATTACCCATTTCATTTAAGTGAAATGTTAATACCACTTTATAATATGCATTGGTAAGGCCACACTTGGAATACTACATCCAGTTTTGATCGCCATTATGTAAAAAAGAGTTGAGGATGTAGAATGAGAGCAGAGAAGAGCAACAAAGATGATTAGGGGACTGGAGGCTAAAACATATGAAGAACGGTAGCAGGAACTGGGTATGTCTAGTTTAATGAAAAGAAGGACTAGGGGAGATATGATAGCAGTGTTCCAGTATCTCAGTTGCCACAAAGAAGAGGGAGTCAGGCTATTCTCCAAAGCACCTGAGGGTAGAACAAGAAGCAATAGGCAGAAACTAAACAAGGAGAGAAGCAACTTAGAACTAAGGAGAAAATTCCTGAAAGTTAGAACAACTGATCAGTGGAAGAGCTTGCCTCCAGAAGTTGTGAATGCTCCAACACTAGAAGTTTTAAAGATGTTGGATAACCCTTTGTTTGAAGAAGTGTAGGGTTTCCTGCCCAAGCAGGGGGTTGGATTAAAAAACCTCCAACGTCCCTTCCAACTCTGTTGTTATTATTATATGATCAACAGAACTTTGCTGAAAACAAATCGAATGCAACTTTCCCGTTCCATACAAAACCCCCAAATCCCTGGACCCACAACAGCTTGTTAGCATTCCTGTTATCTGTAGCATACCAAACATTCATTGTGGAATTTGGGTAACGGGACCCTGAAACGGTGGTTAACAGAGAAACTAAATACTTCAGGCAATTCTGTGTGGATAGTGCAACTACTTCTTACTATACTTCAAAAACAGAATTGTCCAGGTCTTTCCACAACTTCTTTATGGATGTCAAATTATTCTCTCCTCCTTTCTTTGTTTAAGAGACCAGGAAAGCTCCAAAGAAGCTGGCTTCTTTATCCATGTCCACCAATTCTGCATAGCTGATGGAGACAAAAATCCTATCGTTTCTCCTTAACTGATACACTCCACCCTGGTATATTGAATACAGTCCATATTCTGCTTTTTTAGACCAACAACTGGTTCTTGCACTTTTCATTAGAAGGATGGCTTCTGGATAATAGTCTGTAAATTTGGAAATGTACTGAACCAACTGATTTGGATTCCTAATGCTCTCCAAGTCAGAATCTGCAGTGGGGTCAGCACTTTCCGATCTCCGGAAACGAAAATAAGTCTGTGCATAAATGTAATAAAATCCAGGCTGCTGTATGATAAGTTCTCCATTGTTGAGCAATATATTGTGAAGAAAGGAAGGGTACACCGAGGGTTGCCAAGAGATTATTTTATATCCCAAATTGTTTCTGATAGGGGTACCTGTGATAGATTGAAAAAGGTAGAAAATTAGGGTTTTTTTAAAATTCCATCATCTCCCCCTTTTAATACCCCATAATCCTTTGCAGTGTGGAACCTGGCAACTGAATGGAACTGAGTGTTTAATTGCCGGATGCCCTTCCTTTCACCAATGTGGAGTTTTGTTCAGCAGATATATTCTCCAGCAGATATATTGTCACTGTGCCTGGAGAGAGAAATATCTGCTTCTACCTAGAATCGAACTCACAGCCTCCTGATTGTGAGACAAGGGCTCCACCTCTAGGCCACTACAGCACTCAGCTTTTATTCCAATATACGAGTCCTAAATCCCAATGCCCTTATATGTATGATCACCATTCATATGAATTAAGGAAAGTGACCCATATTATAGATGCCATACAAGTTGCAAAAGTGGAACGTTTTATCAACGCTTTGAACACTCTACAGGAAATCTTCAACTTACAACAGTTCCCTAGAATGCTACAAATACTTGTTGGCATGGGCATCAAGGGGTCGCCTAAGACCATGGGAAAAGACAAATTTCCCATGGGGTTAGAAACTAACACTTCTATTCTGGCGCCTTGGAACATATTTTTACAATACAACCAATCAGCCATTTACAGTGGTTGTCAGAAATAAGTTCATTTCTGAAGGTAATATCACAATGCAAGTAAATGGTTTGTAACCATGGGAGAGGCTGATGTAAGCCATAATCAGCATGTAATCATGGATTTGCTAATTGTGCAACCTGATCGGCTGTATCCTATATAAGGAGGAACATGGGTGTGGTTTGTTAGAGTGGTTTGTAATTTAGTGCTTAGTGCTTGCAGTGGTAGATATTATAAGTTATATGAAAGTATTGTATGATAGATAGTTTATTTAGAGAAGCAGTTTGATAAAACAGAAGTAAATATATTTTTACAAGAAAGCCTGCTGCTGTGTTTCATTGAAGACTTCAATTAGGTATAGTGGTTAACTGTGGCTACTTGGTGGGCTAACTTCTGTGTGTGGAAAACTTTCTCTGCCCGACAAGTCATGGGCCCAGTAGCTATGCCTAACAGGGGCGTCCCTCTGATCTTCCTGCCAATCAGCTTAAAGCTCTGTCGGGAGAATAGACGCTAGACTTATGATTGGGGGTCACCACAACATGAGGAACTGTATTAAGGGGTCCTGACATTAGAAAGGTTGAGAACCACTGTTCTATGGCCAGGACATTCTCGCTAGTTTGCCTGGGCTGCTTTGGAGTCATACTTGAATTTCCCCTTAGAAACTCTTTGTCTTGCATATAGATAGTAGAGTTTGGGTTAGGTTATATAAAGATTCATGCAGAGAATATGAGTGCTTTTGAAAAGAAGCGTATTTATAGGTCACATAGAGGAGTTGGCTTTACTTCCAAATGCATATACCAATATATTGGTACAGTGATACCTTGTCTTACAAACTTAATTGGTTCCGGAACGAGGTTCTTAAGGTGAAAAGTTTGTAAGACGAAACAATGTTTCCCATAGGAATCAATGGAAAAGCGATTAATGCGTGCAAGCCCAAAATTCACCTCTTTTGCCAGCCGAAGCACCCGTTTTTGCGCTGCTGGGATTCCTCTGAGGCTCCCCTCCATGGGAAACCCCACCTCTGGACCTCTGTGTTTTTGCAATGCTGCAATTTCACTGAGGCTCCCCTCGCTGGGAAATCCCACCTCCAGACTTCCATTGCCAGCAAAGCGCTCGTTTTTGCGATGCTGGGATTCCCCTGCTGGGATTCCGCTGCAGCATCGCAAAAACACAGAAGTTCGGAGGTGGGGTTTCCCATGGAGGGGAGCCTTAGGAGAATCCAAGCAGCACAAAAATGGGTGCTTCGCTGGCAACGGAAGTCCGGAGATGGGGCATCCCAGAGGCAGCAGTGAGTTTGTAAGGTGAAAATAGTTTGTAAGAAGAGGCAAAAAAATCTTAAACCCCGGGTTTGTATCTTGAAAAGTTTGTATATATATTTGTATATAATTCTAAATTATATACCAAGAATATGTTTAATAACGCCTACCCATTTATTTGGGGAGGGAGCATTAGATAATTAATAGTACCTAGCAAAAGATGACAATGGGCTAGACCTTAACTCTCATATTTACCACTTGAGCAAATGAAATCATTACAACTTAAAGCAGGGATAATTAACTTCCACTCCACTGATTTTTAATGCAAATTGGTTTAACTGAAATAATTACGTTGATCTAGTCCAGGTTTCTCAAGCTTAATATCACAGGAAAGCAGACTGCACACATCCACTCTGTTTTAGAATGTGAAAATATTCAACATCCTTAACAGCCCAGGATGGTGGGTTCTGTACAGAGTTTGTTACATCTTCTGGGAGCCCCAGAAATTTCCTGCTAGGACTCGTCTCTGCGTCTGTCCCTTCTTCTCAACATATTAACTTTATCTTGAGTTATGTATCACAGGTGCATAGTGTGCAAAGGAAGCCGTCAGTGAAGAAATGGGAAAAAATCAAGCCTGGTTGTTATGCTAAACCCCCTTTACAAGTTTGTCTCTCTCACACACAATTTATTTATTTATTGGATTTGTATGCCGCCCCTCTCCGGAGACTCAGGGCAGCTAACAGCAACAATAAAAAACAGTGTACAATATGATGTTAAAAACGATTAAAAACACATTAATATAAAAACCAAACATACATACAAACATACCATGCATAGAATTGTAGAGGCCTAGGGGGAAAGAGGATCTCAATTCCCCCATGCCTGACGGCAGAGGTGGGTTTTAAGTAGCTTACGAAAGGCAAGGAGGGTGGGGGCAATTCTAATCTCTGGGGGGAGTTGGTTCCAGAGGGCCGGGGCCGCCACAGAGAAGGCTCTTCCCCTGGGTCCCGCCAAGCGACATTGTTTAGTTGACGGGACCTGGAGAAGATCCACTCTGTGGGACCTAACTGGTCGCTGGGATTCGTGCAGCAGAAGGCGGTCCCTGAGATAATCTGGTCCGGTGCCATGAAGGGCTTTAGAGGTCATAACCAACACTTTGAATTGTGACTGGAAACTGATCGGCAACCAATGCAGACTGCGGAGTGTTGGTGTAACATGGGCATGTTTGGGAAAGCCCATGATTGCTCTCGCAGCTGCATTCTGCACGATCTGAAGTTTCCGAACATTTTTCAATGTGTGCATGCATCCTAAAACTCTCAGGTCTGTAACCTTTAACTGGGCAAACAGGTATCACATGATGTCTATGGATACTCTCAATCATCCAGGTCATGCATGTCCCAAAAGCATAAACAGGAAAATGTTCTAAGATATATAATCATATTAGTTAATGCGTTGATATGATTAGCCGTAAGAGAGCCTCAAAGGGGTATAGTGCATAAATGTGATTCATATTCATAAATTAATTCATATTAGGATGTTGCCTTTTCTCGTTGTTTGTATGTGTTTTCTTTTTTGTTTTGGTTTCTTTTGTATGTATAGGTTATTTGTACAATACGCATTTTCTGTACTGTTTTTAATGTATATAAATTAATAAAAATTATTACAAAACCCCCCAACAAAACGTTTCGCTTATCAGCCAAGCAGCTTCTGCAGTTCTAACTGACTGATGCTGAACAGAAGGATTTATATGCTTTGCGGTTACTGTATTAGTATAAGACGTGCCTTAGTTTTTGGGGAGGAAAATAAGAAAAAAGCTGATGGCCTCCCCGAATAACTTCAAACAGCAGTTTCCAGAGGTGAACTTTAGCAACAGGTTCATTGGTTGTGAGCTCTGTGCCTTGCTTTTTCAGCCTGGTAAACCTGTTTCAGAGGGTTTCTTCCAGCTTCTGAAACTTCCATTGTAGCCCTGCCTGCCTCAAACAGGTTTCAGAGGCTGAAAAAAAGCCTCTGAAACAGGTTTCACATGTTGTTTTCAACCTCTAAAAACTCCATTTGAGAGGCTGGGTAGGGTTAATATGTAAATATGTATACTATTTTAAAATTGCATACTTTAAAAACCACACAAATTTGTACCAATGTCTAAATAGACCTTTTGTTTTTTGTATTCCCTTCCCCCATTTATTTGTAATAAAGGTTATATTTTTTTTAAAAAAAAGACACACCAAAATTTTCAAGGTGGGTCTTATACGCTGAAAAATACTGTATCTGGTGATTATCTGGTCATTAGCAGAGTCATTGAGGCTAGCAGTCCCAAGACACTTCCAGACATTTACAATCTCTATTCTGGTGAGTCTCAGGATACAGATAAATCCCCAAATAGCCTCAACGACCCTCTTACAGAATGCTAATGATCAGATGACTGCAAAGAATATAAATCTTTCCATTCCCTACCTCTTAGTTAGAACGAAAGTAATTTCTTTGGATGAGAAGTGAAATATGTTTCAAAGAGGGGGGGAATAAGAAAGTTCAGTTACTTTTTAGAAACAAAAGTACCTTTTGGGGTGTACCGTAACAATAATTAAATGGGTTAATTTAGAGAAAGCGTCCAGAATCCCAGTGAAATTAAGATTTGGCAATTTTTTTATAAAAAACATTTTGTAACAAAAAATGTAACACAATGTATTTGATGACATAATACAAAATATCAAGTTCCTACCTGGGAAGTTTTTGGGAAAGGCCAGCCTGATATACAGGGTGCGTTCCAAAAGTAAGACAATTATTTTTTTAAAAATTAATTTATTGAACAGATTTGCACAAACACTTAAAATTCTTCAAAGTACTGTCCTTGGGCCTCTACACATTTTTCCCAGCGACTCTGCCATGACCAGGTACGCGCCCTGGAAGGCGTCTTCGGGGACCTCTCTTTTCAGGGCTGGGAACAAAAAGAAGTCTGCTGGGACGACATCAGGACTATAGGGGGGGGGGGGGAGTGTTGGCACCTGTTGCTTGGCCAGGAACTCACGGACTTGTAGCGCGTTGTGGCAAGGTGCATTTTTTGTCCATAGAAGAGATTCAATCAGCCGTGACAAAGACCTTGTGAGAGGTCCCCGAAGACACCTTCCAGGGTGCTTACCGGTCATGGCAGAGTTGCTGGAAAAAATGTGTAGAGGCCCAAGGACAGTACTTTGAAGAATTTTAAGTGTTTGTGCAAATCTGTTCAATAAATTATTTTTTAAAAAATTGCATTACTTTTGGAACGCATCCTGTAGTTTTGCTTTCATTTTGTTTGTTTTTGTTTTGAAACAAAAAATGGGTGTAAAGATTCCTATTTAATCAGCAGTTTCTTCTCTTTCTTGTAAGGAAAAAGATATTGTCAAATTTGATTCCTGGGGTTTATAGGGACGCAAATAGAGCAGCTTTATTGTGTCTGTTTAAACGTGAAATGGTTTACTTGAAATATACACTGCTCAAAAAATTAAATCAAATAACACACCCTAGATCTGAATGAAATATTCTCATTGAATACTTTGTTCTGCACAAAGTTGAATGTGCACAACAGCATGTGAAATTGATTGTCAATCAGTGTTGCTTCCTAAGTGGACAGTTTGACTTCACATAAGTTTTGTTTACTTGGAGTAATATTGTGTTGTTTAAGTGTTCCCTTTATTATTTTGAGCAGTGTATTTTGATTTTGGCTCACAATAATCGGAAAGGTACTTACTTGAAATCTCTCATCCAACCATTAAACAGGCCCTATCCTGCTTAGCTTCCTAGCTTAGTCAAGGGCTGCCACCTAGCTATAAAAGAAATAAATCCATCCATCCATTCATCTTTCCCCAGAATAAGGCAACATCTTACTTTGTACAAATAAAGCTCTCCTTGTGTTTCTGCTGGAGGTGAGATGAGCTGCAACTCGAGGGTTCCTTGGTACGTCTATTGCAATGGTACCGGTATCTGATGAAATATTGTCTGGATAAAAAGAAATGCCAACATTTAATTTCCTATCAGGAACTCTTTTTAAATCTATATTAGCCTTAGCTTTGTCATACCAGAAACATCCATACCACCCACATCCCAGATTGTGTCTTTCTGTTTCTCGGCAAGACCACCCCCCTCCCCCCCATCTTTCATCCAACATTTGTGTTTGTGTGTGTGTGTAACATATTTTTACTGATGAAAAGGAAGTGAGACTACTATAGATCTATTTTGGGCTTATTTGCCTTCATCAGGTAGCCACACCCTTGTTGGGATTTGAACCTGAATCTGTCTGGTAAGGCAGTATACACACACACAACACAGAGGTATATATATATTCAGATTTGTATGGTGCCATACTCCCAAGGAACTCTGGGTGGCTCACAACCAAAGAATAAAACATCAATGTAACCCTTAAAAACAATCTAAAACAATTTAAAACCAACAAGTAAAAACAATAACAAGCTACAAAACATAATTTTATATCAGGTAAACCCAATCTTCTTTGTTCCTTTGCATCTTGTAACACTTTATTTAGATGCTGAAGTTTTGTTTCCCCTTGCCATACACACTTAAATATATACAGGGTGTCCAAGGGGAAAGCATTGTGAAATTCCCTGATATTTCCCTATAACTTGTGATCTAGTTATGGCGTTGTCGTAGATGATGTCATACTAAACGGCTAAGCCGTGGAGAAATATTGGTAGCTGAGGAAGCAAGTTGTTGCCACAGTTATCTTCATTTTTGCTTGTCTCTGCCAGGCAGCGCGATCTGTTGGCTGTTTCTTTTTTACATGATTTTCTCCTGACTTTTCAACATTTTAATACAGTTTGTTTTTCCCCCTGATTTATTCCATTTTTTTTCCATGAATTCCCTGATAATTCCGATATTTCCCGAACCGCCGATTTCCCTGATAATTCCTGATTTCCGTTTTCCAGGTTTGCTGGACACCCTGTATATTCTACATATTACAGGAAAGGATGGAACAGATACATGGATGACTGTAGAGATTTTCAGTCATCCAGGTCATGGTTGTCCCAAAGGTGCTTTGTCAGGAGGCAAATGGACTTTTTTCCATTTTTTTTCTTTTGAAGATACAGTGGTACCTCGGTTCTCGACCACAATTCGTTTAAGAAGTGTGGTCGAGAACCGATTTGGTCGAGTACCGAATTAATTTATCCCATAGGAAATAATGGAAATGGATGTAATTGGTTTCCAGCCCCTATTTCCTTTATTTCCTATGGGATAAAGATCTGAGGAGCTCTATAGTCTAAGCACTCCAAGCTGTAGGAAGGATGGGGGCAGCTGCAATACCGGCAGTTTCGGGGGGGAGGGCTCCTTTCCTCAGTGGTTCGTCTTGTAGCTGTAGGCAGCTACACCAACTTTCTCCTTCCCGGCGGCGGCGGCTGGGAAGGAGAAAGTAGTCAAAATGGAAACCATTGAATAAGAACACATTGGAATTGTTCTTTCAGCAGGTGATGGCTTGGTCCTTCTTTCCATCTTTCCCATATGACTGTAGATGAGCTAAAATTTATTCGGCATCTTCTCAAGATCACTAGTAGAAGATTTGTCCATCATTTACAGAACTGAATTTCAGACCTTTTGCAAATTAAACAGTGCTCTGCCGCTTGACTATTTCCTCCATAAATGTTATTATCACCTTATCCACTTATGCATAATGCAGAAAGGACCAGTTCAATTTAATCGTTTTCTTAGACACAGAAGTGCCTCCTAGAGCAGAGTGCTCCACGTTCAGCTTCTTTAAATAATCTCAATTACATCACAATCTGTCTTTGAATGAATATCTCACTCATTTCCTCAGTGCAACAATGCAGCCATTCATGAATCATTAATCATAAACTTTCCCAACCTTGTGTTGAAGCTGATGTTCTTTCTTCTGCCCGACTCTTGGCCACCATCTGCAATTACAATTACAAATTACAATTACAAATATCTTTTCCCCCATTCTGATGTTATTAGAATTATTATTATTATTATTATTATTATTATTTCAATACAACACAGCAAACGAGATCACTATGCTGGATTTCGTATTTCATCACCAGTCGGACGCTTCCCAAGCACCTAGGAGTGCGTGATGTAGTGGCGAATTATGTTTGCCGATCCCAGTAAAGCGGCCTTTTGCAATTGACAGATGGAGATTTTGTCAATTCCGATGGTTTTCAAATGTCTGCTGAGATCCTTTGGTACTGCGCCCAACGTGCCAAGTACCACTGGGACCACTTTCACTGGCTTATGCCAGAGTCGTTGCAGCTCAATTTTTAGATCTTCATATTTCACTAATTTATCTAGCTGCTTCTCCTCAATTCTGCTGTCCCCTGGGATTGCGATATCGATGATCCATACTTTCTTTTTCTCCACAATCAGGATGTCTGGTGCGTTATGCTTCAGAATTCAGTCAGTCTGAAGTCGGAAGTCCCACAGTAGTTTTGCTTGCTCATTTTCGACCACTTTTTCGGGCTTATGATCCCACCAGTTCTTTGCCACTGGTAGATGGTAGTTCTGGCACAAGTTTCAGTGGATCATCTGGGCCACAGCATCATGTCTATGCTTGTCTGTGTCAGTCTGTGCGATCTTTTTGCAGCAGCTGAGTATGTGATCGATTGTTTCATCTGTTTCTTTACAGAGTCTGCACTTTGGATCGTCTGTTGATTTTTCAATTCTGGCTTTGACAGCATTTGTTCTAATGGCCTGTTCTTGTGCCGCCAGTATAAGTCCTTCTGTCTCCTTTTTGAGTGTTCCACTTGTAAGCCATGACCAGGTCTTTTCTTTATCCACTTATTATTATTTAGATTTGTATGCCGCCGCTCTCCGAAGACTCGGGGCGGCACAACAACATACAAATCTAATTAGTAGTAGTAGTAGTAGTAATAATAATAACAACAACAATAATAATAATAACAACAACAATATTTTTACAGATGCCCTTTTCCCTCTTAAAATACCTCCCATGAGCATGAAAGTGTGACAATCTGGAATATTTGATTGCAACTGTTTCTCCTATCGGCATTTTAGAATTTTGAGTACATACTACAGAAAGCAAGGGTGAAATGCTACCGGTTTGGAGACCCAGTAGTGGCAGCAGCGCGAGGCTCCACCCACCTGGACTGCCATTTTGTTTTTTTAACCCTCTGCGTATGCGCAAAACCTTCTGCGCAAGTGCAGAGGGTGGAAAAATACCAGTAGTTCGGAAGGTAAGTAGATTTCACTGCTGCCAGAAAGTTCAGACATATCCTACTTAAAGCAGACACTTTAAACTTAGAAAGGAGTAAAATCCACGTCCCTTGATTTCCATTTGGAACTAGACTGATGGGAATTTAAAGGAATACCTTTCTAATGAGTCTTGACAGCTGCCATTTGACCGCCCAGCAAGGATCTTCTTTATCGTCCCTGCCATCTTCTTTATCATTTGGTTCCATATCTTCTAGGAAAAAAATTTCTCTGGAGAAGCAAGAAAAGCTACTCTTTGCGTAGGTGTCTCGAAGCTGTGTTAGAAAAAGGGGGGCAAGCCAAGTGTTAATTTAAATGAATGGTACTGTAAAGGAAGGAATGCAAACAGTAGGAATAGTACAGTAACGGAACATCGGCAATATTTATTTTGGACACAACATTTAGACACAAAAAACCCCCCAACTTCCATTTTTGTTATCGGTGTTGGGCTGCTAGAGAATCCCAGCTTACATTTTAAAACATATTTCATTATCTTCTTTTTATCAGGCCGATGGTACCGGTAGGAGGAAGCTACTATCAACCCAGTTCCATCTGTTCAGTCTAGCACAGAGACTTAACAGATCTTTGCTTCCTCTCCTGCAAACTTCAACTGAGTTCATTCATTCACAATCCTTTGGCTGGGGATTTTAGCAGTTTCATCATTGATCCACATTGGTGATTTTGCTAAAATTCCCAAGTTGTAATAACACGCTCAACCATTATAATTTTTCCAGGCATTATTTAATTTCTTCCTGACACGTCTGATCAGAAGAAAAACATACTAAGCTGCTCAAAAAAAATAAAGGGAACACTCAAATAACACATCCTAGATCTGAATGAATGAAATATTGTCACTGAATGCTTTGTTCTGTACAAAGTTGAATGTGCACAACAGCATGTGAAATTGATTGTCAATCAGTGTTGCTTCCTAAGTAGACAGTTTGATTTCACAGAAGTTTGATTTACTTGGAGTTATATTGTGTTGTTTAAGTGTTCCCTTTATTTTTTTAACCAGTGTATATTACATCTATTACAGGCCTGTCATCATGGAGAAGTATGTGAAACCTAACTAGAAAGCTAATTGAATTAAACCCAAGTAAGTGACCCAGGAGTTCTTATTTGATTTACAATGTCAATTGCCATTAATTTCAGCTTCCACCACAGTGGCAAAGATTCAGAGAATTGGAAGTCCAAAACTACAGAATTGCCCCAATAATTCCCACTGGAAGAGGAATTTGGAATGGACTTCCTTCAGATTGCAGTCTTTGCGTACTGATGCTTCTAAGGGCTTTTTCCATAATGGCGTCAAATTCGTCTGAAAAATAATTGACTAAAGATATACATTTTTTATTTATTTAACTTTATTACTCCACCTTAAGAGACAAAAGAAGCAGGAAAAAAAATCAGGAAATAAAGATTAAACAGAGTATTGTAAAAAACAACAAAATGGGAACCTCTCTTCCAAAAGGTCTTCACAAATGAAAAGCAAATTTATTCGTAGGACACTATAATTATAATGCAACTGAACAAAAACAGTGTGGTCCAAAACAAAACAAGTTGAACAAAACAAGGAAGCCTTATTTTCCTTCCATCTGCCATTCACCCCTGCCACATGTCTCAGAATGACAAATGGCTTACATAGAAGGATAGCCCTCTTTATAAAGTTATTGGACCACAAAATTCGTTCTTGCAGGACAGAAGCATCGATCTCCCATGGACTCCTATAAGCTGAGCCTTTGAAATATCTTGATATGCAGTTTGATCACGAAGTCCAAGCCTCAAACCCATCAAACTGTCTTCATGGACAAATTATTGAATTTATGAGCAAATTTAAGGGCTTCTCGGTCGAAAGAAGGACAACTGGTAGCGATGTGTGTGGCTCTTGCAATAACTTGCTGCCGATCTAGTTATGTTTCTTGTTGAATTTGGTATGGTAGGTTTTCTATTGAAATCGACTGGGAATTTAAGAACTGCATCATTTAGGGTGAAAATAAGCTAAAAATATGTTTTTCTCCCTCGCCTATTTTTTCCATCCTGATCCTGCCTACTATTTAGTGGCATGTTAAATATTTTGAGTTGTCCCAAAATTACTGGATGCACTGTGCCCATTTTGGAAAGGGTTCTAAATTCTAAATAGATCATTTTGCAGAACGGAAGTATTGAAATACTTCTTATAAGCTCAGAGCAGTAAGTTGTTATCTCGAGACAACTGTTTGAAACTTAAAAACATGTTTTGCACATTTTTTTTACATTTAGTGCAGAACTGACAGACCACTTAAATTTCAACTCTTGATATTAATTGTATGTTTAAATCTATTTTAAAAGGGAAAACTACAATAATGTCTACTGTGATAATCATGCAATGAGAGGTATCCTACTGTATATGATTTGGCCTACTGCACTAAGCAAAATACAGAATTTATGACATGCAAACTTTTTTGAGACTTGGATATTCCATTTTCTGAGTTCTGTTTGGGATTCACCCAGAAGAAAAAAAAATCCAACACAATTTGTGATTTTTTTTGCTTGGGCTTAATCAAGGTCCCAAGAACACAGTGGTTCAGCGAATAAGACGCTGAGCTTGTTGATCAGAAAGATAGGCAGTTTGGCAGTTCGAATCCCTAGCGCCATGTTGTCCCAGCTTCTGCCAACCTAGCATTTCGAAAGCATCTATAAAGTGGAAGTAGAAAAATAGGGACCACTTTGGTAAGATGATAACAGCGTTCCATGCGTCTTTGACATTTAATCATGCCAGCCACATGACCACAGATACATCTTTGGACAGCGCTAACTCTTCGGCTTTGAAATGGATATGAGCACTGCCTCCCAGTCGGGAATGATTATCACATATATGCAAGGGGAACCTTTACCTAATAAAGATCCCAAGGCTATTTCAACCCGATAAACTACTCTTTTCTTCCAGATACTAATACAGGAGGAACCCAAAATGTTTATCTAGAACTGGACGTAAGCTCTGCTTTAAAAGTCCACTGTTATTTGTTACTTGTAAACGCACTACACACCTTCCAATGGAACTTATTATTCACAGAAATGAGTAAATTTTATCCCTGCTTCCATGAAAATTATTTGAATTCCGTATCTCGCAGAGAGTGAGAGGAAGGGGAGCTGGACAGGAAGCACATGGGCTTCTAGAGCAGAGCCTTTCTACAGATGCGACTACTATGAGGAATATGATGACGTATTAATGGTTTGGGGTGTTATCAGACGAAAATATTTATACACTGCTAAGCTAGATGTTCAGGGAAGATCAAATAAGTAAAACAGTCAAGTTATTACAAAAAAAAAAGTGAAAACTTTATTCATCAAAGTTACAAGGAAAAAAACAACTATTTGTAATAAATAGTTTTGTTACAAAACTATGTGTTCTACCCCAAAGCTGTAAAAGGAATCATGGATATTCATAGAGAACCTTGAAAATACTGGATAATGGAACTTTGCTCAGCTTTTGAAGGAAGAAGCTGAAGCCTCTTCAGGTTAACTTGCATGTAGATCTTCAGTTAAGCTTCATGGCGGCTTTCCATCTGCTTGTCTGTTTTCATCCGGTGAATAATCTGTATAAAACAAATTTGACAGCGTGTTTAATTTGGTCTTTATTTGGCCACTCTACTAATCCCCGTCTTGTTATTCACCCAATATAAATTCTAAAGCATCCCTATGTCCTAAAATACGAAGGTAATTGATTACACATAATTTGTGCTACTTAAAAAAAGGGAGAACATCTGTAAATTCTTTACATGGAAACTGTGCCTCTATCTTTACTCTAAACTAGCTTTTTCTTGCCCCAACCAACCTCATGTAATTCATCCTCATCCATGTACATACCTAGGCAGCAAAAATCAACGAAAGTTGACATCTTTGCTTCATCGACAGGATTCAGAGGTTTTTTTCATGCTTTTCCAGGAACATTCTAGTTATCCATAACTTTCATTCTGCTGTTTCCATCTTTCCATCTCTATTTTCATTTTATTGCTCGGAGCACTTTCACGCAATCCAAATCTGTGCTTTATAAGTTATCCAGAAATAAGGGTTACAATGGCCATCAAAGACAGAAACAATTTCTCGTCCATAACTCACAAAACACACATGTACATGGTCCATGATGTACATTTCACTACCATATGATCAAGTTTCAAAGACAAAGGTAAAAATCTATACAGGTAGTGCTCCAGTTACGACCAGAATTGAACCAAAATTTCTATTGCTTAGAGACAGTTGTTAAATGAATTTTGCTCTGCTTTACGATCTTTCTTGTCATAATTCTTGTACAGTGTTCCCTCGATTTTCGCGGGGGATGCGTTCCGAGACTGCCCGCGAAAGTCGAATTTCCGCAAAGTAGAGATGCAGAAGTAAATACACTATTTTTGGCTATGAACAGTATCACAAGCCTTCCCTTAACACTTCAAACCCCTAAATTACAATTTCCCATTCCCCTAGCAACCATTTAGATTATTACTCACCATGTTTATTTATTAAAGTTTATTTTTTTAAAAATTCATTAAGACAGACGAAGGTTTGGTGATGACATAGGACGTCATCGGGTGGGAAAAACCGTGGTATAGGGGGGAAAAGTATTTTTTTAATTAATATTTTTGAAAAACCGTGGTATAGACTTTCCGCGAAGTTTGAAGCCGCGAAAATCGAGGGTTCACTGTACTACAGTTGTTAAGTTAGTTATAAGGTTTTTAAGTGAATCTCACTTCCCCATTAACTTTGCTTGTCAAAAAGTGGTAGAGGGTGATCACATAACACAAGGACAACCATTATAAATATGAGTTAATTGCCAATCATCTAAATGTTGATCATATAACCACGGGGATGCTGCAACAGCCATGAGAAAAATGGTCCCAAGTCATTTTTTTTTCAATCCTGATGTATCTTCTAATAGTCAGTAAACAAATTGTGAGTCAAGGACTATCTGTACAAGCATGGGGGCTTTTCACCAAGAAACAAGAAGATGGCACAAGCTGCTTTTCTGAACAGTGGCAAACGTTTCTTGAATTTGTAACGAAGCTTCTTCAAGATAGAAAATTAAGTACGAAATGTTCAGATGGTAATCTATAAAATCAAAAAGCCATCAAACTTCCTCTCAAATCTGACCAAACTTGATTCTTCCTGTATGTATTATAGAATTTAGCCACAAATAGCAGACAAAACCACTTCTCGCCTAAACTCATCCCAGGTAGAGTCACTTCAAGGCAGATTGAAAAGGAAACCCTACTTTGGATAGAATAACTTGAGAGAGAAGATGTGAGTCTACAAAACGAGAGGAACAGATGTTGGTTTGCTTTCAACTTTAGCCTTGAAAGCATGTCTTCGTGCAACATTTTGAATGCTCTCTACTTAACTGAAGAGCCCTTAGAATCTACAAAAGGAGAAGAGCGAAAGAACAAAACCATGGCTTCAATATCTTTCTTCATATTTTCTTCCATATTAAGCTATTAAATAAATTCCAAACTCTAAATCGTTGCTATAATCAAATTCAACAATAAATCAAGGCTATAGTCAGTCAACAGTAACAAATGTCTACTAGGTAATTTTGGGTATCTAATCTATCCTCAATATTTGATCTCACTAACTGGATATCAAATATTTTGAATTTGGTTTTATGGACTCTTAAAATTACTGTGAGGTTTCCAGAACTCCCACTGACTTTTCATAACTGGGAAATGGAAGTGACCCAATGAAGAGAATGGAAGTGAGAGATGGGGATGAAGATGGAGACAGAACTAGGAAAAATTCAGGTCCTGATGAATTGATCTTAACTATATTCTGGAAGACTCCCAATGCTAATCAGCTATGCTTTTCTCAAACACCTCCACAGGGTCAATGTCAAGGTTGGAGTTATCAGAGACCTGTCACAACCTAGTTTAGGTGGGACACTCATCAGCCCCTGGACTTATATTTGCTCTTTATCACTGGTTCCCTGGTCTTCACCCTAGGGAGGAGAAGCAGAAGGCGCCAGTCTCTTTGCTGAATGACTTTCTGTCTGAGAAGAAGGTGGGAGGCAAGATGAAAGGAAGCCAAACAGGTAGAGACCAGGCTGGGCCACTGAATGTATCTGGCTTGAGGGCCTTCAAAAGCTGACAGAGGCAGTCGTTGCTGACTTGCCTGCTTCAGATTTTTGTTTCGGCTTGTCCTGACTTAAGGTGCAATCTTCCCTCTCTGTCAGTTGCCAAAATTCCTATTCAACCTTGGGTGAGAAGGATACAAGCTTTTTTTTCCTCATAACTACTACCAGATCTAAATACTTCCTAAATCTGTCTTTGATCAACAGCTACCTAAGTTAGAAGGGAATATTTTCCTGGCTGTAGTTTGGCAAGTGGAGAAACAGTTTATGATCGTGCCTTAAAAGAGTACCTTTAAAAACACATAAAGTGAAGAACAACCAAAGAATTTGTGAGAGAAGCTTTCTCTTTAGAAAAAAGACTCTAGAAAGAGGAGTGTGCAGCTTAGTCTTCCAGTAGGCTAAAGAGTAGACCAGTAGACTTGGGAGGCTCCATGGCGGAATATAAAAGTATCCACCAAGTGAAACAGGGAAATTGAAATTTCTCACCCTCTGTCAACATATGTCTCTCAAATAACTAGTCATTAAGGAACTGGAATGGGCATGGCTAAGCCCAGATTCTACTCCATCTTCATCCATGGGATCTTACGAATAATTATGGACCAGTCTCTCAATCCAATCCACCCACATTGTTAATGTGTGAAGTGAAAAAGAGAAGTATTATGTGCATCATCTAATGCTCCTAAATGAAAAGCAAGATATAAATCAAATAAATAACCAACCAACCAGGATAGAGAACTATCTCTAAGCCTATTGGATATATCCAGATTGTCACCATATGATGCAGAAAGCTAGATGAAGTGGATCTAAACCTCATCTAGTAGAGTATAAATCTAGCAGATGTTCCCAATTTACATAAGGTGGTTTACTAGTATTCTTTTGGCCTGATCATTTCCTGTTGCAATGCTGCTGTTTTACAGGCCTATTTTGATCCCATACTAAAAGGGCCACAAAGCTTATTTATCCCTCAAAGAATGGGCTACTGTTTCAGACACAGGATTAAAAGAAACAGATTGTTGTTATTAGTTGAGAAGTTGTGTCCAACCCATCACAACCCCATGGACAACTTCCCTCCAGGCCTTCCTGTCCTCTACTATTCTCTGCAGTCCATTCAAGCTCACGCCCACTACTTCAGTGACTCCATCCAGCCACCACATTCTCTGTTGTCCCCTTCTTTTGCCCTCAATCTTTCCCAGCATTAGGCTCTTCTCCAGTGAGTCCTTTCTTCTCATTCGGTGGCCAAAGTATTTGAGTTTCATTTGTAGGATCTGGCCTTCTAAAGAGCAGTCAGGTTGGATCTCCTGTAGGACTGACCAGTTGGATGACCTTGCAGTACAAGGGACTCGTAGGAGTCTTCTCCAGCACCGCTGTTCAAAGACCTTAATTCTTTGGCGCTCAACCTTTCTTACGGTCCAAACTTTCACAGCCATGCATTGCAACTGGGAAAACCATAGCCTTGACTTTACGCACTTTCGTTGGCTGGGTTGTATCTCTGCTTTTTAGCCTGCTGTCTAGATTTGCCATAGCTTTCCTCACCAGGAACAAGCGTCTTTCAATCTCTCTTCCCCAGTAGCATATTGGACACCGACATTGAGGGGCTGATCTTCCAGCGTCATATCTTTTTGCCTTTTGATATTGTCCATGGGGTTTTCATGGCAAAGATACTGGAGTGGGTTGCCATTTCCTTCTACAGTGGATCACATTTTGTCAGAGCTCTCCACTATGAGAACGGTGGCCCAACATGGGATAGCTCATAGCGTCATTGAGCTACGCAAGCCCCTTCGCCACGACAAGGCAGTAATCCATGAAGGGGAGAAACAGATTACGTAAGGTTGTAAGATACCTAGGCTTCTCTTGCCAGAATTGCTCTTACGCAAAAGGAGGAAGTTATCGCTGGAATCAGAAACTGAAGAAGACAGTCGTGTGCATCGTCTGTTTGTTTTACCAGGCTGTTTTTTTCCTAACACCATGCAGGAAAAACTCAATTTGTGAGAAAGCCTTTTTACCTCTGTTGGAAACCATCAGCCCTGAAGATAGGAAAAAGCCTATATAGCCAAAAGAAGAAAAAAATAAAAGAAAAAAAGCCCAAACTGAATAAACAGAAGAATAAATAGATTGGCCAGCCGGCAGGAACTATTACAAAATGTTACTACATCGATCCTTCAAGATTACAATACTGTACCTATCTTCCCGTGACACCCCCAGCGAATGCAATTCTTCACATCTGGAGTAGATTCTTCCCCGTTCGTTTATTTATTTAACCCGGCATACTGCTGACTACCCAAAACGTTCAGCCATTTGCAACAAAATCTAAAACCCCAAATGTTAAAAACAGATGAAATAACAAGAAAGACACACAAGTAGAATGGGCAGTTTGTAATTTAATAATGGTAATAATAGTAATAATAGTAGTAGTCGTAATAATAATAATAATGAAGGAGGAGGAGGAGAAGGAAAAAGAATAATAATAATAATAATAATAATAATAATAATAATAATAATAATAATAATAATAATAATGGAAATTGGAGGTGCAAGAGGCAAAAAACATGTTTAAGGAACTGTTTCCAGAACTGTCAACATGACACCCATGAATTCTGCACTTTCTTCTCCAGCTATTCCAGAGAAGCAGACAACCACAGGAAGACACGGTCCCAAGTGACTGACAAGACTAATTTGGTAAAAATTGTGGGAATCTATCTCTCCCATTGCGCCTCAGTAATCTTGGAAATTCAAAGGGAAGAAAGCATTATCATAAGATACCTCTCGTACCTTACTGAGGCCAGTAAGAGCCCACAGAGTCGTCCTTCTCCAGGTCCCATCTGCCAAACAATGTCAGTTGGCGGGGGCCCAGGGCAGAGCCTTCTCTGTGGCGGCTCCAACCCTTTGGAATCAACTGCCCCCAGAGATCCGCACTATCTCCTTCCTACCGGTCTTCCAGAAAGCCACTAAGACCTGGCTTTTCCGGCAGGCCTGGAATTAGGATTGATTGCCAGTATGTATGTTTTTTATGATATTATTGTTTTTTATTGCACTGTTGGTTTTATTATTAAATTTTTACTATCTTTTTATTGCTGTTATATTTATGATTGCTGTTAGCGGCTGAGTCCGTTTTGGATAAATGCAATCAATCAATCAATCAGAGATACAGGAAGAACACCTGCAGTGGTTTTCCCCACATAAAAGTTAACTGGGCACTGAAGTTTCATTTCTAGACTGAAAGTTAAGCTGCTTTTTTGCAGGGTATTTCCAGGCTATTTTCATTTCATAAGACAAGACTTGTCATTAGCTGAAAGGCTCTATGTGGGAGGCAGGCTCCAGTGTTAATTCATCATTTCTGTTTATGTTCTGTGGTCTCATTGTCTGCGCTGGCCACAGACAATTCTAAGAAAAATAAACATTTGGGGGAGATCTATATAAAGTTGCATTATCCAAATGTTTTTCACTATAAAAGTAGATAACAAGTGTAGCATCCTCCACAATTAACAAGTAGATAGAAAGCGGGGAGAAAGCACAGGGCAAGAGAGGCACAGGAAGGGGTACAGAACCAACTAGCATTAGCAACTAGGATCAAATACTATTTATACCAAAAATATATTCTCCATAAAAGTGAAAAGTCTTTTTCATTTGTTTTGTAATCCATGCTTCTTGTTTCAAAAGCAAGACAGCATAGTAGAGCTTAAGGAAGGCATTGTCTAGTCATAAAACTCTGTCCATGTCAGGAGCAAATAACCAGAAGCATTATCCCGTTTCCCTGAAAATAAGACCCCATCTTATCTTTTTTTGAATCCTGAAATAGGTGTTTGGTCTTATTGCCACGCACTCAAAAGCTTGATTAGACTTATTATCAGGCAATGTCTTATTTTGGGGAAAATTGTTGGAATTCAAATTATAGAAGAATTTCATTTTAATGTATGCTAATTAGTGTATATTTAAAGTGACAATAAAGTTATTCTAAGTCTAAGTCTATTATTGCTACCTATATACAAGTAGCTCTCAACTTACAACAGTTCATTCAGTGGCCGTTCAAAAGTTATGGCTGACCGAAAGTGACGACCATGTTTCAGAGTTACAATCTTTGTAGCGTCATGACCAAGTGATCAAAATTGATATGCTTTGGCAACTGATCCCAAGGTCACGTGATCACCTTTCACAAAGTCAGTGGGGAAGCAAAGGGAATGGGGAAGCCAGATTTACTTAACAACTGAGTTACTAACTTATCAACTGCAGTCATTCACTTAATAAAAAAGGTCATAAAATGGGGCAAAACTCACTTAACAAATGTTTCACTTAACAATGGAAACTTTGGGCTCAATCTTCAAACTTTTATCTTGAGGACTACCTATACAAGAATCTGGTCAAGTATCCTGTTTCCCCCCAAATAAGACATCCCCTTATAAGACCAACCATGCATGGCAATAAAGTCAAGCGCTTATTTTAAAGTTCAAAAAAATATAAGACAGGGTCTTATTTTTTGGGAAACACATTAATAGTCAAAATTAAATTGGCACTAGATAATAGAATTCAGGGAAAGGGGAGAGAGATTTGAGTTTCTTGTGGCAATGCAATGTCTCCAAAGTGATGACATGTTTAACCTCTCCTTTTAGTAACTCATCTTTTTCTCCTATAACCCATAGATTAAAAGCTATTTTAAGCTATACACACATAACTGTGCCCTGATTTAGTTTAAGATTCAACAGTGGCATTCGGGTAGAAGTAACAAGCAGTAATTCCATATGTCTGACTTAAGAATAAACTAGACTAGAGGGAGTTCCCGAAACAAAATTGTGCCTAGAATTGCACATTAAGCCCTTTCATCTAACCGGCAGAATGAATATTCCATGATTCAGATTTTGAATCTGACAATAAATTGTCATAGGCCAGTGCTAAAATGTGAGCAGCCAATCAAGAACCTTTCAGCAGACAAACTCCACCTCTTGGGGCTAGAATATGGATGAATTTTCATAATACTCAAGAGGCTGTCATGTCTGCCAATCTATATTTGCCTGGAGTAGTTCCATGGCAAAATAGGCAGCAATAACATTGTTAACAATAACAATGACAACAATCATGACAGACAGGCACCTACCAAATAATACCCCAGACCTAACAATTGTCAATAAGAAAGACAAAAAAGTCTTAATAGTAGAAGTAGCAGTGCAGGAGACAGCAGAATACAAGAGAAAGAACTGGAGAAGATAGCAAAATACAAAGACCTACAAACAGAAATAGAATGACCGCCTTTTGTTGCATGAATCCCAGCGACCAGTTAGGTCCCACAGATTTAGCCTTCTCCGGGTCCCGTCGACTAAACAATGTCGTCTAGCGGGACCCAGAGGAAGAGCCTTCTCTGTGGCGGCCCTGACACCCTGGAACCAGCTCCCCCCCCAGAGATTAGGATTGCCCCCACCCTCCTTGCCTTTCGCAAACTTCTTAAAACCCACCTCTGCCGCCAGGCATGGGGGAATTGAGACATCTCCCCCAGGCCTATATAATTTATGCATGGTATGTTTGTGTGTGTGTCTTGTTTTTTAAATAAGGGGTTTTTAGAGAATTTTTAATATTAGATTTGTGATACATTGTTTTTTATTATTGTTATGAGCCACCCAGAGTCTGCGGAGAGGGGCGGCATACAAATCTAATAAATAAATAAATAAGCAAGCAAGCAAGCAAGCAAGGAAGGATAGTACCCGTAGTAATAGCACCTTGGATGCCATCCTAAACAACTGGAGCACCACTTGAACATCACTGGCATTAACAAATTCAGTCAACTGCGGAAGGTGGCTTTATTTGGAACAGCTTCCATATCCTGCCATGATCTCTGTAACACCATCAAACATCCAGATGTGCCTATCCCAGGTCCTTGATAAGGATTAGATAGACAAAAATGCCAAATCCAGCCTAAACATCTGGCTGACTGTGCAATGATCAATAATAGAAATAGCATTTATTTATTTATTGGATTTGTTTGCCGCCCTTCTCCAAGACTCGGAGACTTATGTACACCTTCACAGTGCTTTACAGCCCTCTCTAAGCACTTTACAGACTCAGCATATTTCCCCCAACAATCTGGGTCCACATTGGAAGGATGGAAGGCTCATCAATCTTGAGCCTCGAACTGTCAAACTGTTGGCAGCCAGGAGAAGTAGCCTGCAGTACTGCATTCTAACCACCGTGTCACCAAAGCTCCTAGTTATAGGTCCTAGTTATATGTAACTCCTACATACAGTAGTAGTTATATACTATTATATAATACTTCCTCCTTGATTATTTTTTCCTCTCTCTTAAGAAATACTGGGTTTATATAATTGTACTCTGGCACCCACAAAGTTCCCCAGAAACTGCATTTTAGGAAGTATTAAAAGTTAGTCACACAGAATGAAGCATTGGAAATGTGATGTAGCTGGGTTTAACTTCTGCCTCCTAGACAATTCAGCAATTGTTATTTTGGAAAACAGATGTCAAGAAAAAGAAGAAAATCAGGAGAGGCAACTGTATGATGAAGGGATGTATATATGAAAGCTTCGGGACACACTGAACTTTAAACTTGCACCATTCAGGAATGGCAACAATTCAGTTAAATTCCACCTCCCATTGTGGCCAGAGATAAAGGTTATGAAAATTGTAGTTAAACTTCTAGAGGAACACAAATAATAGAACTAGCCTGTCTCAAGAATTTTTTAAAAACATTGCAATACATTCCCTAGTTCATGCTCTTATTTTAATAATATAAGGATTATTTTTTTAAAAAATTCTCATTGATTTCATATTTAATTTAAAATACCCTATTTTCTAATCCTCTCTGTGTGTAAGTTGTGAAAATTGTTAAACACGAAATAATCACAGGAGATTCTAACTCCCCATCCCACCCTCCTCGGCTGCAAAAACAAAATGCTAAGAGAAACAGGAGGAGTGACCAGGGGTTGGGCTAGAAGACCTCCAAGGTCCCTTCCTGTTCGATTGAATCTTATTATTTGAAACATAGTATTATGAAGGAAACTCTCATTTTAATACTGGATGCATTTTAAAATTGTTCTCTTTACAAAACATTACAGCCTGAAAAAACTTATCTTTTAAAGAAAAATTTCAACCCAAGCTCCGATAATTCGCAGGATGCCTCCAATGCAGTGACAGATTATGTTCAGACAATAATGATAAAGTTATTTGAGTTGGAAAATGTGTGAAGATAAGAAGTGGGCTTTTAGACAGCTTCTTAATTGACAACACACTCCTTTATCTGGCTGATGTGGAATTAAAAATGCAGGACCCAAAGCAAATAACCAAGGCTCATCTATTATGTAAATATATGTCTGCATCATGTTCTCTTCTTTTTTTAAAAAAGTGTAAATATCAGTGCTTGTCTTTTACTAGATGATATGTCTGTTACTATGAGAAGCCTAATAGTATGTACTGAACAGCAAACTCTAACTGTATATATTGAATAATAAACACGGAAGTGCGCCTGGGTTATTTGCTTTGGGTCCTGTTTTTTAAATTCCCCATCAATCAAACAAAGGGAGTGTTACCTGTACAGTATTTCATTTCACAGACCACAAACTTGATTGAAGTAACCAATAGTATAATAGGATAAATAATCTTTTTTTCCCCAGAAAGAGTCAATCTTCTTCTTCCTCCCCACCTAGATCTAGTTTTACAGCTCTCCCGCATAACAAAGTTTTGATTACTTTACATCAATTCATGCGAACAAACAATAAGTAACTTGAGCCAATATTGTTAAACACATCCTGGAACGCACCAGATCAATTTCTATTACCCAGTACAAACGCTGCATCAGCAATTTTTGTGCTGCAAGACACTGCATGTTGCAGCGTAGTCTTTCTCTCATTAGATCCCACTGAAGTCAACTGCAAGCAAGCGTAATTTGCCACATTTTAGCCTCCAGTGTTGGGCAAATACAGGCTGCATTGGTTAGCCTTTGATCTAGTGAAAATCCTGAATACTGGCTTATTTCACTAACCTTTGGTTCAGTTAAGCATGAGCAAAAGGTGCTGGGTTTGCACCCAACCTTTCTGCCTTTGGCCAAGTCCCAAAATAATCTTTCAAATCATAACAGGAACCTGGACATTGAACACAGTCCACTTCAGAGCATTTCGCTTTATCAAAACAAGAATAACCTTCCACTGTTTAGAAAGCAAGGCTAATCTGGGACATTTTTCAATAACCTTTGCTGACCAAAGGTTATAGGCAGTAGTCCAGTGTTGAAAAGTGCACTTAGGGCAAAAAAACAAGGAATACCTGTTTTGACCCCTGGAGGAATAAGGTGTATACACCTTTTGTTCATAAGGGTACTACTTCTCTCCAAATAAGAAATGCATCATTCTTGTATTGGCCATCAAGGCATCACACACTACCTTTAATTTCTTCCCAGTATCTTGGAGCCAAATATATGGGGAAGTTTTATTTAATCTGCTCAGTGACTCAGTTAAGTAGGTAGGTGGTTGTAGTCTACTAAAGATCTATGGTCGAGACAGATGAGATAATGGAGATACACCTTTGGCGACATTGGGTGATTAATGTACTAGTTTTACCTGGGGGTTTGGAAGAGCTGAGTGGGCTTTGTTCTTTTTAAAAGACATTATGTAAAGTTGGTTTATAGCAGCACAGAAGTGCCATTTCCTGCTCCCAATGTTTCAGCATTTGTAACTGCAATGGCCCATGAATACTAAGGAAAAGGGGGGGGGAGGCTGGGGTCTCAAAACAGCATCCCCTCCTCTCCATTTGCTCCCCAGTGGGCTGAGATAAGGGATTCCACTATTTTTTTTTAATTTCAGCACCAAGAGATGATTCTACCCACTAGGAGGTTGGGGCCTTTATACTTTATGCCAGAGTATGCCTAACTCCAACTCTTGCCTTAACAAACCAGGATCCAACAATATGTGACTACAGCCAATGGCTTAGAAAACCACTGGGAAAAGCATGGAAGTAGGCAGTCTGGGCAACTCCCTTGCTCTTCCTGATCTGCTGGTTGCAGGAAATGTGTATGAATTGTGGAAATGTGTGAAAGGAATAAGTCCAATGCAAGCTCTTCCTCTTGCCTGAACAACAGAATGGATGTGTGCCTGCAGGGCTGAGTTAGTTTCATCTGTACTATTCCTCTGCAAACAGTGCCTACAGGAGTTAAATAGCAAATTTTTAAACCAATTTTTTTCTTTTAAAGTTTTCCATGCAGATATAGCAACCTTGCTTTCCTTTTGCCTATAGGCCCCACGCAGGGGCCATTCCAAGGCAGTTAAATTTTTATAGTCGACAACTATAATTTTACATGGTTACATATTTTTGCTGGTAAGTGAAAAGGGAGGGAGCCTAGTATACAGTAGATCTAGTTCGGCCTTGTTATGGCCACATCAGATAGACATACCCTTACTGAGATTTGAACCTGTAGTGTGCTGCAGGCAAGGCAGGATATTAGCCTCTCTGTGTGTTAATATCCTGCCTTGTATGCAGAATGGTACAGGTTCAAATCCCAAGAAGGCAAAAGGAAAGCAAAGTTGCTTCCTCCCACATTTGGGAATACTGTACCAGGGTGGTTTTGACAGAAAATCAACCATGTCTCTTCCCTGGTAAAAAAAGCTGATTCGGAGACGAGCCTGTAGCACAGAGGTTATATATTCCTTTCTGTTGAACTTTCATTATCAGCAAAATATAATACACACATATGCATGTATATTTGTGTGTGTGTGTAAAAAGGCTCACTTTCTGCTTAGCTTAGTAATATTTTTCCAAGTCGAGAAGTGAAACATTCAACTTTCCCCCCACAGAAATCCAAAACTGTGCAAGATAATTTAGCAGCAAGACCTGTGTAATACAACAACTTTTAAACATATAGGCTGAACGTTGCAAGACGAGACTGGAACTGCTTCAGGGAAATTCAGTTTTAAATGAAGAAATGACTGTATACCGCCTACTGCAGAAATAGAAATCTTATCAGGTTGCAATGCCCAGTGGGAAGATACCATTCTCCCAGCTTTTGCTTGTTTTTATTAAAAGAAAACCCACTAAGAAAACAAAACAAACCCACAGAGATTGCTCCCTACCTTCTATACTTTTCAAAACTGGTTTGTCAAAACTTTCCCAACATGCTTGCTGGGGAATCCTGGGAGTTGGAGGTTGCCAAGTTTAGGAAAGTCTTCACTATACCAACCCAGGCCAACATGCACTCAGTGCTTCTGTAAAGAGTTCAAATCTTACCCCAGAAGCCAATTTATGGACAGAAACCCCAGGAAGGTCTCAGACAAAGAGAGCCCACTTTTAAAGCTGAGGTAAACAAAGGCCGGTTATTTTTCAGCCTTTTGTGAAGTTGTTAACCCTCTGGGGTGGGGGAAAGAAAGAAAGAAAGAGAGATAGAGAGAGAGAAAGAAAGAAAGAAAGAAAGAGGGAGGGAAAGAGAAAGAAAGAAAATAAATGAAGAAAGAGGGAGGGAGAGAAAGAGAAAGAAAGAAAAAGGGAAGGAGGGAGGGAAAGAGAAAGACAGAAAGAGGGAGGGAGGGAAAGAGAAAGAAAATAAATGAAGAAAGAAAGAAACCAAGGGGCTCCCTGGTTCTTGTTTTAAACCTGGTTAGTTCAGTGTCTTTCTTTCTTCCTTCCACATACATAATAATAAAAAAATTATTGTCATTGTCAAAACAACGAATTGTCATTGGCAACGAAAGTCGCGTGACACCCAGAGGCCAGTCCCACCATACATAAAATTAGAATAGGTAAGTTTAAAAATAGAATTAAAAATAGAATAAAATGTCCCACCCACTACAAATTCCCCACCCTAAACCACTCAACCATCTACATGACAAACCGACATACATACATACATACATACATACATACATACATACATATTTATTAGATTTTTATGCCACCTCTCTCCAAGGACGTTGTTCTTTAATGCATGAAACACAAGAAAAGGAGGCAGCAGCCGCTGTGCACTGATTTCGAGTGTAGAACTTGCTTTCTTTGCAAATAAGTAAAGTAACTGAAGACGGCAAAGTTTCGTTAGTTCAGTCCCGCTAAAACCAAGACCGTTCTCCCGCCATTGACTTGTCTCCCCCCTCCCCCTTCACACACACAAACACACACACGTACACAAAGCAACGTACAAAGGATTTCCGCCCGCTTGCACTGCAACCACGAGCCTTTCTTGCCAATTTAATCCCTCTGATCTTTATGGAAGGTTTACTCTGTCGAGTAAGCAAGATTTGGATGAGGGGGGAAAAGGGCCACTGGCAAATTCGGTCGGTCGTGAGGCAACTTTTATTTATTAGATTTATTTATTAGATTTCTATGCCGCCCTTCTCGAGGTGACTCAGGGCGTACAACATTATAAATGGAACATGTAAAGATATCTAAATGATTATAAAAATTATACTTTTGTTAACAACAACAAAAACATAGCACGGGGGCGGGGGAGCGGGGAGGAAAAGCGCCTCACTAAATCGGTGGGGGGAATAGGCCCGATTCGAGGGGAAAGAACCAGAAAGTTTCCGATCCGGGGAAAGGAAATAAGCGGCTGAGAAATTAATAAAGTATATTCGTGACGCACGGGGCGAGCGATCCTTAGCGACGCGGCTTTGTGTGCGAGGAGCCGATCCGGCCCAGTGACATAAATTGCAAATGGATCGGACCGTGCATTTTGCAGCAAAGTTGCAAAGTGTTGAATCGATCTCGCAGGCCCACAACAAAGGACCTGCAAAGGGACCCCGCTTGCAAAGCTTGTTGGAAGGGAACCGGGGAGGGGGGGGCTGAATAATCTTCCTCTTTTCTTTTTTTTGCAAGCAGTTAAAAACCTTCCCTTCTCTCCCCTCTCCCGCCCCGCCAGACGAACCCCCATTCACGAACGTCGCACCGACCTGCTGCAGCTCGTTGGTGAAATAAAGGAAAGTGATGGCCACGAAGATGGATTGCAAGAGCACGGCGAAAATCAGGATGAGCCCGCAGGTTTGGCCCGTGCTGGGACCGCCGGATGCCAGCATGGTGGTCGCTGGTGGACAACAGCAACAACACACAAAAGAATTGGGGGGGGGGGGGGGCACGAGCGAAAGAAAGGAAGGAAGAAAGAAAGAAAGAAAGGGCGGGCGGGCGATGGGCGACCCTGCCCCGTATGGAGACAGAGGCCCGTGGGGCTGGGATTAGGGGTGGTTAAGGTGGAGTCAAAGTCCGGACTTCGTTTTTCAAAGCTCGCTTTGCTCCTCCTCTTTTTCTCTTTCTCGGCTACGCCTGTTTGTTAGTTTTGGGAAGTTGGGGAAAAGATCCCAGGATGGGAGAGAAGAAAGGAAGGAAGGGAAGGTCTACTGGAAATGCTCCAATCGTTCAGGCTGCTTCCTGGTTATCCCGAAGGTCCTTTGTCCAAAAAGGCCACTGAAAAAGTTTTATTGGACGAGAAGCGAAACTTTTTCATAGAAGAAGAAAAAGACCTCATGGTCCATCTATTCTGCCTTTATACTATTAACTGTATTTTTTCTTAGGATGGATATATGTTTATCTCAGGGATGTTTAAATTCGGTTACTGTGGATTTAACAACCACGTCTGCTGGAAGTTTGTTCCAAGCATCTACTACTTGTTCAGTAAAATAATATTTTCTCACGTTGCTTCTGTTCTTTCCCCCAACTAACCTCAGATTGTGCCCCCTTGTTCTTGTGTTCACTTTCCTATTAAAAACACTTCCCTCCTGAACCTTATTTAACCCTTTAACGTATTTAAATGTTTCGATCCTGCCCCCCCCCTTTCCCTTCTGTCCTCCAGATTATACAGATTGAGTTCATTAAGTCTTTCTTGATAAGTTTTATGCTTAAGACCTTCCACCATTTTTGTAGCCCATCTTTGGACCCGTTCAATTTTATCAATATCTTTTTGTAGTTCAGGTCTCCAGAACTGAACACAGTATTCCAAATGTGGTCTCACCACATTCTTTTTCAAAGAAAAGAAAACTTTAGAAAAGTTCAGTTGGGTGGGGGTTGTGGGAGGGGGAGCACTGTTGGAACAGAGTAAAATTTTATTTATTTATTTATTTATTTATTTATTTATTTTGTCAAGTACCTATTGGCACTATACAAAGATATAACAATGTTTATATACATGATACTAGTAAGAGAAACAATAGGACAGGGGACATTACGTTAGGCACGCTGGTGCACTTGATGCACACCCCTTAGTTTATTTATTTATTTATTATTTATTATTAGAGTTGGAAGGGATCCTGTAGGTCATCTAGTCCAGTGGTCCCTAACGTTTTTCCACCAGGGACCAGTTTCAGCAAGACAATTTTTCTATGGCCCAGTGGGGGCGGAAAGGGGCGTGGTTGGGGGCGGGATTAAGCATGGGGGTGCTGGTCCTCCCCGCCCCTCTTTCCCGCCATCGTCCTGTGGCCGGCAGAACCTGCCTCCCAAGCCCACTTGCCCAGCGGGAGCTAAGTGCTGGAGAGAGGGGGTCAGGCTGGCCCTCCTGCCTCCCCCCAGCCAAAAACGCAAAAGCGCCCCGCGGCAGAAGCCAAAAGAGGCTTGAGCCTCTCGGTCCTTCCCGCCCCTCTGTCCCATCCATTGTCCTGTGGCCGGCAGAACCTGCCTCCCGAGGCCTCTTGCCCGGCGGGAGGCGAAGCGCTGGAGGGAGGGGGTGGCGGCATGAGGGCCGGCAGCTGCTGACTCCACGGACCGGTGCAACATGCCCCGCGGCCCGGTACTGGTCCGCGGCCCGGTGGTTGGGGACCCCTGATCTAGTCTACCCCCCTGCTGGTGCAGCAGGAGACCTTATGCCAGTCTAGACAAATGGCAGTCTAATCTCTTATTGAATGTCTCTAGTAATGGTTCACATCCCCATGTTTAGTGGATCAGGGTCACTGCATGTAGATGAATTCAAGCTCTTCGCACGACGGATCTTTGGAGAATTGCAATCATTGGATGGCTGCAATTATTTTAAATTGAAATGTTTTTATACTGATTCATGTTCGTTTTTGTTGTGAGCCACCCTGAGTCCCTAGGGCAGTGATGGCAAATCTTTTTTTCTTAGGGTGCCGAAAACATGTATGAATGTGCTTTCACGCATGTGCAATTGCCCACACCCATAACTCAATGCCTGGGGACAGTGAAAATGGCCTCCCCCCCCCCGGAGGACCTCTGGGGGGCTGAAATAGCCCATTTCCCAACCTCTGGTAAGCCCGATAGGCCCGTTTTTCACCCTCTTCAGGCTTTAGAGTTTTTTCTTGAGCCTGGGGAGGGCAAAAATGCCCTCCCCCACCCCCGCAGACACTCTGGAAGTTGAAAATGCCCTCTCAGAGCCTCCTGATGATCTGAAAATCAGCTGGCTGGCACTCACATGCACATTGGAGCTGAGCTAGGGTAACGGCTTGCATGCCAGCAGGTATGGCTTCACGTGCCACCTGTTGCACCCATGCCATATTACTGTCCTAGGGAGTTAGGCGGCATAGAAATATCAATTCAAGGACAGAAGGAAAAGGGAGGACATGATAGAAACATTTAAATATGTTAAAGGGTTAAATAAGGTTCAGGAGGGAAGTGTTTTTAATATGAAAATGAAAACACAAGAACAAGGAGATACAATCAGGTTAGTTGGGGGAAAGATCAGAAGCAACATGAGAAAATATTATTTTACTGAAAGAGTAGTAGATCCTTGGAACAAACTTCCAGCAGATGTGGTTGGTAAATCCACAGTAACTGAATTTAAACATGCCTGGGATAAACATATATCCATCCTAAGATAAAATACAGTACAGGAAATAGTATAAGGGCAGACTAGATGGACCATGAGGTCTTCTGCTGTCAATATTCTATGTTTCTAATCCATCTATCCATCCAGGTCATGGTTGTCCCAAAGGTGCTTTTTCAACTGGACTTTCTGGTTTTCCTTGGAAGACATTTCGCCTCTCAATCCAAGAAGCTTCTTCAGCTTCGCTTCCGATAAGCGAAACGTCTTCCAAGAGAAACCAGAAAGCACTTTGCCTCTTCAAAAAGCCCCTCTCTCGGACTTCACAGAACATGTTGTGAACCCTGAAGGAACCTGTGTCCTGGAATTTGCAAGAGACCCTGAACCATCAAGTAATTTGGCTGGGTTTGCACAGCACATCGTAGGAGCGCAAAAACTAATGGAGATCAGCACTCAGCAAATTTGGCAGGTTATACCGCTGCTTCTGCATTGCATTTCAAATTTATTTAATTTTCATTTATTTTATTTTATTTATATGCCGCCCAACTCCCGAAGGTATAGGAAAAAAACCGCGAAGTATTTTTTAATTAATATTTTTTGAAAAACCGTGGTATAGGCTATTCGCGAAGTTCGAACCCGCGAAAATCGAGGGAACACTGTATAGTGGTTTACTTCCGAAAATTCAGATTTGCAGCAATTCTTCTCAGCCCCAAGGAGCTTGAGAAATCTCTCTTTCTCACTCTTTCTGTCTCTTTCTCTTTCTGTCCCTCCCTCTCTTTTGTCTCTTTCTGTCTCTCTCTCGCTCTCTCCTTCTCTCTCTTATTGTCTCTCCCTCTCTTTATTTCTATCTTCTGGAGGTGGGGGAGGTGAAAAAGAGGCCATCTGTGGCATCTGTGTACCCCATTTTTCACCCCCGCCTCCAGAACATCTCTGCAGGCCAAAATTGTTGGCCTCCCCTTTCAGTTCCAGCCCATGGGGCTCACAAAGGTAAGTAGTGCACTCAGCCAAAAGCTGGGCAGGGTGATGTGGGCAATGCAACCTCATGGTCCTGTGCGGGCCGGATTATTTGCTTTGGTGGGCATAGTTCCCTCTAAGTTGAGCAGTGAGCAATCGCTCACTTAAAAATCATCATCAACTCAGAGTTTTCCAAACCTGCCCAGAAGCCGAGAGGGAAAGAGTGAGAGGGAAGGAGAGAGAGAGGAAGAGAGGAAGAAACAGATAGAAAAAAGAGAGGAAGGAAAAGAGAAAGAGAAAGAATGGGAGTAAGGAAGAGAGAAAGAAAATCAAAATCTAGTTTGAAACTAGCTCAACTATTTAAGTGGCATTTTGATATTGATATAGTTGCCCTATTATGAGCTCACTGTTATAGACACACAGTACAGTATTTTATTTTGAAATTCTCTGAGGCAAAACAGGGTGGGTTTTTTGTTTGTTTGTTTATTTATTTATTTATTTGTTTATTTATTATTTCTGTGCCGCCCAGTCCCAAAGGGACTGCCGCTCAGACACTATACTTTTCCGCCCATCCACCCCCCAAAAAATTAGAGGGAACACTGTTGGTGGGTCGTAGCTTGAGGACACATACTCTACACCACAGGTGTCAAACTTGCCGCGTCTTCGTCACGTGACATTTTGAGATGTTTTCAATCTTGATGGAGCTGTGGTGGGTGTGGCCTGCATCTGGCTCGCAAGCCACCAGTTTGATACCCCTGCTCTACACTATCCCACTGAAATTCTATCAGACGGGTTATTTCCAGTGAACATCCAGTAGGATAAACTTCAGCAGTTCCCCCACCTCTAAGAAACATCCCTTTTTGTGAGCAAAAGAACATCACTACAGACCCAAACCAAAATTCCCTCCCAATATGTAACACACTGTTTGGTCTAGGACAGAATTGAGGGCTTTCTTAACACTCCATGACTGACAGCAGCTCAGAAATGGTGCCAGTGGTTGGGTTTTGCAATCACCTTGACTGGTAGCTTTGCCACTTATAAAAATGATGATAATGGCAGAAGGACTTCCCCGTAAGTGCTAGAGATGAGGAAGTGGAATTGGCAGCAAAAGAAATTTGCATATGAAATGAACTCCTGGGGATCCTTGAACAGGCACCAGGACAACGCAAAAACCATTGGGTACCAATCCCAGGAAAAACAGATTGAGGTAGTGGTGCTAGGTTAGAAACCAGGAGACGGTGAATTCTATGAGGGTCGCCCAGAAAGTAATGCACCACATTTTTTTTCTTCAACAATTATTTATTGAACACAATGAAACCTACGCACAAGAAAGAATGACGTTTCTTCTACTCTCCCTATTTTTTCACGTAATCTCCCTCCCGTTCTATGGCCTTCCTCCAGGGAGACACAAGGACGTATATGCCCTGTCGGTACCACTCCTTGTTTGCTTACGAAGCCATTTCTGCACTGTGCACTATCTTCTAATGTCACCCTCTGTGCCCAGTGACTTACCGTACTTCTGTTGACTGCAGATTCTCCATAAACTATACACAAACGTTTGTGAATGTTTCCAACAGTTTCTTTCTCTGCAGTGGGAAATTGAATGACGGCACACTGATTGTAACATACATCACTTACAGACAACATTTTGAAACATGCTACAGCTATGCTAGCTTTCTGAAGAAATGCAGAATTTGCACATGCACTCCTGACAATTCAAATAATGTACAGTTGTACCTCTATCTACAAATGGCTCTATTTACAAACTTTTCTAGATAAGAACTGGGTGTTCAAGATTTTTTTGCCTCTTCAAGAACCATTTTCCACTTACAAACCCGAGCCTCCGAAACTGTAACCAGGGAGAAGCCTCCGTGGGGCCTCTCTAAGAATCTCCTGGGAGGAAACAGGGCCGGAAAAGGCAGGGAGAAGCCTCCGTGGGGCCTCTCTAAAAATCTCCTGGGAGGAAACAGGGCTGAAAAAGGCAGGAAGAAGCCTCCGTGGGGCCTCTACGAATCTCCTGGGAGGAAACAGGGCCGGAAAAGACAGGGAGAAGCCTCTGAGGGGCCTCTCTAAGAATCTCCTGGGAGGAAACAGGGCCGGAAAAGGCAGGAAGAAGCCTCCGTGGGGCCTCTACAAATCTCCTGGGAGGAAACGGCCTTCACCCTCCCTGTGGTTTCCCCAATTGCACGCATTATTTGCTTTTACATTGATTCCTATGGGGAAAATGGCTTCTTCTTACAAACTTTTTTACTCAAGAATCTGGTCAGGGAACAAATTAAGTTCATAAGTAGAGGTACCAATGTATATCTAAAGTTTCGCATTCGTACCATTACTGTAGGCTGAGAAAAAAATGGTGCATTACTTTCTGGGCGACCCTTATAGTTTTGCCACTCATAAAAATGGTGATAATTGCAGATGGGCTTCAGCATAAGTGATAGAGATGGGGGAGTGAAATTGGCAGCAAAAGAAATTTGCGAATGAAATGAACTTCTGGGAGTCCTTGAACAGGCACCAGGACAATGCGAAAACCATTGGGTACCAATCCCAGGAAAAACGGATTGGGATAGTGGTGTGCTAGGGTAGAAACCAGGAGACGGTGAGTTCGAGTTCTGTCTCGGGCATCGGAATCAAGTGGGTGACTTTAGGCCAATCTCTCTCTGCTCTGAAAAGGGGAAGGCAGGAGCAAGCAACTTTCGATAATTTAGCCAAGAAAACATTCGTAGAAGTCGGGAATCGAGGCTGATCTGAAGATGCAACACCCCATGTTTTCCTTCTAATATGGATTAGAGTGGGGTGTTTGAGTTCATTCCATGTAAATTGCTGTTTTGCATCATCTTAAAAATGACAATTCATCATGATTAGGAATTAGGAAAGACTTGTCCAGAATCAGGCTGACTAACTCATTGTTGTCTGTAGTAACTAGAATTTCATTATTCCTAGCTTTTACAACTGATCTTTTTGCCTAAAACTCTTTGTTAGGTGTTGTTTTGGTCATAGAGTTTACAGTTTTTAAACTTAACCTACCCGTTTAGCATTTATGCTATGCAAGTCAGTAAGCACATTTGATTGGTTGTAAAACACACAATTACCAGGTATTTTGAGTGTAAAATGGAAATCCTGAAATGAAATAAACGTTCAGGAAAGGGTTTTTGTTCAGATCTTTAAGGAGGAAAAGACAGAATTTCCATGATACTGAACAAGATTGATATCCTGAGGGTGAGTAATACTAAGGAATTTTAGGTTTCAGTTTTTCTTACTCATTGTAATTTCCTTATGGCCTTTTTGAGTATTGTTGGTCCCCTGGTTTCATTTTCCTAGAAACAAGCTTACAATTCATAAGTGATTAAAAAAGAAAGTATTGATATAAAATCATGTGCTCTGAAGAATTGAAAGGAAAGAATGGGTTATTTATCACCAGAATATTTTTTTTCTTTCATCACGAGTATATTTTGGAGGGTCTAAGACACAAACTTTTAGAAACATAGAAACATAGAAGACTGACGGCAGAAAAAGACCTCATGGTCCATCTAGTCTGCCCTTATACTATTTCCTGTGTTTTATCTTAGGATGGATATATGTTTATCCTAGGTATGTTTAAATTCAGTTACTGTGGATTTACCAACCACGTCTGCTGGAAGTTTGTTCCAAGGATCTACTACTCTTTCAGTGAAATAATATTTCCTCACGTTGCTTTTGATCTTTCCCCCAACTAACTTCAGATTGTGTCCCCTTGTTCTTGTGTTCACTTTCCTATTAAAAACACTTCCCTCCTGAACCTTATTTAACCCTTTAACATATTTAAATGTTTCGATCATGTCCCCTCTTTTCCTTCTGTCCTCCAGATTATACAGATTGAGTTCATTAAGTCTTTCCTGATACGTTTTATGCTTAAGACATTCCACCATTCTTGTAGCCCGTCTTTGGACCCGTTCAATTTTGTCAATATCTTTTTGTAGGTGAGGTCTCCAGAACTGAACACAGTATTCCAAATGTGGTCTCACCAGCGCTCTATATAAGGGGGTCACAATCTCCCTCTTCTTGCTTGTTATACCTCTAGCTATGCAGCCAAGCATCCTACTTGCTTTTCCTACTGCCCGACCACACTGCCCGACCATTTTGAGACTGTCAGAAATCACTACCCCTAAATCCTTCTCTTCTGAAGTTTTTGCTAACACAGAACTGCCAATGCATACTCAACTTTTGTGCCCCATATTATTGGTTCTTGCAAAGTTGGTATCTATAGGTGATTGAGCTAGGCCAATAATTCTTATTTTATTTTTTAATAAATAAGTACTTTATTGTCATTGTATGTATACATACACAGTATACACATACAATGAAACACATACAACAAAACTCACATGATGCCTAAAGACCAGTCCCAACAAAAATAACAATCCCAAAAAACATGCCCCACCCACCCACAAATTCCCAACCCTGAACCACCCAAACATCTATGCAACAGAGCAAGTAATACTGTCCAACAGTTCACTGGTGGTGACCCTTTAGTTCATTGTTAAATGCAAGTATAGCTCTGGGATGAAAAACTATTCATAAAATGTGTGGTCCGAGTTTTAATTGTTCTGTATCTTCTGCAGAAGGCAACAGTCCAAAAAGGTTTGTAAGCTTTCAGGGCAGCCCCTATTCAGAGTATCATGGAAATATTGTTCACACTGATGTAAACAAAGTAATTTATATCCATGTGTAAATTAGCTGTCTATCTAAAGATCTATTATCTCAGTTTCTTTCAAGTCTGAATTTATCTTGTCTTGCATTTTCTGAAAGATATTTAATAGATTCTCGGTCCTCTTTAATGAAGACCCAGATTGTTGGGGGCAATATGCTGACTCTGTAAACTGCTTAGAGAGGGCTGTAAAGCACTGTGAAGTGGTATATAAATCTAAGTGAAATTGCTATTGCTATTCTACCCAGATAGTGCCTCACTGCAACGTTCTGGTTCCATTCAGGCTGATCTTAACCCATCTGAAAATACTGTAGTTGTGTATTTTTTGTCCAGTACAGTGGTACCTCTACTTAAGAACTTAATTCGTTCCATGACCAGGTTCTTAAGTAGAAAAGTTTGTAAGTAGAAGCAGTTTTTCCCATAGGAATCAATCTAAAAGGAAATAATGCGTGCAAACCCATTAGGAAAGAAATAAAAGCTTGGAATTTGGGTGGGAGGAAGAGGAGGAGGAAGACAGTCGCTGCTGAAGGAAGAAGGTGAGGTGAGAGAAAAAACCCCAAAACTTTAAGGCTTAAAAGAAAAAAAAGAGAGACTGTGAGACAGCGAGGAGGAGCACGTGCCTCCCTCCATTCCCTCTGGGCTGCCAAAGCTTCCTTAAGCACCACCGAAAGGCTCCTGTAGCAGCCCAGAAAAGCCAGAGATGGCCGGGATTAAAGGGGGAATGGCAGGAAACTGGCCGGGCCTTCGTGCTGCTCTCAAATTTCCTGGGAAATATTTCTGAGCTCAGGTTCTTAAGTAGAAAATGGTTCTTAAGAAGAGGTGAAAAAATCTTGAACACCCGGTTCTTATCTAGAAAAGTTCTTAAGTAGAGGCGTTCATAAGTAGAGCTACCACTGTATTTTGTTTCCCAGGTCCGCACAATCCCCTTTTGTGATCTTCTGACAAGCAATGTTAATAGGAAAGCCAGATTCACTTAACAACTGGGTTACTAACTTAACAACTGCAGATTCACTTAACAACCATGGCAAGAAAGGTCATAAAATGGGGCAAAACTCACTTAACAAAAGTCTCACTTATCAATCCAAAGTTGGAGCTCAATTGTGGTCAGAAGTCAAGGACTACCAGTAGTCCATACAAGAAAAGTTGACATACAAACAGGGGTCAGATTATGGTATCAATACAGTTAACAATTTTTTTTTTTTAAAAAAGTGTTTCTTCATATGATGTTGAAGTGATTTACAGCTCTCTTTTTATTTGTTTATTTGTTTGTTTGTTTATTTATTTATTTTATCTATCTATCTATCTATCTATCAATTTATTTATTTATTTATTTATTGGATTTGTATGCCGCCCCTCTCCGTTTTTCAGCTTCTCATCCTACGCTAAGCATTTCTCAATCTCAGGAGCTTTAAGTTGTGTGGACTTTAACCAGGCGGGGGGTACCACTACCACTGCTCCTGGTGCGCTGTGCACATAGTTTCAGGTCTCTGGTGTGCTTGCATATGGGTCTCGGTGAGATTTTGCTTCTACGTATGCGCAGGAAGCAAAACCTTACAAAGGGTTGTATGTGCACCTGAGATTTTTGCAAATTTTTTTGCATCCACGCATGCACAGAAGCAAAAACATGCCAAAATCTCACACATGTGCGTGTCCCCTTGTGAAATTTTGTTTTCTTTGCATGCACAGAAGTAAAATCGCACTGGGACGTGTGCACAAGCACACCAGAGACCCAAAGCTGCACACGCAGCTCCAGTTTTACTACCGGTGCGGCCTTCTCATCCGTACCAGTAGGAATCTGATACTGACTTTAACCCCCAGTATTCCCAAGCCAGCCATGACATGGTGGCTTAGGGAATGTTGGGGATTGAAGTCCACACATCTTAATGACTTCAATGTGTAGAATCCCAGCGACTGGTGAGGTCCCACAGAGTTGGCCTCCTTAGGGTCCCGTGTCGGCTGGCAAGATCTAGGGGAAGAGCCTTATCTGTGGGGTGGCCGGCCCTCTGGAATCAGCTCCCCCCAGATATTTGCACTGCCTCCAACCTGCATGCCTTCTGAAAAAGCCTAAAAGCTCATCTTTGTCGTCAGGCCTGGGGTTGCTGGATCTTTCCCCTGACCAACGAATGTTTTTTAGTATGATTGTTGAATGAATGTTAATGGAAGTTTTTAAAATTAGAATTTTAAGGATTGTTTTTATTTATTGATTGATTGATTGATTGATTGATTGATTGATTGATTGGATTTGTATGCCGCCCCTCTCCACAGACTCGGGGCGGCCAACAACAGTAATAAAACAGCATATAATAATAATCCAATACTAAAAACAGTTAAAAACCCATTATTATAAAAACCAAACATACATACAGATATACCATGCATAAAATTGTAAAGGCCTAGGGGGAAAGAGTATCTCAATTCCCCCATGCCTGGCGACAGAGGTGGGTTTTAAGCAGCTTACGAAAGGCAAGGAGGGTGTATATTAATTGGATTGATTTACTACTGTTTCTTTGTATATGTTGTGAGCCGCCCCGAGTCCTTGGAGAGGGGCGGCATACAAATCCAATTAAACCTTAAAGCTGCTGAGATGGAATAATGCTGTTAAAGATAATCTTTCCTCTAAATATTAACCACATCTAACCACTTAACATTCTAAACCACGCAAAGTTGAGCAAAAGAGGGATGAATGTTTATTCCTTTCCCACTTGTGCTATCAATCTTGTAGGAGTTTCCTCATAGAAGTTGAAAAGTCTCTTTCAGATATTTCTGGACAGGAAACTCTATTTTGAGTGCTGTTAAAATGTAAATCAAAGCTCTGTAGGTAGACTTTTCTGAGTATGTTTGACTCTTATCCTTGTCTCATGGGGAAACCTTCTGCTGTTTGATGATCCCTTAGTTAGTTTTCTTCTTTGTATCTGAGTATTGTATTGGTAGTTCTGTGTTAGTAAAAACTTCAGGAGAGAAGGATTTAAGGGTAGTGATTTCTGACAGTCTCAAAATGGGTGAACAGTGCAGTCAGGCAGTAGGGAAAGCAAGTAGAATGCGTGGCTGCATAGCTAGAGGTATAACAAGCAGGAAGAGGGAGATTATGATCCCACTGTATAAAGCGCTGGTGAGACCACATTTGGAATACAGTGTTCCCTCAATTTTTGCGGGGGATGCGTTCCAAGACCACCCGTGAAAGTCGAATTTCCGCGAAGTAGAGATGCGGAAGTAAATACACTATTTTTGGCTATGAACAGTATCACAAGCCTTCCCTTAACACTTTAAACCCCTAAACTGCAATTTCCCATTCCCTTAGCAACCATTTAGATTATTACTCACCATGTTTATTTATTAAAGTTTATTAAAAAAAATATATTTATTAAAGGCAGATGAAAGTTTGGCAATGACGTATGACGTCATCGGGCGGGAAAAACCATGGTACAGTATAGGGAAAAAAACAGCAAAGTATTTTTTAATTAATATTTTTGAAAAACCGTGGTATAGCCATTTCGCGAAGTTCGAACCCGCGAAAATTGAGGGACCACTGTACTGGGTTCAGTTCTGGAGACCTCATCTACAAAAAGATATTGGTAACATTGAACTGGTCCAAAGATGGGCTACAAAAATGGTGGAAGGTCTTAAGCATAAAACTTATCAGGAAAGAGTTAATGAACTCAATCTGTATAGTCTGGAGGACAGAAGGGAAAGGGGGGACATGATCGAAACATTTAAATATGTTAAAGGGTTAGGTGAGGTCCAGGAGGGAAGTGTTTTTAATATGAAATTGAACACAAGAACAAGAGGACACAATCTGAGGTTAGTTGGGGAAAAGATCAAAAGCAACGTGAGAAAATATTATTTTACTGAAAGAAAAGTAGATGCTTGGAACAAACTTCCAGCAGACGTGGTTGGTAAATCCACAGGAACTGAATTTAAACATGCCTGGGATAAACATATATCCATCCTAAGATAAAATACAGGAAATAGTATAAGGGCAGACTAGATGGACCAGGAGGTCTTTTTCTGCCGACAGTCTTCTATGTTTCTATCTCAGAAACCTTCTCCAACACCAGAGTTTTTTTTAAAAAAGCATCAGTGCTCTTCCTATCCCACTTCTTCAAAGTCCATGAACTCTGGGTTTGTGGTAATACTGTAATATAAAAGATTACTTAGCTATTCGTCAATTGTTTCTTTTCATGAACTAACACAACAGACTGCTTTTCATGTGTAATTAATCAGTGACATTTTAACGAATGGGTATCCAAAAAGCTCAATGTAAGTTAATTTATAAGAAAAACAAAGTTGAGATCATTTTTAGTTGCCTTGCCAAAAATTGCCCCTCAGTGTTTCCTTTGAAACATCCTTATTACTATATTACTTATTAATATCAATATCAGTGCAGGAATACTTAGTCTAACTTTCTGAAACTTGTCCTTACAAATTACATTTTGGACTTCTTCTAACAGCCACAGAAATCAGCATTTAATGACAGGTATACAGTGTTCCCTCGCTTTTCGCAGGGGATGCGTTCCGAGACCGACCATGAAAGTCGAATTTCCGCGAAGTAGAGATGCGGAAGTAAATACACTATTTTTGGCTATGAACAGTATCACAAGCCTTCCCTTAACACTTTAAACCCCTAAATTGCAATTTTCCATTCCCTTAGCAACCATTCAGATTATTACACACCATGTTTATTTATTAAAGTTTATTAAAAAAATATTTATTAAAGGCAGACGAAAGTTTGGCGATGATATAAGACGTCATCACGTGGGAAAAACCGTGGTATAGGGAAAAAACCCGCAAAGTATTTTTTAATTAATATTTTTTTAAAACCGTGGTATAGACTTTTCGCGAAGTTTGAACCCGCGAAAATCGAGGGAACACTGTAAACCAGATTTCTCTGCTATGTTTGAGGATTCCAACAGAACAGGTAATCCTCAACTTACACCAGTTCATTTAGTGACCACTCAAAGTTACACTGGCATTGAAAAATTATAATCGTTTTTCACACTTACATCCTTTGGAGCATCTCCATGGTCACATGATCAAAATTTGGGTGTTTGGCTCGTATTTATGACAATTGCAGTGTTCCAGGGTCCTGTGATCTGTTTTGCGACTTCTGACATGCAAATTCAGTGGGCAGGTCAGTTTACTAGGTTATTAATTTAACAACTCCAGTGATTCACTCTGTGGCAAGAAAGGTCACGGAGTGGAGCAAACCTCACTTGGCAACAAACATTTTGGGCTCAATTGTGGTCATAAGTCGAGATCTACCTGTACAGTGATCCCTCTATTTTCGCGGGTTCAAACTTCACGAAACGGCTATACCACGGTTTTTAAAAAAATATTAATTAAAAAATACTCCGTGGTTTTTTTCTATACCACGGTTTTTCCCACCCGATGATGTCATACGTCATCACCAAGAGTCATTTCTCTCTCTCTTTCTCTCTTTCCTGTCATTCTCTGCTTCAATCATTTTCTCATTTCTCTTTTTTCTCCCTTTTTTCTATCATTTCTCTCTCTCTCTCTCTCTACCTTCCACTCTCCCCCTCTTGCTCTCTCTCTCTCCCTCTCTCCTTTCTATCTCGCTCTGTTACTCTCTCTCTGTGTGAGAACGCCTGCCCCGCCTCTCCTGCAGCCCCCTTGCTGACAGCTGGGACGAAAGCGCTCTCAGCTAAGGGACTGCAAGAGGGGTGGAGCGGGCATTCTCAAAGCGCTCAGAGCAGCTAGCGGCCGAATGAGGAGAATGAGAAGCCGTAGCCGCCAGCGCAGCTGCAGGAGGATCCGTGCCCCAAGAAAGCCGGTGAGAGGGTCAGATCGTGTGGGCGGGGGGTAGCGGCGAGGAGGCCAGAGGCACTGGGGGGTGGGGGCGGCCAACATTCAAAACAATCTTTGCTGGCCTCCGCACTTTTGTCTCTCCCCACCCTCAACTTCAAGCCCAGCTCCTTGCGCGGCCTTGGAAAAGGGTGCGCGGGGATAGTTTTTGGCTGTCCTTAGCCAAAAATGGTGGTTTTACTTCCACATCTCTACTTCGCGGAAATTCGACTTTCGCGGGCAGTCTGGGAACGCAACCCCTGTGAAAATCGAGGGATCACTGTATCTCAATATTCTTTCTGGTAATTCAAACATTTGAAGTCAGTTCTTTCTAGAAACCTCAGTAAACAAAATGAAGGAAAGAAGTAAATAAATACAGTAATACCTCATGATACGAACTTAATTGGTGCAAGGAGGAGGTTCGTAAGACGAAAGGTTCGTAAGACGAAACATTGTTTCCCATAGGAAACAATGTAAAGTCAATTAATCCGTGCAACCAAAAAAACTGCCGCAAAAAAACGGCGTTCGGCGACTGCTGGGAAGCCGCGCGGCTGTTTTAAAAGGTGACAGCCGGCCTGGGGGGCATTCCAGCACCCCCCCGAACCCCGAACCCGGAAGTTCGGCAAAAGTTCAGGGTTCGGGGGGTGCTGGGAAGCCCCCCAGGCCGGCTGTCACCTTTTAAAACAGCCGCGCGGCTTCCCAGCTGTCTCCCGAAGCCAAACGCCAAACCTGAACTTCCGCGTTCGGCGTTCGGAGACAGCTGGGAAGCCGCGCGGCTGTTTTAAAATGTCACAGCCGGCCTGGGGGGCTTCCCAGCACCCCCCCAAACCCCGAACCTGGAAGTTCGGCAAAAGTTTGGGGTTCGGGGGGGTGCTGGGAAGCCCCCCCAGGCCGGCTGTGACATTTTAAAACAGCCGCGCTGCTTCCCAGCTGTCTCCCAAAGCCGAACGCCAAACCCGAACTTCCGCGTTCGGCATTCGGAGACAGCTGGGAAGCCGCACGGCTGTTTTAAAAGGTGACAGCCGGGCTGGGGGGCTTCCCAGCAACCTCCCGAACCGAACCCGGGGTTCAGAAAATTTTTGCCTCTTCTTACAAACTTTTTTTGAGTTACGAACCGGCGTTCGGGAGGCTTCTGGGAAGCCCCGCCGCCCGGCTGTCACCTTTTAAAACAGCCGCGCGGCTTCCCAGCAGTCTCCGAACGCCGGTTCGTAACTCAAAAAAAGTTCGTAAGAAAAGGCAAAAATTTTCTGAACCCCGGGTTCGTATCACGAGTTGTTCGTAAGACGAGGGGTTCGTATATTGAGGTACCACTGTACAAATAAAAACATTCAAACAAAATAAAACATTCTAGGCAAATGTGCAGATTCCTAAGAAAAATTAAGGGAATAGCATTAAACCCACCCTCCTTTTTCATTGTATTTAACTGGGAAAAACTAGACAAAGCTTATTCGTTCTTATTTTTTTCAGATGGGGACAGTAGTATGTCCTATAATTCTCTGCTGTGGATGAGGGAAGTTGTAGTCCAACATATGTGAACAGAATCAAATTGAGAAGCTTGAGGAGATTACCAGTGAATAGTTCTTGCTTTGTGCTAAGTTCTTTACTTAATCATCGTTCTTTGAATTAAGTCATAATTGGCTGTGTTGACAATACTCAGGGCCACAAGAAACCAAAACTTATTGTTGCTTAGATTTATAAACTTACCCAACATGTTTGGAATGAAGAGTTGGAGTGACCTGGAATGTCCCTCTTAAGACAATGTCAATACAGTTCAGAAAGGTTAAAGAGCAGTTTTCGACTTTTGATTTATACTTGGAGGAATTGAGCTGGCACTCTGATTTTGCAAACTCCCAAGATAAACTAAAATGATGTGGAAACTCAGACTAGTAATTAGATAATAAGTTAACCATTTAATAATAAATACCTAGTGTAGACGTTTTCCTTCGATGTTGCAAAAATAAGTTGGCAAGTGTTGTATTGCCTCAGTACAAATCAATGGTGAGACCACACTTTGAATACTGTGTACAGTTCTGGTCACCGCACCTCAAGAAGAATATAATGGAACTGGAAAAGTTGCAAAAAAGGGCAACAAGAATGATCAAGGAAATGGAGCACTTTCATTATGAAACCAGGTTGCAACATGTTGGTCTCTTCAGCCTTGAAAGACAGTGTTTAAGGGATGACTTGATTGAAGTGTATAAAATCATGCATGGAATAGAAAAGGTGGATAGAGAAAAATCCTTTTCTCTATTACACAATACTAGGACAAGAGGGCACTCCCTAAAGCTCATAGGTAAGAAAGAAAGGACAAATAAAGGGAAATATTTCTTCACTCAGAGGGTCGTTGGTTTATGGAATTCACTTCCAGAGGAGGTTGTGACAGCTGTCAGCCTTGATAGTTTCAAGGCAGGATTAGACAGATTCATGGATGCCAAGTGTATTGGTGGTTATTGAAATGGATGTCCAAGTGCCACCTGTATGTTGGTTGAGGCAGGCAAGATTCCCTTGGGTTCCATTTGCTGGGGGTCAAGGGAAAGGGAGGGTTTTTCCTTCTCTTTCTGCTCAAGATCCCCATGGACAATTGGTGGGCCACTGTGTGACACAGAATGCTGGACTTGATGGGCTTTGGCCTGATTCGGCATGGCTCTTCTTATGTTCTTATGCTACTTGCTATTGTGTTGATCTATAATAATCTCACTACAGTGTTCCCTCGATTTTCGCGGGGGATGCGTTCCGAGACCGCCTGCGAAAGTCGAATTTCCGCGAAGTAGAGATGCGGAAGTAAATACACCATTTTTGGCTATGGACAGTATCACAAGCCTTCCCTTAACACTTTAAACCCCTAAATTACCATTTCCCATTCCCTTAACAACAATTTACTCACCATTATTACTGGTATTCACCATTGAATAAGACACTTGGTAATCCTGATATTTATAAACATAATTATTTATTAACAATAATTATTATTTTTTTGTTATTTATTTGCAAAAATTATTAGTTTGGTGATTATGTATGATGTCATCAGGCGGGAAAAACCGTGGTATAGAAAAAAAACCGCAAAGTATTTTTTAATTAATATTTTTTGAAAAACCGTGGTATAGGCTATTCGCGAAGTTTGAAGCCGCGAAAATCAAGGGAACACTGTATTATATTCTTAAAATGATTCCCCTAGAAAAAGTCTAGCCACGGAGAACATTTATTTTTTAGAATCTCACTACTATTTCCATATTCTATTTTGTCTCTTTAAAATATGTGAACTGAAATTACGGGTACTTTTAAAATTGTGGATGATATGTATCAGCGGTGGGTTGCTCCTGATTCAACCTGGTTCAGAGAATGTTTTTCCAAATAATAAGCATTCTGTTGCAGAAACAACTGCCAAGAATTCATTACACTAAAAGAAAAGGTAATTTCATATCAGCATATCAGGTTTTTCCGGAAGATGTGGTAAGGATCACACCCTTCTCTCCTCCAGTCTCCGTGTAAATTAATGCTTTTCTATTTTGTTCTTGATTGACTTGAACCTGAGTAGTTGCATCTCCCTAACCTGGTCCTGTGATTGGTACATATCTTGATTTTGAGAGTCAAGCACCAGACATTTAATGGAGAATGTTATGAAAACGGGCCACTAATTGGAACATCAGCTGTTCACCTCTTTAATTAGACACAACATCATCTCCTCTGAGTCAATGCTGCCTCTGATATGTATAGATAACAGGCAAATTTCCTTGTCTGAAATATTAGTGAGACATTAATGCTGCTTTATAAAACCCTAAGAAGGTCACACCTGGAATACTGCAACCAAATTTGGTCACCGTACTACAAAAAAGATGTTGAGATTTTGGAAAAGTTCAGAGAGAAGAGCAACTAAGATGATAAAAGGCCTGAAGACTAAACCGTATGAAGAATGGCTGCAAGTCTAAAGAAAAGAAGGGGAAGAGCCTTCTCTGTGGCGGCCCCGACCCTATGGAACCAACTCCCCCCAGATATCAGAGTTGCCCCCACCCTCCTTGCCTTTCGTAAGCTCTTAAAAACCCACCTCTGTCGTCAGGCATGGGGGAATTGAAATATTCCCTTCCCCATGGCTTATAAAATTTATGTATGGTATGACTGTATGTATGACTGATCTCTTAAATTGGGGTTTTTAGATTTTTTAATATTAGATATGTTTACGTTGTCTTTTTATTGTTGTTAGCCGCCCCGAGTCTCCGGAGAGGGGCGGCATACAAATATAATAACTAACTAACTAACTAACTAACTAACTAACTAACTAACTAACTAACTAACTAACTAACTAACTAACAAACAAACAAACAAACAAACAAACAAACAAACAAATAAATAAATAATGGGTGACATGATAGCAGTATCAGAAACATAGAAGATTGACGGCATAAAAAGACCTCATGGTCCATCTAGTCTGCCCTTATACTATTTCCTGTATTTTATCTTAGGATGGATATACATCCCAGGCATGTTTAAATTCAGTTCCTGTTGATTTACCAACCACAACTGCTGGAAGTTTGTTCCAAGCATCTACTACTTTTTCAGTCAAATAATATTTTCTCACGCTGCTTTTGATCTTTCCCCCAACTAACTTCAGATTGTGTCTTCTTGTTCTTGTGTTCACTTTCCTATTAAAAACACTTCCCTCCTGAACCTTACTTAACCCTTTAACATATTTAAATGTTTCAGTCATGTCCCCCCTTTCCCTTCTGTCCTCCAGACTATACAGATTGAGTTCATTCCTGATAAGTTTTATGCTTAAGACCTTCCACCATTTTTGTAGCCCGTCTTTGGACCCGTTCAATTTTACCAATATCTTTTTGTAGGTGAGGTCTCCAGAACTGAACACAAATGTGGTTTCACCCTGCTGTATACAGTGGGATCATAATCTCCCTCTTCCTGCTTGTTATACCTCTAGCTATGCAGCCATGCATTCTACTTGCTTTCCCTAAGTCTAAGTTCATTAAGTCTTTCCTGATAAGGAAAGTATTCCAGTACTCAAGGGGTTTATTTATTAATTGGATTTATTAACTGGATTTGTATGCCGCCCCTCTCAGAGGACTCTGGCTGCTGCAAAGAAGAGTGGATCAAATTATTCTCCAAAGTACCTAAAGGCAGGACAAGAAACACCAGGTTAGAAAGCAAGAGGCCATGAGTTCAAGTCCTGCCTTAGTCATGAAAACCATCTGGGTGACTTTACCTCCCAGGGTTATTGTTGTGGAGAAAATAGGAGGAGGAAGTGTTTGCTACCCTGAGTTATTCATGCAAACAACAAAGGTGATAAATGTGAACAGTTAAATCATGTTGAAATTGAACAAATTAGCTATTTTTTTTCTTATTTACAGTCTGTCTGGAAAAGAATTGAGTGCAGCTCTGGACATGTTTTTTTTCCTGCATGTTACAATGATGAAAAAGATGACTAACTACTCTACATTTGTGTGTTTTGGTAGAATAATTCTCTGCTGTTTTTTGTTAAGCCTGCAATGCTTTCACTGCTGCTGAAAACTGTCTGCTAAATAGAGCTGAGCGCGTATTACAGATTTAAATGACCTACTTTTTGAAACCATTTCTTTTGGGATTTCTTATTGATGTTTTTTTTTTCATTTCCTTGTTCCTTAACCTGATCTACACAAGAATGTGTTTTTATTATTTGTTTATTTTTCTAAAAAAAATTAAACTCAATTCTATTACTTTATCCTTGACTGAGAACACAACTGAATGATCCTTCCTTGTAAACATTTCTGGAATGTGAAATAAATAAATTTATTTATTTATTTATTGGATTTGTATGCCGCCTCTCTCCGTAGATTCGGGGCGGCTAACAACAATGATAAAAACAGCATGTAACAATCCAATAATAAAACAACTAGAAACCCTTATTATAAAACCAAACATACATAAATGTTTGTGTTATGGAGGATTGGATAAAAGTTTAGAGGATACTCCTAATGCCTCTTGACAACTTTCATTGTCATATTGTCACTGTTTATTAATTTACATTTCTATGACATTCATACATGGGAAGACAATTCCCAGTGCGCTCATCAAAAGAGAGGAATCTTATGAAGCACCATCAATAGGATCACCGTAAGCATTTGAAAGTCTATTTAATCCAGTATTTTTCAAATTTGGCAGCTTTAAAACGTGTGGACATCAATTTCCAGAGTTCCTCAATGTACAGTGGTACCTCTACTTAAAAACTTAATTTGTTCTGTGACCAGGTTCTTAAGTAGAAAAGTTTGTAAGAAGAAGCAATTTTTCCCATAGAAATCAATGTAAAAGCAAATGATGTTTGGGATTGGGGAAACCACAGGGAGGGCGGAGGGCCTGTTTCCTCCCAGGAGATTCCTAGAAAGGCCCCACGGAGGCTTCTCTCTCCCTACCTTCCGACAAGCAAAATCAATGGGGAAACCAGATTCATTTAACAACCTTATTACTAACTTAACTATTGCACTGATTCACTTACCAACTGTGGCAAGAAAGGTCGTAAAACTCACTTAACAAATGACTCACTTAACAAATGTCTCACTTAGGAACAGAAAGTTTGTGCTCAATTGTGGTCATAAATTGAGGACTACCTGTATTGGATCACAAATAAACAAATCTTTGACTTTTTGACTGTTTTAATTGAGGTATTTGGTTTTCCGTTATTGGGAAGATCTTTATTTATATAAATCCTCAGATTTTAGCTGCATATTAGTTTTTAAATAATTCTTGTGTGTTTTACTGAAAAAATGCAGAATGAAGCAGATATCAATATCAGACATTTGAATTAATATATCAGCATTAATACAGCCTATGTGCATTCATGCCTAAAGCAATATGTAAAGCCTTTTCTGATAAAAATGTATCTTATTTACGTGAAAGCCATTAATGGCGTATTCTGCTTTATAATTACTTTTTTCTGAATGTGTGAAATTGCAGTTAAACTATTTTCTTAATACTGTAATTTATATTTTCTTTTTGATAGTTAGTGATGGCTTTTTCAGGCTCCTGCCTTGGTGTGCATGTTTTCCAACCAGACAAACTGAGACAGGAAGATAAATTTATTACAATTTAGCAGAAAGGAAGATAAATTTATTACAATTTAGCAGAACATTCAGACAAAAGGGTTTCCTCATTCAAAGAGGGAACCCCGATCTTTAGCTTACATCAGGGGTGAAATCTATTCATTATTTTTATTTTATATGTTTATTTTGTCACGTACATATTGGTGGCATAGAAAGCTATAATATTTATGTACATAATACTAGTAATCTAGCAGGTTCTGAAGGTTCTGGAGAGAACCAGTAGTGGAAATTTTGAGTACAGTGCTCCCTCGATTTTCGTGGGTTTGAACTTCGCGAAACGGCTATATCACGGTTTTTCAAAAATATTAATTAAAAAATACTTTGCTGTTTTTTTCCCTATACCACGGTTTTTCCCGCCCGATGACATCATATGTCATCGCCAAACTTTTGTCCGCCTTTAATAATTTTTTAAAAAAATAAACTTTAATAAATAAACATGGTGAGTAATAATCTAAATGGTTGCTAAGGGAATGAGAAATTGCAGTTTAGGAGTTTAAAGTGTTAAGGGAAGGCTTGTGATACTGTTCATAGCCAAAAATAGTGTATTTACTTCCACATACTTCGCGGAAATTCGACTTTTGCGGGCGGTCTCGGAACGCATCGAAAATCGAGGGAACACTGTAGTTCAGGGAACCAACAAATACCACCTACTACTATCTTGTACGTGTTTGACAAACAAACAAATAATAAAATTAAAAGGAAGCCAACTATTCTCCGTGCTAATGGGCACTTGGCATTTATAGAACTGGCCAAGCTGTTCCTATTCTTCCTTGTAAAGATCTGACCATATAGATGATTAACATCTCTGAAGGCAGCAATACCTTAATCCCAGAAGCTCTGGAGGAAGCTGGCTGGATCAAACATTACAAGATCACATGCTCTGAGGCAAAGGCTTTTGTGGGTTGCTGAATGCCCCAGAGATATTAACATCAAACAATATCTTTATCTAAAAGAAGACCGTTTATTTTCTGGCGACCAATGAAATAGCCAGTACATGTTGTGGGATTATCAAAGAGAGTAGATTAGATTCCTTGTGGTGAATTATTTATGACCATAAGGGATGATCGGAAATGCCTTAGGGATAGGCTACTATACAGCTGCTAGCTGTTGGGAAGATCTGGGTATCTTTTGATGATGTACTTGGGCTGTGGGAGGAGGAAGAGGAGGAGGAAGTAAACTATCATCAAGGCTAGATGGACATCTGCAGTTTCAAGCATGAAATTCTTTATTCTCAAATTTGGTGGGGTGTCTCTGTGTTGAACACTATAGATTACTTGATTTAGCTATTCAGCAAAAGCCTAGGTGCTAAAATCTTTTTTGTAATTTTCTTTGGAAGCAGTATAAGGACTTGATGTATGGCTCTGATGACAGGATATAAGGAGAATTGTGCTCTCATCCTTTTTTTTTTAAAAAAAGAAGAAGTTGCATAACAATGAAATTGAGGCAAAAAATCCTTTAACCCAGTGGTTACTTATCCTCTGAGGCACATCCTGAAAATATAGTTAAGTGGTCATAAAACTAAAAGATTATTTGATGAAGAGGAACTTGGTTTGAGTTTATTTTATTTTATTGTTTGTTTGTTTGTTTAGTTAGTTAGTTAGTTAGTTAGTTAGTTAGTTAGTTAGTTAGTCCAAAACATGATGAAGGTTCCAGAGGATAAACTTATAGTAAGTTAAATCAATGAAAGACTAGAAGAAAGATATAGGAATAAAATATATCAATGAAAGAATAGAAGAAAAGATATTGTTGTTGTTGTTGTTGTTGTTGTTGTTGTTGTTGTTGTTATTATTATTCTTATTCTTATTATTATTATTATTATTTAGATTTGTATGCCGCCCTTTTCCAAAGACTCTATAAAGAAGGGGACGCTGATGTACTTATGCACACCCCTTACTGACCTCTTAGGAAACTGGAGAGGTCAATTGTGAATTTAACCGCTCTTGAGATATCACATTTTTTTCAATTAAAAAAAAGTATCAAAATCTTGTGGGTTTCATTTCAATATTATCCAGTATTGGGTTCCTGGGGGGACGGTGGGAGATGGCATTCCGGTAGGGAAAATGGAATTGTGTGTGCAGCTCCGCATGACCAATGGGCAGGTGAATGCACCAGTGCGCAATTTGGCTTTTCATTTCATTTCATTCATTCATTTATTGGATTTATATGCCGCCCCTCTCCGAAAACTCGGGGCGGCTAACAACAGTCATGAACAATGTACAGTAAAAATCCAATATTAAAAACTAACTTAAAACCCCTTAATATATAAAACCAGCATACGTACAAACATACCATACATACAGTTGTATCAGCCTAGGGGGAGAAGAAGTCTTAATTCCCCCATGCCTGGCGGCAGAGGTGGGTTTTGAGTAGCTTACGAAAGGCAAGGAGGGTAGGGGCAGTTCTAATCTCTGGGGGGAGTTGGTTCCAGAGGGCCGGGGCCGCCACAGAGAAGGCTCTTCTCCTGGGTCCTTGTTCATGTGCAGGAAGCCAAATCTCCCACGAGAATGTTCACGTATACGAGATTTCACATGTTGATGTTTTTTTCCTTCTGCACATGCACAGAAGTAAAGAAATCGCCAAAATTTGGCAAACTTTTGCACGCGCAAATATCCTCATGCAAAATTTGGTTTCCTGAGCATGCGCAGAAGCCAAATCTCACATGGGTGCACATACTTAACCTACCGTTCATGTGGAGCTGTGCACGCAATCGCACCGTTAACAGCAGTGATGGGGAATCCTTGCTTGATCTTATCCCACTAAATCTTCAACTAGCAGGTTTTGTATCCTGAGACAATGTCTTTTTTGACATCCAGGAAAGGCCGTCTGTGAACATCCAATGGACATTCTGCTGGGAAGAGCATGGTTCAAGAAGATAACAGTTTTTCCATCTTCCCTCGCCTGGCACCTTTCAGCAGATTATTTAATTTGTATTCTTTTATTAGGAAGACTTGATAGCCTAAATAGCCCTTTTCAAGGATTCCATGATTCCTGGATAGGACGTCAATTCTTGTGATCTTCGCCAGCTGACTAAACAAAGTCAGAGTCTCTTATGTATAGCCAGCAGTTTCTAAACAAAGTCAGAGTCTCATGTATAGCCAGCAGTTTTTTCTGTGTTAGAATTACACAACACACACACACACACACACACACACACACAGGAAGTCATATGAAACTGACTTGGTTTTCTACCAAAGCCGCCCCAAGTCCACAGAGAGGGATGGCATAAAAATCCAATAGATAGCTATATGGATGGATGGATGGATGGATGGATGGAGAGAGAGATACAGTATATAGTTAAATGGATGGATAGATAGAGAGATAGATATAGATATAGATGGAGGGAGTGAGGGAGAGAAAGAAAGGAAAGAAAGAAAGAAAGAAAGAAAGAAAGAAAGAAAGAAAGAAAGAAAATCCTGTGGGGAAAGGCAGCCTTAACTCTTTGTGGAGCTCCCAATCCTAATTTTCAGTTTCTAGAGCTCCCAAAAATCATACTACTAACATTAGTTTCAAATCATTAATGATTAGCCCAGCAATTGGTAACCTTAAACACTCAAAGAGCCACAGAAGCCCCCCGTTCAATTCTGGAGCTGACTGAAAGTGTGGTTACCCCATCATAGAGTCTCTTCCTAGCACGGCGTCCTTTTTCCTCTACCAGTCCTAACCGAAAGCTCTATCAATTGTGGAGCTGACCGGAAAGCCCGCCCCTTACCATAGAGTCTCCTCCTGGCATGCCCTGCTTCCCTCCTCCACAACCGGAAGCCCCTCTCAAAATTGTGGTGCCAACCAGTGAGAAGGAGCCACAGCAGAGGGATGAAAGAGTCACATGCGGCTCCAGAGCCACAGGTTGCTGACCCTTGTATTAGCCATTCAACTCTGCTTCTATTTGCCTGGCTGACTCGCCCTAATTCAATGGCCTAAAACAGTGATGGCGAACCTATGGCATGGATGCCACAGGTGGCATACGGAACCATATCTGCTGGCACATGAGACATTGCGCTAGCTCAGCTCCAATGTGCATGTGTGTGCCAGCCAGCTGATTGTTGGCTTACACAGAGGCTCCGGGAGGGCATTTTTGGCTTCCAGAAAGCCTCCGGAGGGATGGAAGAGGGCACCATCACTCACCTAAAATATTTCGCCATCACTGGCCTAAAATATTTACCTTTCCTTTCTGATGTATAGCCCTTTAAAATTGCCAGGGGGAAAGTTTATTAGCACTCTGTAATATCAGAAATAATATCTATTTCTGATATTACAGAAATAGAACTTATCTGCAAAAGGAAATTGTCCTTCACCTTAGGAAAGTCAGAAAATCAATTGACACGTCCTTCCAACTCCTACCATACAACAAACAGGTGAGCCAAAGTATACTTGGAATTCAAAAGCCTTGATTGCATCCAATTTCTAAGAATGCAAAAATACCCAGGAGTCCTTATTTATAGTCCATAAACTACCAAGTATAAGTTAATAGCCGCTGGCAACTATAATATTAGCACGTTGACCCTTGCATTTGTCTGTAAACATGACTTTTTCTACCAGTTCAGTGTATACACTGAGGGGAGGTTCTTTAGATACGCTACACTGAGGGGAGGTTCAGTGTATACACTGAGGGGAGGTTCTTGAGATACGCTACATAGTAAATATTTTTGTCTTGCCTCACGATAATTCTGTTTGCAGGTTTTGGTGAGAGGGAGTTATATTTTCATGTCCTATCTGATCAAAAAACCCACCCCCTTCTTAAATAAGGAAATCTATATCAAGCAAGTTGAAGATTAATGTGCTGTAACTGTGACATGCTGACACTTTGGAATATTTAAATCTTCACTACATTTACTTTCCTTGTCCAGGATAGTCGTAAAAGTTAAATACTGTAAAGGGAGAACAAAAAAAACACAATAAATAAAATGGGGGTTATGATAGTTCAGATACAAGAGAGAAACAAAGTTTTACAATATGCCCTTCAGGTAGCAGTTGTTGAACTGTTTTAGGTTACTAATTAATTCTCTATGCTGGGTGTCAGCTATAGATTTGCGCCTAAATTAGTAAGCCAGCCTACACCGAAGCATCCGGTCACAATTCAAAGTGTTGATAATGACCTTTAAAGCCCTTCATGGCATTGGACCAGAATACCTCCGGAACCACCTTCTACCGCACGAATCCCAGCGGCCGATAAGGTCCCACAGAGTTGGCCTTCTCCGGGTCCCGTCGACCAAACAATGTCATTTGGCGGACCCCAGGGAAAGAGCCTTCTCTGTGGCGGCCCCAGCCCTCTGGAATCAACTCCCCCCGGAGATTAGAACAGCCCCCACCCTCCTTGTCTTTCGCAAGTTACTCAAGACCCACCTATATCGCCAGGCATGGGGGAACTAAGACATCTCCCCCAGGCTTTCTTACCGTATATTTTATGTTTGGTATGTATGTGTTGCATGGTTTTTAACAGTTGGGGTTTTTTATATAATTTTTATTATTAGATTTGTTCCATTGTTATACTGTTTTTATTACTGTTGTGAGCCGCCCCGAGTGTTCGGAGAGGGGCGGCATACAAATCTAATATATTATTATTATTATTATCATTATTATTATTATTATTATTATTATTATTATTATTATTATTATTATTATCTTCCTTTAATGGCTCAGAGCAACAGTCCCCAACGTTTTCAGCTTGGCGGCTCATCCTTGGGGGAGGGCACGTGTGAATATTGCATTGATTATTGCAATGCGCTCTACATGGGGCTACCCTTGAAGAGTGTTCGAAGACTGCTGATAGTCCAGAATGCATCCGCGAGAGCTGTTATGGGTGTATCTTGGTACACCCAAATAATATTCCACGAGCTGCATTGGCTACCGATTAATCTCCGGGCACAATTCGGTATAAGATTTTTTATTTTCTCCACCATAAAGTAAAACAATATATAGTTATAAACACAACAACAAAGCTTAAAATCAATCATATACAAACTTTTATTTTCTCATTACTCCCTCAATGGAGGCTCTTATCTCTCCCCGTGTAAAATGTTCTGTTAATTTTATACAATATTAGCAATTCTTAAAATTATAAATTAATTTTTTCCCCTCTCCGTCTTACTACAAAAGGTTACAACAATGCAAAGAATAATAAAATCTCTTTTATCTAAATTTTAATTTTATATCATATAGCTAATTAAAAATTCTCTCTCTATATATACATCTTTAATAAAAGAAACTATTCATAATATATCGCCTACCTCGTAAAATAAAGTTCTATATGTTTAAGTCTAAACAATAAGTAAATTTTGTGTTATATCATTATATAGTGCTACCACCATTTCTCATCTTTGCCATCTGGCTTGCAAAGCTCTCCGGGCACAATTCAAAGCCTGGACTATAAAGCAGTATATGGCTAGGACCAGACTATCTTCAGGACTATATCCTGCCACGTACCTCCCAGAGACCAATAATATCTCACAGAGCTGGCCTTCTATGGGTCCCGTCACCTAACCAATGCAGGTTGGCGGGGCCAGAGGAAAGGGCCTTCTTTGTGGCTGCCCCAGTTCTATGGAACTAACTCCCCCTGATGTCCGTACTGCTCCTATCCTACTGGCCTTCCGAAAGGCAGTAAAGATCTGGGTTTGCCGACAGGCCTGGGGACTGTGAATACTATCATCTATCACCGCCAAATTGTGTCAATAGGTTAGGAATGTATTTTGATTGATTGGATTGTTGTGGGTTTTTTAAATAGGATTCTATTGTTTTATTATTTTAATGTTTAGTTTTAATATTAATTCTGACTTCTTCTCTTGTTGCATTATATTGTGTTTATATTGTTGTAACCCAACTTGAGTCCCGCATAGAAGTCAAACAAACAAACAAATAAGTTCACTCCTCCACTCGAAACAGAATACCCTACGAGACTAGACTTTCAATCCTGGGCCTAGAAAGTTTAGAACTAAGACGCCTTAAACAAGATCTAAGTATTGCCCACAAGATCATATGCTGCAACGTCCTGCCTGTCGGCAACTACTTCAGCTTCAACCACAACAACACAAGAGCACACAACAGATTTAAACTTAATATTAACCGCTCCAAACTTGACTGTAAAAAATATGACTTCAGTAACCGAGTTGTCGAAGCGTGGAACTCATTACCGGACTCCATAGTGCCATCCCCAAACCCCCAACACTTTACCCTTAGATTATCTACGGTTGACCTATCCAGATTCCTAAGAGGTCAGTAAGGGGCGAGTACAAGTGCACTAGAGTGCCTTCCGTCCCCTATCCTATTGCTCTCCTATATCTCTTATACCTTTCTTCTATACCTATATCTCTTCTTCTATTCTTTCATTGATATGTTCTATTACTATATCTTCTTTTCTATTATTTCTTAGATATATTTTACTATGAGTATCTCCTCTATAACCTTCATCATGTATTTTACTATGTGTATATAGATATACAGTATACCCACTAAAACCCTCATTGTGTATTGGACAAAATAAATAAATAAAAATAAATAAATAAGTGGACACACCCATTTACAACTCCATTTGTGCAAGCAGCAAGGGGGAAAAACCTTGCCAAGAAAACAGCAGGGACTAATTCAGGAAGTCTTCAAGAGACAAGACTGACTTGAAAGCAGCTCTCCCCCAAAATACAGCCAGGCTAACATCACATATAAAACAAGCCATAAGTTTGAATACAATTGAATTCCAGGATGTTTTATTTCCTGTTTTTCCATTTGCCATTAGCACTGCAAGGATATGGCTTGGCTTGACCTGCCAAAGTTAACTACATTTGACACTTATGAAATGGACGGGTTTACCTTAGGTGCACTGAAAGGCCAGAAATAAATGGCTCCAGACATCACCCGGAGCTTCAAAATAGCATCTTCACTTATTGATGGTCAGGCATCTTTTATTATCACTGCTCTTTCAAACAGAACACTGTTGAGAGGGAAGGAGGAAAGCATCTCCACTGGGAACTAAAAGGACATGAAACAAAAGGAACACAGCAGCCATGCCCAACCTGATGTCATCCATACAAATGTCATTATCACAGATTATGCCGTCTGCTATATTGGGAAGGGTGGACCAAGATCATTGGTACTGATAGAAGATTTGTAGCTCAGGATTGAACTGTAGGATCCTTGGTGCTCTCGGCCCTTGGTTGTTTTCTTGCAGACCTTTCATTACCCGAAATAATAATAATAATAATAATAATAATAATAATAATAATTATTATTATTATTATTATTATTATCATCATCATCATCATCATTATCATCATCATCATCATTATTATTATTATTTAGATTTGTATGCCGCCCCTCTCTGGAAACTCGGGGCGGTTCACAACAATAATAAACAATGTACAAATCCAATATTTAAAAACACAATTAAAAAAACCCTTATAATAAAATAATCACACAACCCAATCAAACCATACATAAACCAAGTACAGTGATACCTTGTCTTACAAACTTAATTGGTTCCGGGACGAGGTTCTTAAGGTGAAATGTTTGTAAGACGAAACAATGTTTCCCATAGGAATCAATGGAAAACCGATTAATGCGTGCAAGCTCAAAATTCACCCCTTTTGCCAGCCGAAGCGCCCGTTTTTGCGCTGCTGAGATTCCCCTGAGGCTGCCCTCCATTGGAAATCCCACCTCCGGACTTCTGTGTTTTTGTGATGCTGCGATTTCACTGAGGCTCCTCTCGCTGGAAAATCCCACCTCCGGACTTCCGTTGCCAGCAAAGCGCCTGTTTTTGCACTACTGGAATTCCCCTGCTGGGATTCCCCTGCAGCATCACAAAAACACGGAAGTCCGGAGGTGGGGTTTTCCATGGAGGGAAGCCTCAGGGGATTCCCAGCAGCGCAAAAACGGGTGCTTCACTGGCAACGGAAGTCTGGAGGCGGGGCATCCCAGCAGCGGCGGTTGGTTTGTAAGGTGAAAATAGTTTGTAAGAAGAGGCAAAAAAATCTTAAACCCCGGGTTTGTATCTCGAAAAGTTTGTATGACGAGGCATTTGTAAGATGAGGTACCACTGTAGTTAGGGGAGGTGTCCATTTCCCCATGCCTGGCGGCAAAGGTGAGTTTTCAACAACTTACGAAAGGCGAGGATGGTGGGGGCAGTTCTGATCTCCGGAGGGAGTTGGTTCCAGAGGGCCGGGGCCGCCATAGAGAAGGCTCTTCTGGGCCCTGCCAGACAACATTGCTTAGTCAATGGGACCCGGAGAAGGCCCATTCTGTGGGACCCATTCGGCCGCTGGGATTTGGGTGGCAGAAGATGGTCCTGGAGGTATTCTGGTCCTCACCTAGGTGACATCGCTCCTTGTCCACCTCTGGTAATGTCAGTTTCTGAGGAGGATGAGCCAGGCCTCTCTGCATACCCTGGGCCAGTAGGGTTGCCAGCTGATGCAGAGAGTGAGAGTGAGGGAGAAAGTGACCTGGAGGAATCTGAGGAACCACCATAGGGGGTTGATATATCAATGGGAGAGTGGTCCCAGTCAGAGGATGAAGAAGACATTAGAGTGGATGACTTACTCTTAGATGCTAGATACAGGAACTTACTGAGAAGACAACAGAACTTGTATGGTAAAAGGAAATAAGCTTGCAGCTTTAACTCTTGGGGATTTACCACTTCCAGCAACTATAAAAGCAAATTGAATAGAGAATAGCCCAGCTTCCTCTTCTTTGTGGCAATCCCTGAGATATTGGAACACTGCTCTCGTGTCTCCCCTGGTCCTTCTTTTCATTAAACTAGACATACCCAGTTCCTGCAACTGTTCTTCATATGTTTTAGCCTCCAGTCCTCTAACCATCTTTGTTACTCTTCTCTGTACTCTTTCTAGAGTCTTAACATCCTTTATGCATTGTGGCAACCAAACCTGAATGCAGTATTCCAAGTGTAGCCTTACCAAGGCCTTATAAAGTGGTATTAACATTTTATGTGATCTTGATTCTATCCCTCTGTTGATGCAGCCTAGGACTGAAATGGCTTTTTTGGCATCTGCTGCACATTGCTGGCTCATACTGTATGTGATTAAGTTCTTGCTTGAAGCTTTGCTAGAGCCCAGTAACAGCTGGAAAAGGAAAAACACACACACTGAAGCAGCAACTCATCCCATTTGTGGTGCAAAATAGGTAGTCCTCGACTTACAACATTTAGTGACCATTCAAAGTTACAACAGCACTGGAAAAAGTTACTTATGACTCTTTTTCACACTTACGATCTTTGTAGCATCTCCATGACCCTGTGATCAAATTGAGATGATTGACAACTGACTCATACTTATGACTGTTGTTGTCAGGGGGAAATGCTCCCAGTTCGTTCATGCCTGTCGGTCATCTTAGAGCCAATCGTGAAGGCAGCATGAGGCTCCGCCCTCCCACCTGGACGCCGCCATTTGGGTTCTTTTACCTTTCACGCATGGACAAAGTCTTCGGTGTATGATAAAAGGGCAAAATTACCCTGTTTCTCTATTACTCTTTTGCATTGCTCTGTAAACAACTCTCGGGTTACTCATGCACGCATTCTCCAAGCCTTGCCCCAAAGCAAGAAATAATGTTACACGGAACTTTCTGTCTAAAGTTCTGAGTGATGACTTCATTATATCAAGAAATAGTTACAATGCAAAACAGTTGAGTAATATACATTTTATAGCCATAATTCTGCTTATAAAAAGAAGTCCAAAGAACAAGTTGTTAAACAGTTAGTGCAGCCCGGTTCTGTAATTTTATTCCCAACCTTTGGTTTAGGTATGTTTACTTCCTTTCTCCTGCCATAATTAATGTCATGCTATTCTCTGAGTTCTCAGAGAGGGGCGGCATACAAATCTAATTAATAATAATAATAATAATAATAATAATAATAATTATTATTATTATTATTATTTATTAGATTTGTATGCTGCCCCTCTCCGAAGACTCAGGGTGGTATTGATTGGTAGCATACATGGATATAACACTGTTTATATACACCAGATGGGTACTAAAAAGAGGGGACCCTTCCCTTATTATTATGGTTACCACATCACATACATGCACACAGACAGACAGACAGACAGACAGACAGACAGACAGACAGACAGACAGACAGATGCTCAAATTCTTTCTGGTGTTTCTATAAGAAACTTAATTCTGTTGGTTGAAACTTCTGCCTTTGCCTGATTGATCAGATGGACCTTCCTTCCCATCTATTTATGGGAATACAGCTCATAATACAGCTCATCTGTCTGCATTTCAGACACAAACACTCTAGAAAACGTCCAGAGATACTTTACTAGAAGAGCCTTCCACTCCTCCACTTGCAACAGAATACCCTAGCCTTACAATCCTAGGTTTAGAAAGCTTAGAACTACGTCGCCTTAAACACAACCTAAGTACAGCCCATAAAATCATCTGCTATAACGTCCTTCCTATCAATGACTACTTCAGCTTCAACCACAACAAAACATGAGCACATAACATATACAAACTCGACTGCAGGAAATGGGACTTTAGTAACCAAGTAGTTGATGCATGGAACTCATTACCTGACTCTGTAATATCATCACCTAACTCCCAGAACTTTACCCTAACACTATCCACTGTTAACCTCTCCCGATTCCTAAGAGATCAGTAAGGGGCGTGCATAAGGGCACCAGAGTGCCTTCCGTCCCCTGTCCTAATGTTTCTCTTTTACTAGTATCATGTATGTAAATATTATTATATTTCTGTATACCTCCAATACGTACTTGACAAACAAATAAACAAATAAATAAATAAATAAATAGACAATGGGGTTATTTATTTATGTAAACTTCCCATTTATATAAACTATGGCTGAAGACTAATCAAGGAGATTCCAGCTCTATTCTGACTTATTTGTCTCAACTGATTGTTTTACTTCTATGTTGAGACAGATGAGGAGCACATTGTGAGATACTTGTGTCTCGATATCAGACACAAATATTTGCAACATTTCAGTGAGTGATGACATCATGTCCATGTCATCATTTGCTCACCTTCCCCAGTATGGATATCCAGGTATAAGATCTTCTCATAACTGTAGATTAGTTTTTAGATTAGATTATTATCATTAGAGTTGGAAGGGACCTTGTTGGTCATCTAGTCCAACCCCCCTCTCAAGCAGGTGTTCCTACACCATTTCGGACAAATAGCAGTCCAATCTCCCTTTGAAAGTCTCAAGTGTTGGAGATCCCACAACCCCTGCAGGCAAGCTGTTCCACTGGTTGATCGCTGTCACCATTAGAAAATAAAGTTTCTGGTAAAGTTCAGAAAAAGTTCATCCTTATTTCGGTTGTAACTGAACTATTTTTAGCTTCTCTTGATCTTTCGCCATGTCAGGAAGGGGAATGCCGTGCTTCCTCTAGATGTCAATTATTGATCTGAAATTACTAATCAAAATATCAGGTTCTATTTCATGCTAAACAGCTAGGGTTTTTCCCAGAGTAGGCAGATTTTTAGATTGCAAACTTCCTCGTAGTGAGAGCAAAGTTATTCCTGAGTCGGGTGTATACTGCTTACATTATTCTGCCATCTCTTTTAGTTCTATCTTTCCTGACAAATGCTGACTTAGGACAGTGAGAGTGAATTTAGCGCATTGGTGAAACATCTGATTACATTATCCCTATTGTTATGCAGGGCTGGCTCTATGCGGTGGCATCTGCAATTAATTTTGGAAAGACCGGTTTAAAGAATGAAATGGATTTCATTTCTGACGGTCTCCTGTCTCCGCTTGTATTTTAAAGCATCCTCTTTCTTTGATTTATATTGGGGGGAAAGGCTCATCAAGAAGGCAAGAGCTACAATCCGCTGCCTTTGGCTCCCAAAATGAAAGCTTAGAAGCACCATTAAGAGGATGACTGCAGGAAAATACACAAGCTGAAATATTATTATGTGTTCACAACCTTTTTTTCGCCCTGTTCCTTCTGGTTGCTTTTATATTCTTGCTAAGACTTTTTTAGTGCAGTTAGTTTTGACAGATATTCTTAAGTTTGTCCTCAAGGTACCGTTTTCAAAGGCAATATAGCCATTTAGGCAATACAATAGGCAGAATTTATAATGGGGAGAAAGAAAATTGCGGGATAGGGTCAAGACAACTTGTTTGTCCTCCTTCTGACCTTGGTTTACTAACTTTTAAGCTAGTTCCCATAGATTGAATAGGAAAAGTTAGCTCCAAAGCAAGGGGGGTCAGCAATCTGCAACTCTGGAGCCGCATGTGGCTCTTTCATCCCTCTGCAGCAACTCCCTGTTGCCAGTCGGCTCCACAATTGATAGGACTTTTGATCAGGACAGGTAGAGGAAAAAGGATGCCGTACTAGCCAGAGACTCTATGGTGGGTTGGGAATTGACTTCCGGTCGGCAGATGAAAAAGGATGCCGCACTAGGAAGTGACTCTATGGTGGGGGCACTGGACTTCCAACCAGCAAAGGAAAAAGGACACCATGCTAGGAGGAGACTATGGTGGGGGAACCAGACTTCCGGTCAACTCCAGAATTGAACGGGGGGGCTTCCGGTTAGAACCTTTGTGGCTCTTTGAGTGTTTAAGGTTGCTGACTCTTGAGCTAGAGCAGCGATGGCGCACTTTTTTAAGCTCAGGTGTGTGTGTATGCAATAGCACGGGGGAGGGGGGTGCCCATGCCCATAATGCAATGCCCTCCCCCATGTGCATATGCGCATAACCCGTCCTCCCAGACTTCCAGTTGGCTCATTAGGGCATTTTTTGCCCTCCCCAGGTTTTAGGAAAGCCTATAGAGCCTATGGATGGCGAAAAACAGTCCCAACAGGCCTACCGGAATTCCGGTAGGCCCCGATAGGCCTATTATTTATTTATTTATTTATTTATTTATTTATTCATTCATTCATTCATTCAATCATTCATTCACTTACTGACTTATTTATTTATTTATTCACTTACTTATTCACTTACGTATTTATTTATTTTTCTATTTATTTATTTATTTATTTTTCTATCTGTCTGTCTGTCTGTCTGTCTGTCTGTCTGTTTCTTTGACTTTTATGCCGCCCCTCTCTGAGGTCTTGTGGCGGCGCACAACATATAATAAAACAGTATATAACATTTCAGGTCCAATTAATTAAATATAAAATCTAAAACTAAAAACCATAAAAAAACCAGTCATTCATATTAAATCAAATTTCTCTCAGGCCAGGGGGCAAGAATCTAATGGCCCCAAGCCTGGCATCATAAATGAGTCTTAAGATTCTTGTGGAAGGCAAGGAGGATGGGGGCAGTTGATTCCAGAGGGCCAGCCCCCCCCCCAGAGAATGCTCTTCCCCTAGGCCCTGCCAACCAACATTGTCTAGTTGATGGGACCTTGAGAAGGCCAACTCTGTGGGACATAACCGGTTGCTGGGATTCATGTGGCAGGAGGCAGTCCCATAGGTATTTTGGCCCGATGCCATGTTGGGCTTTATAGGTCATAACCAACACTTTGAATTGCATCCAGAAACCAATTGGCAGCCAATGCAGTTCATCCATAGGCTCTGGACACTTTCCTAAAGCCTGGGGTGGGTGAAAACAGCCTATCCCTGCCCTCCAGAAAGGCGCTGAAGCTGACTTAGGTCAATGGCTCATGTGCCCTCAGATATGGCTCCAAGTGCCACCTGTGGTACATGTGCCATAGGTTTGCCATCACTGATCTAGAGCAATAAGAACTGTTATCCTCAGAGTTGGCCTTCTCCGGGTCCCGTCGACTAAACAATGTCGTCTGGCGGGCCCCAGGGGAAGAGCCTTCTCTGTGGCGGCCCCGGCCCTCTGGAATCAACTCCCCCCGGAGATTAGAACTGCTCCCACCCTCCTCGTCTTCCGTAAACTACTTAAGACCCATCTATACCGCCAGGCATGGGGGATTTGAGACACCTTTCCCCCAAGCTTATTATAATTTATGTTTGGTATGTATGTGTTGTTTGGTTTTTTAATTGATAGGGTTTTTTAGTTTTTTTCTTAATATTAGATTTGTGCCTGTACAATATTGGTTTATCACTTGTTGTGAGCCGCCCCGAGTCTTCGGAGAGGGGCGGCATACAAATCTAATAAATTATTATTATTATTATTATTATTATTATTATTATTATTATCCTCCTTGGTGGAAAAGTTTACTTATAATTTCTAAATTGCGCATCTCTGTTTGAGCACAAGATTCATAGGCTGGCGAGATTGCTTTGAATTCCTTTGAATCTTAATGTTGCAAGCAGGAAAGACTTTTAATTGGGGCTGGGTTCTTTGCTAATTTACCTGTCCAACACCTTGTTGCATTTATACCTTGTGCTAAGCGACAATTTGATATGTTCAGTTCTGCTTAGCAGGTTTTGCAACCTAAGGCATTATTTTTATACATACGGTACATGCTCAGTCATTCCCACGGCTTATATGATATGATATAAGCAGTGAAGGGCTACCACAATTTTTACTACCACACTGTGGGCATGGCTTATGCAGGATGCCCTGCGTTTCTTTCAACATCTTTCAGTGCAAATTGGGTGCTCTGGGGTGGAGCTCCATTTTCACTACCCCACTGCGTCGTCATCCCGTCTGGGCAGCAGCCCACCCCTGGATATAAGCAATATCATACAAAGTGCGGACAATTAGTAAGAAACTCTGATGATGTGATTGGTTACATCATCTGATAAATGCTAATATGTCCATTACCCCTCCACCAACATCTGGGAGATGTTTGCAAGCAGCAATAGTTGGGGCATTCACAACTTCTGGAGGCAAGCTGGTCCACTGATTAACTGTTCTGACTGTCAGGAAATTTCTCCTTAGTTCTAAGTTCTCCTTGTTTAGTTTCCACCCATTGCTTCCAACCCACATTCCTTCCAAACCTTTCATTCTTCTCCTTCTCCCTGTCTCTGTCTCTCCCTCCCTCCCTTCTCTCTCTCCATTCCTAGGAAACTGCAATTTTATTCATGAAACCGTAAAGACTAGATGTTGTGTGTGACATAAACAAACCTTCAGTTGCCAAGTTCTACTACGGGATTATTTACTTGCTTCCGGCTCTCTATAATTTGATGGAAATCATTTTGGCAAGGCTATCTATAACTGCTCCTTTGAGCTCCTGTAAACGCCTATTTGGGTCATTAAGTTCAGGTACCTAGCAATCTATTCCTTTTAGCTTTAGTCCAGGTACACAATTAGCGTCGCTGCTACTTGTTCGCCTGTGCTCTTCCCCTGTGGATACTGTACCCTCCAGTCTGGACTCATCTTCCAGTATTACTCAGGGACCGCCTTCTGCTGCACGAATCCCAGCTACCAGTTAGGTCCCACAGAGTGGGTCTTCTCTGAGTCCCATCAACTAAACAATGTCGCTTGGCGGGGCCCAGGGGAAGAGCCTTCTCTGTGGCGGCCCCGGCCCTCTGGAACTAACTCCCCCCAGAGATTAGATTTGCCCCCACCCTCCTTGCCTTTCGTAAGCTGCTTAAAACCCACCTCTGCCACCAGGCATGGGGGAACTGAGATACTCTTTCCCCCTAGGCCTTTACAATTTTATGCATGGTATGTCTGTATATATGATTGGTTTTTATAATAATGGGTTTTTAACTGTTTTTAGTATTGGATTATTGTTATATGCTGTTTTATTACTGTTGTTAGCCGCCCCGAGTCTGCGGAGAAGGGCGGCATACAAATCCAATAAATAGACAGACAGACAGACAGATAGATAGATAGATAGATAGATAGATAGATAGATAGATAGATAGATAGATACATACATACATACATACATACATACATACATACATACACACACACTTAACAACCTTGTTACTAACTTAATAACCGTGTTGATTCACTTAACAACTGTGGCAAAACGGTCATAAAATGGGGCAAAATTCACTTAACAACTGTCTCACTTAGCCACAGACATTTTGGGGCTCAATTGCAGGGCTTCTGATGCAGTTATATTGTACTGCAGTTACTGTAGTATTAAGGTTTATACGTATATAATACCATCTGTGTGTCTGTGGATTTAATTATGCTGTATGTCTTTCAAATCCTTTGCCTTTTCACTCTTTCTTAAGTTCACATTATCCTGGTTTAAAGGTCCACTTGACTCTTCTTCTTGTGCCGTATCCATCTCAGACGTTGACGATCATGTTGGCAATCCTAATTTTAACAACAGCTGCAAGAAAAAATGCTGTTGAGTTTTGTTCAAACCAGTCCCTTTTTCTGCCTGGATCTCATTTGCCTTCAATTTGCCTTGGAGGATTAAGTGAAGTATGCCATATTTTTCTCATTGTCTCATCACATGTCCAAGATATTCCAACTTTTGCTCTCTTTTTTTGGTTTTGATTATTTCCCTTGGGCTTCTGAGGAGGGTTATCACTGCCCCATTTCTGATTTTGTCCACCCAACTTATACGTTACAACTGCCTTTAAATCCGCATTTCAAATGCGTCTGGTCTCTTCCAGTGGCTTTCTGCCAGAGACCAACTCTACACTCCATAGAGCAGGATAGAAAAGAATAATAATAATAATAATAATAATAATAATAATAATAATAATGATAATTTATTTCATTTGTATGCCGCCCCTCTCCGAAGACTCAGGGCGGCTCACAACAACGATAAAAACAATATTATACTGGCACAAATCTATTATTAAAAAAAACTAAAAACCCTATCATAATTAAAAACCAAACAGCACATACATACCAAACATAAATTATAATAAGCCTGGGGGAAAGGTGTCTCAAATCCCCCATGCCTGGCGGTATAGGTGGGTCTTAAGTAGTTTACGGAAGACAAGGAGGGTGGGAGCAGTTCTAATCTCCGGGGGGAGTTGATTCCAGAGGGCCAGGGCCGCCACAGAGAAGGCTCTTCCCCTGGGGCCTGCCAGACGACATTGTTTAGTCGACAGGACCCGGAGAAGGCCAACTCTGTGGGACCTTATCGGCCACTGGGATTCGTGCAGTAGCAGGCGGTTCTGGAGGTACTCTGGTCCAATGCCATGTAGGGCTTTAAAGGTTATGACCAACACTTTGAATTGTGACCGGAAACTGATCGGCAGCCAATGCAGGCCACGGAGTGTTGTAGATACGTGGGCGAATCTGGGAAGCCCCACAATGGCTCTCGCCTCTCAGATGTAGCATCTGACAAGCCTGATTTTCAATCTGCCAAACTAATTCACTTGGTTAGCTTTGCAAAATAGTTATTTTCTTCTTTGATGGATCATATTTAGTCTGATTGCTTAACTATGTCAGGGAAGAAACATCCTGCTTGAAAGGAATGTTGTACCCTCCCTCAATATAGCTTATGGTGTCGAAGGAATGAACATGCATATTTAGCAATTGCGCTTGGATTTTTATACTGCTTTATGGTGCTTTACATCTACCCTGTTTCCCCGATAGTAAGACACCCCCGATTGTAAGACGTATCGGGGGTTTCAGGGGGGTCGGCTAATATAAGCCATACCCCGAAAGTAAGACATATGTCTTACTTTCGGGGAAACACGGGGGTATTGCCACCTCCCTCTCATCTAGCTGCGTGCCGCCTCCTGCCCACGTCCGCACCGTCCCCCTCTCCATACGTCGCCGTGTCTGCCGCCTCCCTCTGATCCAAATGAGCGCCGCCTCCTGCCCACTTCCGTGCCACCCCCCTCCAGACGTCACCGCGTCTGCCGCCTCCGTCTGATCCAAATGAGCGCCGCCTCCTGCCCACGCCTGCGCCGTCCCCCTATCCATACGTCGCTGCGTCTGCCACCTCCCTCTGATCTTAATGAGCGCCGCCTCCTGCCCACTTCCGCGCCGCCCCCCCTCCATACGTCACCGTGTCTAAATGTTAATTTTATGGTTAAAACAAAAAATTCGGCAATTTTTTTCCAATATAAGACATACCCCGAAAGTAAGACATAGTGGGGCTTTTGGGGATAAAAAGAAAGTAAGACACTGTCTTACTTTCGGGGAAACACGGTATTTATTTATTTACTTGTTTGTTTGTTTATTTGTTTTGTCAAGTACATATTGGTGGTATACAAAGATATAACCGCGGAGTCCATGGATAGGGGTGGCATACAAGTCCAGTTAATAAATAACAATATTTATATTCATGATACATTAAGACAGGGGACGGAAGGCACTCTGGTGCAATTATGCACGCCCCCTTACTAACCTCTTAGGAATCGGGAGAGGTCAACAGTGGATAGTCTAAGGGTAAAGTTTTGGGGGTTAGGTGATGCTACTACAGAGTCAGGTAGTGAGTTCCATGCATCAACTACTCGGTTACTAAAGTCGTATTTCCTGCAGTCAAGTTTAGAGCAGTTTACTCTAAGTTTGTATCTGTTATGTGCTCATGTGTTGTTGTGGTTGAAGTTGAAGTAGTCGTTGACAGGAATGATGTTGTAGCAGATGATCTGTCTCTAAGAATTTACAGAGTCAGCATATTTCCCCCAACAATCTGAAGTCATCATTTTACCAACCTTGGAAGGATACAAGGTTGAGTCAACCTTGACCCAGTAAGGATCAAACAACTTCAATAATAATGAAGAAGAACATTTGTAGCTCAGGGTTGAAATGAAAAGTAACTGGGGCTTTCACAACTTCTGGAGGCAAGCTGTTCCACTGATTAGTAATTGTTCTAAATGTCAGGAAAGTTCTCCTTAGTTCTAAGTTGCTTCTCTCCTTGTTTAGTTTCCACCCATTGCTTCTTGTTCTACCCTCAGGTGCTTTGGAGAATATGTTGACTCCTTCTTCTTTGTGGCAACCCCTGAGATATTGAAACACTGCTATCATGTCTCCCCTGCTCCTTCTTTTCATCAAACTAGCCCTGCCCAGTTCCTGCAACCACTCTTCATATGTTTTAGCCTCTAGTCACCTAATTATCTTTGTTGCTCTTCTCTGCACTGTTTCTAGAGTCTCAACATCCTTTTTGCATCGTGGCGACCAAAACTGAATGCAATATTCCAAGTGTAGCCTTACCAAGGCTTTATAAAGTGGTATTAGCACTTCCCGTGATCTTGATTCTGTCCCTCTGTTAATGCAGCCTAGAACTGTGTTGGGTTTTTTGGCAGCTGCTGCACAGTGCTGGCTCATATTTAAATGGTTGTCTACTATGACTCTGAGATCCCTCACACAGTTACTACTGTTGAGCAAAGTACTACATATACTGTACCTGTGCATTTTGTTTTTCTTGCCTAAATGTAGAACCTTACTTTTTTCACTACTGAATTTCATTTTGTTACATAGCACCCATTGTTCAAGTTGGTCAAGATTGCAGTTCTTACATTGTTATGTTGCAGAAACTAACAAAGTGCCATTATCCCAAAGCTGAAGAAGCTTCATAGATGAGAAGCAAAACATCTTCTTGAAAAAAGCACCTTTGGAACAACCATGAACTGGATGACTGAGAATCTCCATAGACATAGACATTAACACCAAGTAATAGTTTAGTAATTGTTGTGGTTAGCTCTGGCCCAGCTCCTGCCCCAAGGACTTTGGATATGGGGGAGACATCCACATGCTGCAGGCCTGTTTCCCCCCCCCCGGTGGAATCTGCTGATGAAGACTCCTCTGACCAAGACGACATGAGTGACAGGGAGGAGGAGAGTGTGGCAGACAGCTCAGAAGGAGATCAATTATCTATCTCCTCCTTGGATTCGGAACAAGAGTTAATGATACAGCCACGCATGCGGAGAGCGATGCATAGGCAACAACAACTGAGAGATTATTATCAAAGAAAATGAGGCCACCTGTGGTTGGGTGGGGCTGTGGTAAATAGTGAGGCTGCTATAAATATCAGCCTGTAGGTTTGGCCATTGTGGAGGATTATCTGATCGTTGTGTTTCGTGACTGCTTTGCTGACTTTGACCTTTTGTGTGCTGATTTTTCCCCGCTTTGAAACTAAACCAGAGCAGAGTGTGTTTCACTTTGTGAAAGAAGAAGGACTGTGAATTGCCTCACAGCTGCAAGCTATGTATCTCAGAACTGATAAGGGACTTGTACAAATTACCAGTTTGGTTGGAGACGAGTGCTCTTTGCTATCCCAAAAGAGGGCTTAGTTTAAGTGAATTTTCATTATAAAGAACATTGTTTTGAATTTTCAAACGTGTGCGTGTCTGAAATTTGTACCTGTGAATTTTTGGGAGGAGTCTACCAGAGAGCCCGACAGAAGAGTAATTAATAATATTATAGATATTTAGTAATATTCATTCATACAACATTCAGTGATATTTATTAATACATGTTAATGGCCCAAGAAGAGGAATCAAATTAGAAATCCCCAAGGATGTCCACCCATAGCAATCCACCTCTGCTGTTGAGAGGAACCAGAACCACCAACCATTTCCTTAATTAAAAGAAAAATCGGGAAAAGGGAGAAAATATAGAAGCAGATATTCTGCTTGCACACAGAACAAAGGGATAGACTTGTTCTTTCTCAAATGGCTTCAAGACCACAATTTGTGGACTCTGCACTTATTTTGGGTGGGGTAGGGGGTTAGGGACTTTGTTTTTTGTAGCCATCCAAGAATGTATCCAATAGACAAATGGCAAGTACACAAGGAATTAGCAAACCACAGCCCTGGATCATCTCAGACAAAATTTGAGATATAGTTCCAAAAATAATTATTTAAAAAGATCTGGCTCCAGGTTGGGGTCAATGAAGCAACAACAACAACAGCAACAGGGTCAGCGAAGTACAGTACAATTTACCATAGTATGAAAACACAGCTAACACAGTCACAACACTAGTGAACTCCCACACTCTGGTGGTTTTCAAATGAAGACTAGATGGTGGAGAAAAATGAGAAATTCTTACACGGCGCAAAAGATTGGACTAAATGAGCTATGTTCTTTCAAACATAGATATTCTATGTGGCTAGACTTTTATGGTCCTTTACAAAGCAGTTATTGCTAACAACGCATCCAAGGATCTGGAGATCCAACAAACATATCATGTATGTCTCCATCTCCTGACGCAAGTCTCAAATGATTCAACTTTGGCCGGATTTTGAAGGATCGTTGCTCCAGAATGAATTTTATTCTTTTTGAGAAGAATAGCATCTCTATTTATATTTTGCATAGAATACAGAAGGATACTTCTGGCACATAACATATTTCAGATTGAAATATGATTCACATAGTCAGACATACTCAATCTCGATGACTATAGGTTCTTCTTCTTCTTCTTCTTCTTCTTCTTCTTCTTCTTCTTCTTCTTCTTCTTCATCTTCTTCTTCATCTTCTTCTTCATCTTCTTTTCTTCTTCTTCTTCCTCTTCTTCTTCTTCTTCTTCTTTTCTTCTTCTCCGTCTTCTTCTTCTTCTTTTTCCTCTTCTTCTTCTTCGTCTTCATCTTTGTCTTCATCATCTGCTTCTTCTCTTCTTCTTCTTCTTCTTCTCCTCCTCCTCCTCCTCCTTCTCCTCCTCTTCTCTTCCTCTTCTCTTCCTCCTCCTCCCCCTCCCTCTGCCTCTCCTCCTCCTCCTCTTCCTTCTTCTTTTCTGCTTCCCCATCTCTTCTTCTTCCTCCTCCTCCTCCTTCTTTTCTGCTTCCCCTTCCCCTTCTCTTTCTCCTTCTTCCATTTATTCATGTCTGATTCTTGGGAGACTACCTGGACATCCCTGAAATTTTCTTGGTGAGGTTATTCAAATGTATTTTGCCATTGCCTTCTTCCTATAGCTGAAAAAAAATGACTTGCCCAAGGTCAACTAGATAGCTGTGTCTCTACGGTAAGACTGGAACTCACACTCTCCCAGTTTCTAGCCCAATGTCTTAACCTGTGAAGGTTTAAAAAATGGGTTAGTTAGTAGACCTAGGAGAGCCAGTTGGATATAATCTCCGGAGACTCGGACTCACTAGTAAAGACTAATGACAAAGGTGTTGGACATGTTTTATCATGAGAACTCATTGGCCATTTTTGTCTTTCTTGCTTTAAGCCCAACCAGACTCACATGATTGCTTTTTTAGGAATAAAGTAATGATCTCTATGGAAGTTGCTTTCATTTCATTGTGAAAGTAATAGTAAATAAATGCATCAGCATAACTGGAGGAGATAACGGACAAGTTGACATCTGTCAATACTCTTGCTAAATATTCTGCTGCTGCTAGAGGTAATAATCTATAGAGTAATTGAGGGAAGCTTCTTTCAAAATCCTGGGGCATTAGGCTCTTCTCCAGGGAGAACTTCCTTCTCATTAGGTGGCCAAAGTATCTCAGTTTCATCTTCAGGATCTAGCCTTCTAAGAAGCAGTCAGGGTTGATCTCCTCTAGAACCAACTGGTTTGATCGCCTTGCAGTCCAAGGACCTCGCAGGAGTCTCCTCCAGCACCATAGTTCAAAGGCCTCAATTCTTTGGCACTCATACTTTCTTATGGTCTAACTTTCACATTCATACATTGCAACTAGGAAAACCAAATACAGTAATGCCTCGTCTTACAAACGCCTCGTCATACAAACTTTTCAAGATACAAACCCGGGATTTAAGATTTTTTTGCCTCTTCTTACAAACTATTTTCACCTTACAAACCCACCGCCGCCGCTGGGATGTCCTGCCTCCGTATTTCCGTTGCCAGCAAAGAACCCGTTTTTGTGCTGCTGGGATTCCCCTGAGTCTCCCCTCCATGGGAAACCCCACCTCCGGACTTCCGTGTTTTTGTGATGCTGCAGGGGAATACCAGCAGCGCAAAAATGGGCGCTTCGCTGGCAATGGAAGTCCGGAGGTGGGGTTTCCCAGTGAGGGGAGCCTCAGTGAAATCGCAGCATCGCAAAAACATGGAAGTCTGGAGGTGGGGTTTCCCATGGAGGGGAGCCTCAGGGGAATCCCAGCAGCACAAAAACGGGCGCTTCGGCTGGCAAAAAGGGTGAGTTTTGGACTTGCACGCATTAATCACTTTTCCATTGATTCCTATGGGAAACATTGTTTCGTCTTACAAACTTTTCACCTTAAGAACCTCCTCCCAGAACCAATTAAGTTTGTAAGACAAGGTATCACTGTAACAGAAAAACAATCCAAAAAATTAATGGAACTTTTTAAAAAGTCTTCTCAGGTTTTGTCAATTGAAACTCACACAGATATGTCTTTTGTTGTTTATTCTTAGCTAGAGGTCTAGAAAAAATGGAATTACCCCAATTTTGGGGAAGTGTGCTTGCTACAATTTTAGGTAGGATAAGCAAATAAAGGCTCCAATAATCTTTTATTTTTAGCAAGGTTAAATACAAGGCTATCAGTCACAGGAGAGTTAAGGTGAGAACTTTTGTTGATTAAGAAAGCAGAACCTGAGAAAACTAAACCCTTTAGTTCCAAGTAGAATTTTGTTTATTCATTGACTGACTTGATTTGATTTAATTTGTAGGCCTCCCATCTCATCTAGACCCAACCTTGGGTGGCTTACAAAGATGAGAAAATAGTAAACATTAAAACGATAAAACAATAAATAACATTTATATTGATAATTTACAATTGAAAGATGGGGAGAAGTGAGGTATTTTCTTAATCACAAAGCAACCTCCAGAGTGGTGCACCCGTATTGGGGTTCACAGGTCAACTGGAAGAGTCAGGTCTTCTGGCTCCTTATAGGTCAGGATGGTGGGTTCTCCCTTTCACCTGGGGATGGGACAGGGTATGATGTTGTGCAAGAGCGATAGCCGAAAAGGCAGATCATATCAATCTCAGGTCAGAACTACAGCATGGTTTGAATTATCTTATCCTACCTTAATCACAGTCCAGTGTTGTGTCAACAAATTATAGATTAATTATTAATTTATGGTTAATAAATAACTACAGCATTCTTCCAAAAATTGTTCAAGGGTGACTTCAAAACAAAGTTTTTTTCCTGCAATGCCACCTCTGCTGAGCCTTGGCAAGATTTAAGAACTGTGACTTATTCAACAGATTATATATATATAAGGTTATGGCTAGCTGATAAGAGCACAATTGTTTGAAATAGATCTATACTAGTCTCCCTTCCTTTTTATTATCAGCAAAAGTATGGGGTGTGTGTGGGTGTGGGTGTAATGCAATATGAACTGTATTTATAAAGTTAGGCTCAATGGGGGAAATACTGGAGTCACATTCCTTCTACATCTTTAAAAAAGCTTTAGATTGCTTTGATTTGGGAGACATATTATATGTGGAGTCCTAGTGGACAACCATTTAAATATGAGCCAGCAGTGTGCAATGGCTGCCAAAAAAGCCAATACAGTTCTAGGCTGCGTTAACAGAGGGATAGAGTCAAAATCACACGAAATGTTAATACCACTTTATAAGGCCTTGGTAAGGCCACACTTGGAATACTGCATTCAGTTTTGGTCACCATGATGCAAAAAGAATATTGAGACTCTAGAAACAGTGCAGAGAAGAGCAACAAAGATGATTAGGCGACTAGAGGCTAAAATATATGAAGAGCGGTTTCAGGAACTGGGCATGGCTGGTTTAATTAAAAGAAGGACGAGGAGAGACATGATAGCAATGTTCCGATATCTCAGGGGTTGCCACAAAGAAGAGGGAGTCAAATTATTCTCCAAAGCAAGTAGAGGTACCACTGTACTGTTTGTTTGTTTGTTTGTTTGTTTATTTATTTATTATTATTTATTTATTTATTTGTTTGTTTGTTTGTTTATTGGATGCTGCCCCTCTCCGTAGGGGAGGCTAACAACAGTAATAAAAAACATCATATAAATCCAATACTAAAACAAATAAAAAACCCTTATTGTAAAACCAAACATCCCTACAAACAAACATAACATGCATAAATTGTAAAGGCCTAGGGGGAAAGAATATCTCAGTTCCCCCATGCCTGACAGCAGAGGTGGGTTTTAAGGAGCTTACAAAAGGCAAGGAGGGTGGGGGCAATTCTAATCTCCGGGGGGAGTTGGTTCCAGAGGGCCGGGGGCCGCCACAGAGAAGGCTTTTCCCCTGGTCCCCTCCAAACGACATTGTTTTGTTGACGGGACCCGGAGAAGGCCCACTCTGTGGGACCTAACCGGTCGCTGGGATTCATGCGGCAGAAGGTCGTCTCATAGATACCCTGGTCCGGTGCCATGAAGGGCTTTATAGGTGATGACCAACACTTTGAGTTGTGCCCGGAAACTGATCGGCAACCAATGCAGACTGCGGAGTGTTGGTGTTATATGGGCATTTTTGGGAAAGCCCATGATTGCTCTCGCAGCTGCATTCTGTACAATCTGAAGTTTCTGAACACTTTTCAAAGGTAGCCCCATGTAGAGAGCGTTACAGTAGTCGAGCCTCGAGGTGATGTGGGCATGAGTGACTGTGAGCAGTGACTCCCAGTCCAAATAGAGCCGCAACTGGTGCACCAGGCGAACCTGGGCAAACACCCCCCTTGCCACAGCTGAAAGATGTTTCTCTAATATGAGAGGTATACGGGGTCAATAACTGAGGCGAGACGGATCAAGAACCAACAAGCCTTCATTAAGGCTAACGGAGCAACTGCAAAATAACAAGGTGACAGCTCAGAAGTAAAATAGCCAGCAACCTCTGCTGCGTCTGACAGCTCTTTTTATAGCGGACTGTCAGATGCCACAGCCAATAGGAGGCTTCCAGTTTCCCGCTTCCAGACCAATCAGGGCTGTTCCTGAGGCCTTTACTTTCCCACTCTGGCCAATCAGGGCCATTCCTGAGGCAATCCAGCGTCCTAAGGGGACGTAAGAGAGACCCTCTGACATGCAAAGACAATGGGGAAGGCAGATTCACTTAATAACCACGTTACTAATTTAATAACTGCAGTGATTCGCCTAACAACTTGTTCTGCCGGGGTCTCTGATAGGAGCCTCCTGAAAATTCAAGGGTACAAATTTCAGACACACACACATTTGAAAATTCAAAACAATGTTCTTTATCACAAAATTCAAAATAAACAAAGCACTCTTTTTGTATTGCAAAGAGCACTCATCCCAAAACAACCGGGTAGTCTGTACAATTCCCCTTAAGCAGTCATTAAGTACTTAGCTAGTTAGTTTTTAGTATTGCATTTTTAGTGTATATTATTCATGTATATTGTTCATGACTGTTGTTAGCCGCCCCGAGTTTTCAGAGAGGGGCGGCATATAAATCCAATAAATTGAATTGAATTGAATTGAATTAGCTAGCAGCTGTGAAGAAACTTCACACCCCTTCTTCTTCCAACGAAGTGAGACACACACACAAACACGTTGCTCTGCTTTGGTTTTAAAGGCATGAAAAAGCAACAAAGTCCAGCAACACAAGATTCCTGACGAACTCCGATCAGATATTCTTCCACAATGGCCAAACCCACATGCTGCTATTTATAGCAGCAGCCCTAATTACTGGAGCCCCACCCAAACACAGGTGGCCTCCCTTATTTCCTGTAATATGTTCTTACTTGGTCTCTTCTACGCATAATTCTGCGCTTGCGTGGGTCCAAAAACGTCATCATCTGAATCAACGGAAGATAAGGAAGATTGACTGCCTTGGCTGTGTGCCAAGCCCTCCTCTGCCGAGTCACTCCCACCTTCTTCTTCGTCAGAGGAAACTAAACTCTGAACTGATTCTGTCGGCAATAACACAGGCCTGTGACATGTTGAATTTTTTCCCTGCATCCACCTCCCCATTCCCTGGGGCAGGAGCTGGGCCAGAGCCAACCACAACACAACTGAGGTGAGGAATGTCATAAAACGGCATGAAACCGACTGAACAAATGCCTCTCACTTAGCAACAGAAATTTTGGACACAGTTGTGGTCGTAAGTCGAGGACTACCTGCAGAGTCATCTAGCTGTTTTGAAATATGCTAAATTTGCAACTGGGCATGGAATTCAACTATTTGTTTTGAATGTAGAGAGGGTTTTTTTTTGAGGGGACAGAAGTCTGTGAAAGTGCCTGGAGAGACAAAGTTTTATAACTAACTTTGAGATCAGGATGTGTACTAGCATGGCATTTTGAACATCCAGTTCTCTTCAGCAGAAGAAAAAGTGAAAGCAGTTGAAATCAGGAAAAGAAAACCTAAATCTTTTTGTCCCAGCCTGAAACAATGCAGCCAAATCCATCAGAAGAACAGGCAACACCCTTCTTGTTTACCACGAATGTTGAACTAACTTTTTAAACAAATGTGCATATTTATCATGGAATATACCAAAGTTCTTTGTGTGTATTTCCTTAATTTGCCTCATTGAAATATGACAGCAGAACATGTACAGCACTCAGAACATAGGATTGGCATGCTCACAAAATGGTTTCTATGGTGTGTACTGTGGTACCTCTACTTCAGAATTTAATTTGTTCCATGACCAGGTTCTTAAGTAGAAAAGTTCTTAAGTAGAAGCACTTTTTCCCAAAGGAATCAATGTAAAATCAAATAATGAGTGCAAACCCATTAGGAAAGAAATAAAACTCGGAATTTGGGTGGGAGGAGGAGGAGGAAGAAGAGGAGGACAGCTGCTGCCGAAGGAAGCAGGTGAGGTGAGGGGAATAAAACAAATTCAAAACTTTAAGGCTTAAAATGAAACCACTGGGTGAGATCATCCAAGGGCATGGGGTGAGGTAGCATCAATACGCCGATGATACCCAGTTATACATCTCCATCCCATGTCCAGTCAGCGAAGCAGTGGAAGTGATGTGCCGGTGCCTGGAGGCTGTTGGGGCTTGGATGGGTGTCAACAAACTCAAACTCAACCCAGACAAGACGGAGTGGCTGTGAGTCTTGCCTCCCAAGGACAATTCCATCTGTCCGTCCATTACCCTGGGGGGGGGGGAACTACTGACCCTCTCAGAGAGGGTTCGCAACTTGGGCGTCCTCCTCAATCCAGAGCTGACATTGGAACATCATCCTTCGGCTGTGGCGAGGAGGGCGTTTGCCCAGGTTCGCCTGGTGCACCAGTTGCAGCCCTATTTGGACAGGGAGTCATTGCTCACAGTCGCTCATGCCCTCATCACCTTGATTTTCGATTACTGCAACGCTCTCTACATGGGGCTACCTTTGAAAAGTGTTCGGAAACTTCAGATCGTGTAGAACGCAGCCGCGAGAGCCATCGTGGGGCTTCCAAGATTCATCCACGTTTCTTCAACACTCCATGGTTTGCATTGGCTGCCGATCAGTTTCCGGTCATAATTCAAAGTGTTGGTCATGATCTTTAAAGCCCTACATGGCATTGGACCAGAGTACCTCTGGAACCGCCTGCTACCGCACGAATCCCAGCGACCGATAAGGTCCCACAGAGTTGGCCTTCTCCGGGTCCCATCAACTAAACAATGTCTCTTGGCGGGCCCCAGGGGAAGAGCCTTCTCTGTGGCGGCCCTGGCCCTCTGGAATCAACTCCTCCTGGAGATTAGAACTGCCCCCACCCTCCCTGTCTTTCATAAACTACTCAAGACTCACCTATACCACCAGGCATGGGGGATTTGAGACACCTTTCCCCCAGGCTCTTTTATATTTTGTTTTATGTTTGGTATGAATGTGTTGTTTGGTTTTTTAAATATGATAGGGTTTTATATGTTTTTTAATATTAGATTTGTTCTACTATAATATTGTTTTTATTATTGTTGTGAGCCGCCCCGAGTCTTCGGAGAGGTGCGGCATACAAATCTAAATAATAATAATAATAATAATAATAATAATAATAATAATAATAATAATAACAACAACAATAACAATAACAATAATAATAACAACAACAACAATAATAATAATAATAATAATAATAATAATAATAATAATAATAATGAAGCAGCAACAACATTGTTTTCCTTCTCACAATAATCTCATAGCTCCTTCCTATCAATGCAACAGTGAAATGTACTTGTAATGATTTGACACATTCCATCAGAAAGAAAGAAAATGTTTACTTCTTCGAGGACTTCTTGTAAACCGACCTTTATTTGAACTGCTCTGTGCATCCAGAGCTGTTTCTCAGCTATTTAATCCATGAAAAGGCAAGTCGGGGCCACTAAATCAAATGGAGTACCAATGAATACATGCCATAATTATAACCGAAGAGCCGTTTTAACAGCCCACAATTTCAAAGTTTTTCATGAGAAAACAAGTCTTGTTATTTCGATTGATGGAATTCCCCAGGACTGAGAGCAAATGGCCAACGGCCAAAAAAACCTAGGCGCAGCCATCCTTAATGCTTGATAAACAAACGCTTGAGCCAACTTTCTTTATCCATCAGCAAAACATGCAGAAAGACCTGGAGGATCTTTCTCTAATTCTTTAGATTGGAAGGATTTTGCAGAGTGAGGAGTTAGTGCAAACACGGACGTACGTGCTTCTCAATTCCTTTGTTTACACTATCTTTATTTTACAGTGATTGGCTTCCTCCTCTGCCTCTTCTAAAAAAACAGTTGGTTACATCTTTGTTAATTGTAAACCTTTGTAAACATGAAGCCCCCCCTCCCCCCGAAAAAAGGACTTTAGATTCTACAATATAATTGCACCCAGATCCTGACCTGATCAACCCTGAGTCTTGTTTCTGAGTCTGTTTTTTAAAAATATTTGTGTTGCTGGGTAGTTGAGCTGTCATTTCCTTTTGTGTGAAGATTAATGCAAAGAACATTTTAAGTAACTTTGCTTTGTTTGGGTTCTTTTTTTTGTTCTTTATTTATTGATTGGTTTGTTTTGTCACGTACGTGTTGGTGGTATACAAAGGTATAATATTTATATATATGATACTAGTAAAAGAGAAACATTAGGACAGGGGACGGAAGGTACTCTGGTGCAGTTATTCATGCCCCTTACTGACCTCTTAGGAATTGGGAGACAGTGGATAATCTAAGGGTAAAGTTTTGGGGGTTAGGTGATGATACTACAGAGTCTGGTAGTGAGTTCCATGCCACACACCTTCTAATGTAATAGACTGCAAATCTCATTATGCCAATTTGACATATCAGAAGGAAAAACTATCCAGCAGAAGATAACTATGGGAGGCAAGAAAACATAGCAAATACAGAAATTGACTCTGTTTAAACATTTAATTGCATAGTAGTTTCTTATTAAAGCATGGAACAGATAGTAAAGAAATCTTCTGTCTAAACTGAACAAAAGATGGCATAAGCACTTTACCGTCTTGTGTCTTTATACTTGTGGGAGCTACTCGGTTAATAAAGTCGTATTTCCTGCAGTCGAGTTTAGAGTGGTTTACTTTAAGTTTGTAACCGTTGTGTGCTTGTGTGTTGTTGTGGTTGATGGTTGAAGCTGAAGTAGTTTGGGTGGTCTGAACCAAGAAGAACCCATCCCTGCTACTGGGCCTCCCTTGCTCCGTACCACCCATGGATTCCCTGGTGGGAGAGTGAACTGTCTCAATTTCCATAGATGATCTAAAATAAGATCATGGTTGGTGATATCAGAAGCTACCAAGAGGTCTAAAAGGACCAAGAGGGATACATTACTCCCATCAGCACTTAACGGTGATTCTAGGTGACCTTTTCCTGCTTAGTGGCACAGGTCAAAGTGGTCACAAAAGACATGAGAGCAGGCCAATCTTCTTGTACTAAATAACTGGCAATTATTTGTTTGTTTGTTTGTTTATAAATATATATAGTTATTTATTTATTTATTTATTTATTCATTCATTCATTTATTTATTTATTTTGTCCAATACACAACGAGAGTTTTAGTGGGTGTATGTATG